>NC_089227.1:37166548-37481210 GCF_963924675.1 Phocoena phocoena
GGAAATACAATTAGGGCTGGGTGTTGCTAGGCAGTGGAATGTATTAAAGAAGAATCTAGATATCGGGAAGCACTGCCCTTATACAGGGACTGCTGGCAAAGTAGCCCATCCTCCTCTTACGAGAGAGACATTGTCTTTATTACTCTAGAATGCCAAGCAGGTTGCTCTATGGAGAGAGATGTCTCTATCTTTACTTTCTACAACGTAAGCAAATTTGCTCCAAGAAGAGAGATGCCTATTTTTGCAAGTCTGCCTGCTATGTGAACATCCTTGAAGAGCCAATTTGGAGTATACTAGCTATTCATGCCTTTTAAAATGTTTGGATATGTGATAACCCCCTGAAAAATAATCTCCCTGTAATATCTAGAAGATGAGACTCCTTGAGCAAACTTACTGTTGCACAGCGGAAACTGATTTCTTTATTTCACTATTGTACATGGCTGATGACTATGGAAGTTTTTTTTGTTTTGGAATAATCTTCCCTCTGAAATTTGTACTCAAAAACTTTAAACCAAAGTAAAATTCTTGAAATTCATGAGCCAAGTGATTTCTGTAGCGTAGCTAAGATCTCAAAACCTTTACCTCTCTTTCTCAAATATTTTGTCAAAATTAGGTAGAATTAAGCTGAATTCTTCTGAAGAGGCAGTGCTCTTAGAGATACAGAGTTTCACGTTTTACTATGGAACAAGCATTGTATTTTAGATACATAAGTAAAGCTTTCTAAATGTAATGCCAGTATTAACCACGAAAATGTGACTTCTTACAGAGTTATAGCAGAGATATCATTACAACAGAGCCCTTGTTTAGTAGTTTTTTGTTCATATTGCTATAATAGAAAAACTAGAGAATAATTAGAGCATTGAACTATATGGAAGAAAAATTTTATTAGGAAAGTTTTTATAGTGTATGTACTATTTTCTATCTAGTCTGGGACTACCTCTAGTAATAATCTTCTTCCCTTATTATTGTTGCCCTAGTTTAAGTCTTATTTCTCTATCATATATAATCATTTCTTTTTGTTTTTATTGAAATATAGTTGACATATTAGTTTTAGGTGTATGACATTGTGATTCAACATTTATATACCTTATGGATTGATCACCAAGATAAGTCTAGTAACCATCTGTCACTATACAAAATTACCACAATATTATTGACTAGATTCCCTTTGTTGTACATTCCATTCCATGACTTACTTTGTAACTGCAAGTTTGTACTACTTTATGTTCTTCACCTGTTTTGCTCATACCCTTACCTCCCCCATCCCCACCCCTCTGGCAACCACCAGCTTGTTCTCCCTTATCTATGAGTTTCCTTATGTTTTATTTTGTTCGTTCATTTGTTTTGTTTTTTAGGTTCCATGTGTAAGTGTATTTCTCTCTCTGACTTATTTCATTTAGCATAATACCCTCTGGAATATCATAGATGTTCCATCCATGTTGTCGCAAATGACAAGATTTTATTCTTTTTTATGGCTGAGTATATTCCACTGTGTATGCATACATGCATATGTGTGTGTGTGTATTTTATATATATATATATATATATATATATATATATATATATATATATATAAAATACACACACACACACACACACCTCCACATCTTCAAGCATTCATCTCTCAACAGGCACTTCCATATCTTGGCTGCTACATTGAACACAGTGGTGCTTATATCTTTTTGATTAGTGTTTTCATTTTCTTTGGGTAAATACCCAAGAGTGGAATTGCTGGTTAGTATAGTAGTTATAGTTTTAATTTTGGGGGGAACCTCGATACCGTTTTCCATAGTGGCTGCACCAGTTTACATTCTCACCAACAGTGCACTAGGGTTCCTTTTTTTCCACACCTTCTCCAACATTTGCTATTTGTGGTCTTTTTGATGATAGCCATTCTGACAAGTATGAGGTGATCTCTCATGGTGATTTTGATTTGCATTTCTCTGATGATTAGTGATGTCAAGCATCTTTCCGTGTGCCTGCTGGCCTTCTATATGTCTTCTTTGGAGAAATGTCTGTTCAGGACTTCTGTCCACTTTTTGATTGGGTTGTGTGTTTGTTTTGATATTCAGTTGTATGAGCTGTTTATGTATTTTGCATATTAACCCTTTTTGGGTCATATCATTTGCAAATACTCCCATTCAGTAGGTTGTGTCTTTGTTTTATCAATGATTTCCTTTGCTATTCAAAATCTTGTAAGTTTAATTAGGTCTCATTTGTTTATTTTTGCTTTTGTTTCTTTTGCCGTAGGGGACAGATCCAAAAAAATTTGCTATGATTTATGTCAAAGAGTGTTCTGCCTATGTTTTCTTCTAGGAGTTTTATGGTTTCCGGTCTTTCATTTAAGTCTTTAATCTATCTTGAGTATATTTTTGTATGTGGTATAAGAAAGTGGTCCAGCTTTATTCTTTTGAATGTAACTGTCCAGTTTTTTCAAAACTATTTGTTGAGGAGACTTTCTTTCCACACTATGTATTATTGGCTTCTTTGTCATAAATTAATTAACCAGATACGGGTGGGTTTATTTCTGGGCCCTCTCCTCTGTTCCATTGATCTATATGTCTGCTTTTGTGCCAGTACCATACAGTTTTGATTACTATAGCTTTGTAGTATAGTTTGAAATCAGGGCGCATGATACCTCCAGGTTTGTTATTCTTTCTCAAGATTGCTTTGGCTATTTGGGGTCCTTTGTTATTCCATAGGTACTTTAGAATTATTTGTATTAGTTCTACGATAAATGCCATTGGTATTTTGATAGGGACTGTACTGAATCTGTAGATTGCCTTGGGTACTATTATCATTTTAACAAAATTTTTTTTCCAGTCCATGAGCACAGTATGTCTTTCCACTTAATCGTGTCATCTTTAATTTCTTTCATCAATGTTTTATAGTTTTCAGAGTATAGGTCTTTAACCTTCTTGGTTAAATTTATTCCTAGGTATTTTATTCTTTTTGATAAAATTATAAATAGAATTGCCTTAATTTCACTTTCTGATAGTTTATTATTAGTGTACAGAACTGCAACAGATTTATACATATTTTGTATTCTACAATTTTACTGAATTCATTTATTCTAATAGGTTTTTAGTGGAGTCTAGGGTTTTCTATACATAGTGTCATATCATCTGCAAATAGTGACAGTTTTATTTTTTCTCTTCCAGTTTGTATTGTTTTTGTGTCTTATTCTGGTGTGATTGCTGTGGCTGGGACTTCCCATACTATGTTGAATAGAAGTGGTGATGGTGGGCATCCTTGTCTTTTGCCTGATCTGAAAGGAAAATCTTTCAGCTCTTCACCATTGAGTATGATGTTAGCTGTGGGTTTGTCATATATGACCTTTTTTATGTTAAGGTATGTTCCCTCTATACCTGCCTTATTAAGAGTTTCCATCATAACTGGATGTTGAATTTTGTCAAAAGTTTCTTCTAGATCTATTGGGGTAATCATATGATTTTTATTCTTCATTTTGTGAATGTGCTGTATCATGTTCATTGATGTGTGAATATTGAAGCAAACTTGTGTCCCTGGAATTATTCTCACTTGATTATGGTGTATGATCCTTTTAATGTATTGTTGAATTCAGTTTGCTCATATTTTGTTGAGGATTTTTGCATCTATGTTCATCATTGATATTGGCCTGATGAATATTAATTTTCTTTTTTTGTAGTGTTGTTATATGGTTTTGGTATCACAGTGATGCTGGCCTCCTAAAATGAGTTTGAAGCCATTTCTTCCTTTTCAATTCTTTGGAATAGTTAGAGAAGGGTAGGTATTAAGTCTTATTTAAATGTTTGATAGAATTCACATGTGAAGCCCTCACATCCTAGACTTTTGTTTGTTGGAGTTTTTTCATTACTGATTTAATTTCATTACCAGTCATCAGTCTGTTCAGATTTTCTATTCTTTCCTGATTCAATCTTAGAAGATTTTATGTTTCTAGGAATTTATCTGTTTCTTTTAGGTTGTCCAATTTGTTGGTGTATAATTATTCACAGTAATCTCTTGTCCATTGTATTTCTGTGGTATTAGTTGTAATTTCTTCTCTTTCTTTTTGTTTATTTGGGCTCTCTTTCTTTTTTTCACGATGTGTCTCTCTAAAGGTTTGTGAATTTTTAAAATCTTTTTAAAACCCCAGCTCTTAGTTTCATTGATTTAAAAAGATTTTTTAAAAGTCTCTATTTCATTTATTTTTGCTCTGATTTTCATCATTTCCTTCCTTCAACTAACTGTGTTTCTTTTATTCATCTTTTCCTGGTTCCTTTAGGTGTAAAGTTATATTGTTTATTTGAGATTGTTCTTGTTTCTTGAGGTAGGCCTGCATTACTGTAAGCATCCCTTCTAAAACTGCTTTCACTGCATCCCATAGATTTTGGAACAATTGTCTTTCCATTTTCATTTGTTTCAGAGTATTTTTTTGATTTCTTCATTGACCCATTGATTGATTAGTAGCTTTTGGTTTAGGCTCCAAAATGTTTGTGGTTTTTTTTCCAGTTTTCTTCTTGTAATTGATTTACAGTTTTATACTGTTTGGGTCAGAAAAGATGCTAGGTGTGATTTCAGTCTTCTTAAATTTATTGAGACTTGTTTTGTGGCCTAACATGAGATCTATCCTGGAGAATATTCATGTGTATTTTTAAAGAATGTGTATTCTGCTGTTTTGGGGGTGAAAGGTCTATAGATATCTATTTTTAGTGGTCTAGTGTGCCTTTAAGGCCAGTGTTTCCTTATTGATATTCTGTCTGATATGTCTGTTGGTGTAAGTGGAGTGTTAAAGTCTACTATTATCATATTATTGTCAATACCTTCCTGTATGTGTGTTAATATTTGCTCCTTTTTTGGGTGCATAGATATTTATAAGTGTTATAGTCTCTTGTTGGATTGATCCCTTTATCTTTATATAATGACATTCTTTGTCTCTTGTTACATTTGTTGTTTTAAAGTCTATTTTGTCTGATATGCATATTGCTACCCTAGCTTATATGGAAAATCTTTTCTATTCTTTCACTTTTAGTCTGTGTGTGTCTTTAGATATGAAGTGAGTTGCTTGAAGGTGACCTATAGATGGGTCTTATTTTTTTTATCCTTTCAGCCACCTGTGTCTTTTGATTATAGCATTTAGTTCATTTTGATTGAAGTGACTGTTGATTAGGTATGTACTTATTGTCATTTTGTTAGTTGTTTTCTGATTGGTTTTGTAGTTCTTTATCGCTTTCTTCTTCTCTGGTTCTTTTCCCTTCCCATTTGATGAGTTTCTTTAGTGTTATGTTTGGCTTCCTTTCTCTATTTTTTGTGTATCTGTTAGAGGTTTTTGACTTGTGGTTACCATAAGGTTTATATATAACAAACTATGTATATAGTAGCCCATTTTAAGTTGATGGCGTCTTGAGTTCAAACGTGTTCTAAAAGCACAACATTTTATTCTTACCCATGCTTTATATTTTTGATGTCACATTTTATATCTTTTTACTTTGGGTATCATTTAAATAAATATTTTAGATACAGACGATTTTACTACTTTTGTCTTTTAATCTTCATACTAGCTATATAGGTGGTTGATCTACTACTACCTTTACTATATGTTTGCCTTTACCAGTGAGTTTTTCCTTCGTAAATTTCTGGTTTCTAGCTATTGCCTTTTCCATTTAAAGAATTCCCTTTAACATTTCTTATAAGGCCAGTTTTGTGGTGATGAACTACTTTAGCTTTTGCTTCTGGGAAACTCTGTATCTTGCCAGGTAGAGTATTCTTGGTTGTAAATTTTCTCCTTTCTGTACTTTGAATATATCATGCTAGTCTCTTCTGGGGCCTATAAAGTTTCTGCCGAAAAGTAGCTGATAGTCTTATGGGGGTTTTCCCTTGTATGTAACTAGTTGCTTTTCTCTTGCTGATTTTAAAATTCCCTCTTTATATTTAAATTTTGACATTTTAATTATAATGTGTCTTGGTGTGGGTCTCTTTGGGTTCATCTTGTTTGGTACTGTCTGTGCTTCCTGGACATGGATGTCTGTTTCCTTCCCCAGATTTGGGAAGTTTTTAGCCATTGTTTTTTCAAATAGGTTTTGTGTCCTTGTCTCTCTTTGCCTTCTGGGGCCCCTGTACTTCAAATGTTAGTATACTTGATGTTGTATCAGAGGTCCCTTTTTCTTTTATTCTCATTTTTTAAAATTCTTTTTTTATTTTTGTCGTTTTGATTGGGTGATTACAAGTACCCTATCATGCAGATTGATGATTCATTCTTCTGCATCTTCTGATCTCTTGTTGATTCCCTCTAGTGTATTTTTCATTATAGTTATTGTATTCTTCAGCTCTGATTGGCTCATTTTTGTGTTTTCTTTTTAAGTTCTCACTGAGTTCACATACTTCTCTCCATTCAGTGAGCTTATTTATTACTGTTAATTTGAACTCTTTATCTGATAGAACAGTTCATTTTCATTTTGTTGAGTTCTTTTTTTGAAGTTTTGCCAACTTTCATTTGGAAGATAGTCTTTTGTTTCCTCATTTTACCTAACTCTGTTTCTGTGTATTAGGTATATCAGCTACATCTCCTGGTTTTGAAAGAGTGACCTTATATAAATGGTGTCCTGTGGGGCCTGATGGTGCAGTCTCCCCTGGTCATTGTGCCCTCCTGTTATGGTTGGGCCACAGTTGTTGCAGGCATGCTGAAACGGTGTGCTGGTTCTTGGCCTGGCTGGCTGAGAGGTCTGGCCACAACTGCTCCTGGCCTGCTGATGTGTGGGGCTGGCTTCTGAGAGCAGGAGCCACTTTGGAGGGGTGCTGGTGCTGACTGAGGCCAGCCACTGGGTGGGGTGAGGCAGCAGGTACTTTGGAGAAGCTAGCCAGGTTGGGTGGGTTGAGGAGGGCTGTTCCTCAGGGGAATACTGGGGTGGGTCACATGGGTTAACTAGGTTGATGAACAGTGGTAGAAATGGCAATGGCCTGGTAGGTAGAAGAGTTTGAAAAAAAAAATGTTGCCTGCCACTGCTTCTGTCCCTGGAGAGAGTTCTACCAGATTTCTGCCCCTCCAGCACAAGCCCTGAAACTAGTCAGTAAATTTCCTTTGATAATACCTAGGCTCTTTTCAAGGCTCTGCCTCTGTGCTGGGACTCTGAGTGAGTTTGTGTGTGAGCCTTTCACGAGCAGTATCTTGATTTCTCACAGCCCTCTACCTCTCCCGGGTGTGCGCGCCACTGGTTTTCAAAGGCAGATGTTATGGGGGCTCATCTTCCTGGTGTAGGCCCCTCGGGATGGGGAGTCCAACGTGGGGCTCAGACTCCTAGCTCCTCAGGGGGAACCTTCACGGTTGCGATATCCCTCCTGCTTATGGACAGCTGCACTGGGGGTGGGGGTTCTGATTAGACTGCATGTCTGCCCCTCTGCCCGTCCTTCCTGTCTTGATGTGGCCTTTTCTTTATAGCATTGGTTGTAGAAAGTCTGTTCTGCTAATCTTCAAGTCATTCTCAGAGACAGTCATTCTATATGTAGTTGTAGTTTTGGTGTTTCATGGGAGGGGTGAGCTCAGGATCGTCCTACTCTGCTGTCTTGATCTGGACCCTCAGAAGAAGGCCTATGATGGTAATCTCTTGTTGCTTTCCCTGTTTCTAGTCATTACATATTTAGTTAAATGTATTCTTTGTAACTATAGTATTTAACATGCTTCCAGAATTCTCTAAAAATTCTTGTCTAACCAATTTTTAAATTTTATTCAAAAATTTTCTACTGTATATTTTTTGTATAAGAAAAACCAGACTATTTGCCTATTCCTGAATATATGTTGAGCCTTTTCAACATTTTTTTATCTAAAACAATTTCCTATCTACTTATTTGCTACAATAATGTTAATTATTTTAGGACTACTTCAAGTGGGGTTTTTTTGGGTAGTCTCATAAACTTCAGTCTGAATTATTTTGCTCTTATGCATGGTCCTTGGTGTTATGTGCCTATAGAAATTTTGTGCTCATAAAGTTGTTTATGCTCATGTTTGGTCTTTCTATCTAGTTTGTAAACTCTTTTTTCCTCTAATTTTTTCTCCTAGCATGTAAAAGTCACATCTGGCAGAGATATTCAGCAAATCATCTTAGAGCAATGCTACAATTTTGTTTGTGTGAATGTAAGTAGTTAATACAAATGATTAAAAGCACTTGAGGATTTGTATAAATGTAATGTTTGACAAGTAGTTAGTTTTCTTGTTTCTTAAGTATTTGAATTTAAGATTTTGATAGGTGAGTTGTGTTATTCAATATGTATTTAGAAATTTTATTTTTGTCTTTTGAAATAGGGAAATAACATTTTCTAACAACCTAGTTCACGTAATGAGAAGAGGGTGATATTTCTTTAAACGGTATTTTCAAATTTCTGGTAAAAAGTAGATAAGAAGATAGGTTTGAATTAATGAATTAAAAAAATTTTAATAGCTATAATCTTATGGGTATCCTTTAACATTGTTTGAAAATTTAAAATTAAGCTTGATAGATATTTTGAATGTTTAAATGTTTAAAAGCTATCCATTTTTCTCCTTCAATGAACTCTTAAGTCATTTAAGAACTTCTTTTATTTTTCTGGTCTTTCAGGTTATGACCTCTGATTTTGAAGAAACCCAGAAATTACTGAATATGCTTGAAGAGAGTAATCTTTCCATTTTATATCCTGTTGTTGTTATTTCAGTAAGTGAATTAATGCAGACTTTTCAAACTTAGGCTTTGTTCCTTGAAATTCAACTTTTCTTTTTAACAAAATTTCATCCAACTGAAGAAATCCATCTAAACCCAAACAAAGAAACTCTTCTCGGTGGGTTCTTGAACTCACTTTCTTGCTTTGAGTAATCTGACTGCAGGTCCTTATTATTTCAATTATTTGTTTGAACTGATAGGTTTTTCACCCTAGCAAAAATTGCATGTCTTTTCCTTCATTAGAATTTCAGAGGTTATTGCTGAGTTGACTTGTTGTTTGGATAATGTGAAAGAGCTTTATTTTAGTGTACTACCAGAATGCCATTAGAGAAGAAATCCCAAAGTTAAAAAACTGAGGGGCACAAATCAGATGGAAGAAAATACTCTTAGGTTGTTTCATCTTCTCTGTTCCATGGACAGCAAAAGTAGAATGAGCAGACTTCCCTGGTGGCGCAGTGGTTGAGAATCCGCCTGCCAATGCAGGGGACGCGGGTTCGTGCCCCGGTCTGGGAAGATCGCACATGCTGCGGAGCGGCTTGCCCGTGAGCCATGGCCGCTGAGCCTGCGCGTCCGGGGCCTGAGCTCCGCAACGGGAGAGACCACAGCAGTGAGAGGCCCGCGCACCGCAAAAAAAAAAAAAAGTAGAATGAGCAACAGATAAAAGAGAAGTCCTAGAAAAATGGCCCATGAAAGTTTTGGAGAGATCTTTTCTGTGAAAGCCTAAAAATGTATGTTTAGTACAGAATTCACTTGATTGGCCTTTTTAACTGTGCAGTAGAGGGGTATTTCAGAGGGCAAGACCAGGAAGTAACAAAACCAGAGCCCAGGACTGACAAACCAGCGGAGAAGAATCTGTTGTCAGCAGCATTTTGCTGTGGGAAGACGTTCCAAACATGAAATTCTCAAAGCAATTGCTTAGCAATTGTTGAATTCATAAAGCTCAGGCCTGTGCCATAGTGTGGGAATTAAATTCTTGTTAGGTGAGATTATTAATACAGAATAAAGAAAACTTGCACTAAAAATAAGTAGCTCTAGACTGAGCCATGCAAGTAGAAACAGATTAGCAACTGGGGGAAGTTTGACGATTTCACCTGCCTATTGTATTTGATTTTATGCCCTAGAGATGAGTTCCATGAGTGTTGCTGGTCATGGAAACCCAGATTCCTCATGTGAATGATTTTAACAGAAATATAGATGTTTTCATTGATATTTTTAGGAACAGCATGAAATGTTCCAAATGCTGAAGGGCTCTAAGTCTCCATAGGTTGGAGATAAATTCAGAGTTCTGTTTGGCTCCCTATTCATCGCTCCACGTTAACTTGCTTAGAAATCTCATTCACACCATGTCCCCTGATATTCTTCTGAAGAGGCAGAAGAGTACTGTAAAGAGAGCAAAGGCTTTGAATTCAGAATACATTGGTTCCTTGGTCAAGTTACTTAACTTTTCTGAGGCTTGCTTTCCTCCTTTTAGAAATGAGGTTAGTAGCCCTACTTGTTAAATCACTGTCAGGATTAAAATGAATGAATGTAAAATGTAGTTGATATTATAGTGCTGGGCCCTTGGCAGCCGTGCAATGTTAGTTTCATTTAATAGTCTAGCTCCTGCTCTTTCCAATTTGGATGAGATGAATCACAGCTTACTGATGCTGCTCTAATCTGATTCCTGAGCTTCAGTCCTACATTGTTCAGCATTTTATCAGGTACTTCCATTTGAGTACTTGACTATCTTCTCACACCTAGCATGTCAGATCTCTCCCAAAAGCACATTCCCCATTAGTTGACTTCTCTTAGTGGCAGTATAGTTGTGGCAGGCATGCAGGTGGGAATCTGTGTCATCAATGAATTTTCCTTCTACCCTTTTCCTCTGCTTCTCTTCACCAAATACACACACACACACACACACACACACACACACACACAGCATTTTTAAACTGTTAGTTCTTGTAGTTTATTGTTACTATTGTATCTCAAGTTCAGTCCTTTGCATTGCTTCCATAAATATTTGAATTTAGTTTTCTGTTGACTCCTGTAGAGTTCCATTCTACATATCCTAGTAAATGCCAGATTTTCATTCTTCTTTTTGGCTACCTAGTGTTCTGCATTAAACTAAGGGAAAAGATGGACAATCCTCTAGTTAGGAAGGAAGTGTCTACGAGAACTAATTTTAGAATAGTATTATTATAAGTCAGTATACGCTAAGTCAGTATGCTATAAAAACTAAAATATTCACTTTAAACTGGAGAGTTGTCGCTCTATAGTTAATACTTGTCTACCTGTTATTTTCCCATCACATAGGTAGAATCAGTGTGGTGATTATTAGGGTTATTATTAAACTTAATAGGAAAATGTCTCTAGAACGTATCTGGAATCTGTATCCTTGGGGTGGAACAAATCACTGGAAAGGTAAAGAATACTGCCTTGTTGGATTGAGAGTCAAGTAAATTGTCTCTGGATTTTTTAATTGTCCTGTAAATGATTGTGTAAAGGCTTCATCTTTTTTTTCCTTCTGATGCTACTTTACCCCCAAATTGCCGAAAGGCCATTTCAGTTTCCCTGTGACTTAAAATTTGGCAGAATCATTCAAATATTCCCCAAATAAATAGTTGTGTGGAAAATATAGTGTAGAATAAAAGACTTAAAGTTGAGTCTAGATATCTGGGGACACAATTTTTACATTAGTTAAATGGGAACAATGCATACACATATAGTGTGTGGATATGAAAGTATGAATACATATGCAGACATATATACATATATATGTAATTGAAAAGATATTATGTGAATCAGATAGCTCTGAGGCTATGGTGTGTTTACTTTGCCTCTATCTGAATTACTTCTCTAGAAGATTAAGCCAAGACGAAAAGAACACTACCATGAGGGATTTTTTTTTTTTAAATAAGCCTTTTTAAAGCACTTTTAAATTCTGAGAAGAGTCTGTTCATTTGCTTCCCTCAACAGGTAGATTTTATTCATCAGAAAATAAATCCAAAGTGACATCTGAGTCATAGAAAAGTATCTCCATTTTTATTTTGGGATTATGTGATTCAATAGTTATTGAATGCATGTATTGTAAATGTTTACAGGCCTATTTTTTCTTGGCTGACATGTAGTACAGTCATGGTTTATCAACTTTGATTTTCAGTCCATCTGAAGAGAGGAAGGCTTGGTAGGAATCAGTCAGATGAAAAGGAAAATTGTGGTTGAGTAGGTGTTTGTGAGGGTTTTTTCAACTCAGAGGGTGTTTAGTTAAGGCCCTCATTTGCAGTGTCATCATGTTTTACTGTACAAGGACAAATATTCAGAAGAAATGGGACTGAAAGTCAGTTTAGCTGGGGCGTTTGTTTGACGAAAACATTAGATCATGTTCTCAGTGCTAAAAAATTAATGTCAGGACAACAGTATTGATGAAGCCCACATATCTCTTCTATTATATTCTTATGTAGATACAGAAAAATATTTTGGAATACCCTGGTTAGCTGTCATTCAGTAGTTATTCAGAAGGTACGTGTGACTTTCAAGTTCATTCTGGAGTATTTACACCTTGGAGGGAGCTAACTACTAAAGGAATGGACGGTTAATGGTGCTGGGTTCTAGGTATTTAGGATACTTAGGTTTTAGTTCGGGTTCTGTAGGATTCTTGGTTGTTCAAAGATCAGAGATCAACTTCTCCCTGGATTTTATGAAAGCAAAATGGGTTAGGAAATATTTAATGCAGGAGGTTTTTGTTATCTAAGATAAACTGGCATAGGTAGAGCCTACTGTTTTAAGATCCATGTAGAGAAAGGAGCAAAATTTTAGCATGAGAAGTAGGACAAATAACTGGGATTTTATCTTAGAAGAACTAAGATATTTATTAAAATAATTTTATCTTCTATTTTTAAAATTTAGGTTATGTTTGCAAAAATAAACTTTTTTGAATGATCTTGTAGACATTTATATGATAATATGTTGTGACATGCTTCATTTCAAGTGGTCATTTTTGCAAAAATATTTTTGGTTATTTTTAGTTTTGTAAGCAATATTCTTTATTACAACTTTGTTCAAAATACCTTTTTGGACTATCTATTTGGTCATCATTCTTATATTCTTTTTATGTACTTTAAGTAGTCTCATTTTGCCTGCTTCTTAATTCTTGATGATGTTGAATATGATTTAAGGAATTTATCAATGTTAATTTGATCAACTTAAAAAATCTTCTGTTTTGGTAGGTATAACTTAATTGTAGTTATAATGAGTTATCAGAACTTTCCAAATTTCTGTAGTCAGCTGGAGACTGACGGATGATAGAATAGGTGCCAGCATTAAAGTGAGGAGAGATAGTTGGGTGGGGTCATTTTTTAAGTATTCTGTTTTTCAGTGCATCTGTGTGGCTTAGGATGACGTTTGTTATTGTATGCAATCTTTCAACTGTGAGCCTGTGGGAACACATATTTGGATAGCAATCACACCTTGTACTAGACTAGTCTCTACTTGAAAGAAAAAAAAAGCCTTTTTAAAACTAGAAACTGGTTGGCATGAAGGAATTTTAAAAATTTAGATCACTTTCTGTGTTTTTTTAACAAGAAAAACCTTATAAACATTAAAGGCCAATGCTTTCTTTCGTAAAGTTGTATAAGAATTATGTTTAAGAATCCTTTTCAGATGTGATTTTTGATGCTGTTTAGTCTATCACGTAAGTTATCAAGGAGCCAAGTTTTTATCCCGAGTTGACTGGTTTTTGATAGCCTGTCTTTCTTGTGGTTACCAGGGGGTGTATAGTACTGCTAGCACCTTTTCCAGATTGCAGCAAGAGGGTCATCTGAAAGCTCTTTTGGAATCACCTGATACAATAACTATCAACATGGGACATGTTCAGTTTTCGATTTTCTACTATTTTCTATTATTTGTTTTTTTTGCTACTTAAGTAATAAACAAATATTTAGAAAAGACAATATTTGAGATCTATTAGAATAGTAAAAGGTAAATTCATGAAGTTTCTGATATAAAAATCACTCCAAAAAAACCCCATAGGCTTCTATTTAAATTGTACAAGACACAAAGGTGTTAAGAGTCTGAATTGTAGGTTGTCTTTTCTTAGAAATTAATGATCAGAGAAGTGTTTTTTCCCCGGTAATGGAGGAGATTTTCAGAAGACAAAGCTAAGTATAGCTGTTTTCCATCCAAGATTATCTAAAATCAAATGTAAAACTGTCAAAAAATACTTTCCAGGTCCAGAAAAGAAAATAGAGATTCTACTTTTTTTGGATCTGGCAAGATTTCCACAAAATATTCTTTAGTACTACTATCAGATGAGATAATGGAGAGTATATTCTTACTTATTCAGTGAGCATAGCTGATTCATATAATAGGCACCAAAAGTTTAATTTTTAAAAGCAGAAAGAAATTGGCCACAAATTTAAGTGGAAGTTAAAAACTGAGAAATGAAGCAGATTCTTTAATTTTACTTGATAAAATAGTTTATCACTTTCCACAGCAAAATAATTTTACAGTAATTATCTGGATAATTATCCAAGAGCTCTAATTTCCCCTGACAATGTAGACAATAATTTTATTGGTGCTTTAGGAGAGATAGGAATCTTTTCATGAATTTACTTAAGCAAAAAACAGAAATTCCCATATGGAATTTTAATGCTTTGAAAAACATAAATAAACCTTCAAAAGTGCCTAATTTAGTTCTAGTTACAGGAAAGTAGTTTATTGACATAATAGATCAGAATACATGATCTTTAAAATACTTCAAAATGTTTAATATTTGAACATGTCAGCAAATAAAAAAAATGGAAAACCACCATCAGTTGACACTTGATACATTCACCTCTGGGGAAACTGTCACAGAGATGTAAATTGTTTCCAGAAGGTTCCACACTCACCAGTGGCAGAGCCAGGAACAGAATCAATCCAATGTGCAGTTGATCATATACACTTGTTACTCTTACGCTCTCATGAATGTGTTAAATAATGAGATGGAAAGAGATTAAAAATACACATATACATATATATATGTGTTTAAAATTTCTTCCTAATAAAGAACAAATGACAATTGGAAAAACACATTGATTCCTTCTTTTAAGTGCTAATGGTTTCTTTCTTTAGCTTCACAGGGTACTGAGCCTTTATTGAACTTAAGTTATAAAAATCTGTGGTCCTGTTAAATTTCTTAACAGAACCCAGCATGTGTATTTTTCACTTTAACTTCTTGTTCTATACATTTCATTCTGTTAACCTTATTACTACTGGACTAAGAAAGTGTGTTTTTAAGGCAAAATTTCTTATAAGACCAAAGAAGAGAGCGCTTCCTATCATAATTCTTACTGCTTCCATATTGGGTTCACTCTTTATGGGGCACAGTTTACCTTAGAACAATATTGGTTTGAACTGCGCAGGTCCACTTATAGGCAGATTTTTTTAGTAGTAAATACTATAGTACTACAGGATCCTAGTTGGTTGAATCCACAGATGCTGAGGAACTGTGGGATGGAGGAGGAATCGTGTATTCGGAGGGCTGACCGTAAGTTATGCGTGGATTTTCAGCTGTGCAAAGAGTTGGTGCCCCTAACCCCCCATATTGTTCAAGGGTCAACTATGAATGTTTCAGGTCCTAGTTTATTTACATTTATTTTTGAATGGATATTTTGTGTGTGTGTGTGTGTGTGTGTGTGTGTATGTATGTGAGTGTTTAATAGCCAATGAATGACCAAGGGATTAGGTCCCATTCCCTCTTCTATTCCTATCTCAACCATGTTGCTATTGTAGCCTTATGGATACCTTGATTTTTCCCTTAGAAAATTATAACTTTATTATATGTTAAACGCCTGTGATGTCATCACTTAAGATACTTTAAAGTTCTCTCTTTCATGTTTGTACACAGCTTCAGTGGCAGAAATGCAATCACTTCCACAAAATTCTACAAATGTTTTCATTTGTTTTCTTCTCATATAGTAAGTCTCAGGTATTTCCTGCCTAAATCAGTAATAAAATCTAAGTAAATATTGGTTTAAAATACCTTTGGAACCTTTTTGCCCTTTTAGTCACTAAGGGATTCATATCTAACACAAAGATGAGGAATGATGAAGTCATTCTTGTAGGAGGTGTTGAGTAGAAAAAATTGATTGCTTTTTTAAGTTTTAGGAGATCTTTGCTTCCGGCTAAATGGTTACTAGAAAGTTTGTGTTGTGGGATATAGAAATTCCCTAAGATTAATTGTGATGGACGTGTAACTGATGATGTGTAAAGAACTGATTCTCATAGGACATACCTTCTGGTACTCTTTCTTTTAACGAATAAAGGTTATTTTCAGATAGAATGATGTTCTAATGGGTGTACAAATAGAATGAATTCCAGAGAACTTTTTCTCTGTTTTCAGAATAATTTTTTTTTCTTGATTAAGCATGGAGTTTGGAATCACTAATTTTCTATTTTAAGTAGTTTACTAAACTTGGTCAGATGAACAAAGTTGTTTGAATTTGCCAGTGCTGTCCTAGCAAATCAGTTTATAAAATTTAACATGAAATGAATAGGAGGCAAAATAAATGAAAATAGCCTCCTTTGTTAAGTGGCTTACATGAATTTTAGCCCTAGAAAAGGAAGTAAACAATTGGTTTGGTCATTCCGTTTTTAAAAATTATGTCGGGATTTCCTTTATTAGATTTCTTTTGTGCATTGGATTCTGTTTTAAACAGTGGAAATGGCCCTTAGCTTAATTATGTCATGCTATTTCTTTACAAAGATGGGACTAAATATATTTTCAGTACCGTTTATTATTTTAAAATTACATGTTATGCTTCTATAATTTATTAGAAATATATATGTTAATATGAACATAGCTAAGCCTGACTTTGTTTATAATATCTAAAAGGATTTTACTTCATGGAGAAAACAAAATTCTATTTTTGTAAAGGAGGTGTTGAATAGAAAGAATTGGCTATTTAACGTTTTAGGAGATCTTTGGCAAGGTAAGGATGTGAACCTGGAGTGGGATTCAAGGTATAGGTACTAGGTGTGTGCAAGTAACACACCTGCTAACCGTGTCGAGTTATTTCCTTGTCTCTGAACCTTAGGTCAGAATTTTTATCTATAAAAGAGCAGGATGTTCTTGATTGCATCTAAGTAGCTTCTCTTTCTAAAAATATTGTCTATACTACAAAATTTTGTGATGTCTTTTTACTTTTATATGATCCACGACGGATGTCTTTTACATAAAGATATAGTAGAGCAATTTAGATGATTACAGTCATGTTCAATATGAATCAGGTGGTAGGATATTCCTTTTTTGAGCAATTTTTGACACCTTTCTGTACTTTAATCCTTATCACAAGACTCATGGGATTTTAAAAATTGTTTCTCTTGTGTTTACCTCTTTCTTATTTATCCTCCTCTTTCATAGGCTGGGTTTTATTGTGTTAAGTCTAGCTCTTCCCTTTTTGCATTTGTCCCTTTTTTTCTAACAACAGTTGCAAGATTAATTTTTCTCCCATCTCCCAAGAAATCTATCCTTCCATGTGTAGCCAGGTCCTGCCTTCTGAAAATGATTTATTAATCATTAAAACTCACACCAATGCTGTTTCTTACTAATTCATCTTAAACTTACTTTAGGTGCTGTCTAGTTAGCACTTTACAGGGAACTATCCTAGTCTCTTCATTATCTAATTAATTGCTTAATATAAATTCATATAGCATTTACTGAACATCTGTGTGTCAGGTATTTTGACATACATGTAGCCTATTTCATCATGTAATACATTTTTAAACTACATCTTACTTTAGAAGAATGAGGCATTTCCATATGTGCTAATTTTCCAGATTTTCATATCTTGATCTGAAGTAAGGAAATAATTTTATTTAGCTAATTTTGTTTTTGTAAATGAAGATTCTTAATAATATGAGCTTAATTAAAAGACGAGAAGTGACGCAGTGGTTGGGAGGTCACAGGACTCTGGTCACTATCTGTCCCTTCTTTCCACCACCCTAAGGTAAGAACTGTAATTAGGTCTGTTTGAGAAAAGGGCAATTTAGCCTGGAATAGAAGACTATCAGGATAGATCTTCTTAAGTATAAGGGAGAAAGCTGAAATTTGGAAGGCTGAGTGGGGTCTGAGTCTATGAGGAGTACGAGGAATAGCATTTCTATTTGGAAAGAGTAGCACATAGGATGGTTAGAACTGGAAAGAGCCAGTGTATCTGAAACAGAGAGAACGAATCACACATTGGGGAGAGTTAAGGTGAGAACTGCACAGGTCTAGGTCAAGGTGGGCCTTCAAAGTTTGAACTCTATAAAGGAGTACTGCACAGTAGAAATTGATGTGATCAGCTTTGCATTTTACACATCATTCTGGATGCAACACAGAGAATGGACTAAAGTGATCCAGGGGGATTCCTTGATGCATTTGATTTCATTTAGAGGCTATTGCAGTAGTCTAAGAAATAATGGTGGTGGCTAGGACTAGGGTAGTTTTATAGTGAATATGCAGAAATGGCTAGAACCAAGATATATTTAAGAGATAGAAGTACCAAGATTTAGTGCTTCATTTAATGAGAGGAAGCATAATCTCTGATTTTATGTTTTGTGAAATTGGGTGCATAATAGCAAAATAGGCAACATTAGAGAAGGATCTTTATGGTTTGTTTCTGAAAGCTGAATAGGCAGATGATTATCGTGAACTTGTTGGCAGAAATAATTAGATTTCACTCATATCCAAAAGCTTTCTAGGCGTTTGTGTGTTGGTGTTTTATGTGTGTGTGTGTGTGTTTGAACAGAAGTTTTTATCCTAAAACCTATACTTGGAAAGGCAAGTTACATGCCTCCAAGGCCTCCTTAATAATTGAATTTTAATAGAATTCCAGGTATAAGCACAATTTAAAATACCTTTCATATTATACTGCTTTTGTCAAGTTATGTAGTGTTTGTATGATGGATCATGTTTTTTACAAAATTTTCTCTGTACTAATGCTACACATTCTGAGAAAAAACAAAAACAGTAAAACAAATCTTGTCCATGGTTTGAGTCATTAGCAGACAGGAAGATGGTAAGAATATTCCAAGCCTAAGCACTATTCCCTTAGGATAAAAATCTATAGCTACCTAAAAATAGATTACTTAGGCAGTTTTCTGGAAACTCAACTTTCTTTTATTGAAAGAATGGAAAGGTGATGGAATTAGTGCAAAAAGCTTCTTGTTCCAAACATCCTTTGGCTTGAACCCTACTTGCAATAAGTTTATATGTGACACTTTTGAAAAGTATAGCACGATTCAGTTTTCCAGGCACCACAGGTTTTATTTTATGGGATTTTGAAGTTTATACTTTTTCTACTCAAATGCTGGGACACTTTATTCACTGGTACCTGCTAAGGTAGAATGCAACAGGTGTTGCCAAGACAATCCTAGTGTCAGTAGTGGAAAATTCTTATTTAGGAATGACAGGACTGTTAAGTCTGCCTGTCTCTTCTGAGTACTCTGAGTATTATACCCATTTCTAGGTCATTTGAGAAAGAACTATAAATGTCTTCTGAGAAAATTCAATGTGTTTATGGTAATAACTGAGTTCTAGGATTTTTGCTCAACCAATGAAAATATAACTGATCTTCTGTTTCTTGTTCTTCCCATTTGTAAGAAATGCAGCTCTCACGACATTTATAATTCTCAGAACCCCACCCCAACCCCAAATGTGGCCTGCTAATGCATATTATTAGTATAATTATGTTAATGTTAGTAATAACAGACATTCATTGAATGTTTGACATAATGAGTCACTATCCTTTTCTTTTAAAGTAAATAATCCCATTTAATCCTCAGAGCAATCCTAAGAGTTGATTATCATAGATGCTGTTATCCTCAGTTCAAGAATAAGCGCTGTGCTCATTTCACTTTATCACATGACATTGATGAGGGACGTCAATACTTGCCCTTTTCAAGTAACAATAGATTGTTGAAGAAAAGAGTCTGAAAAATCGTTTAGTAGAATGCTCTCATTTTACAAGAGATAATTGAGGCCGTTTTCTCTCCCTGGATCTGAGATAAATTTTTTATATTAGGGGTGTCAAATTGTTCTTGTAGAGGGCCAGATAATGCATACTTTAGACTTCATCGCCCATATGGTCTTGGTCGCAACTATTCCACTCTGCTATGGTGCAAAAGCAGCCATAGACAAGATGTCAAAGAACGTGTGTGGCTGTGTTTCTATAAAACTTCATTCACAGAAAACAGGCAGGAGGCTGGATTGACATCATGGGCCATAGGTTCTCGAACTTTGGCTTAAATTTTCAATCCGAAATGATCTATTTGCCACAGTTACTTAGTACCTTTACTAAAATATCTGTTAGACATTCTTTAATAGACGTATACTCTCTGGGTCATCAGTCTCATGATTTGAAGTATTGCTTGTGTGCCAATTCCTACATTTTTACATCCAATTTTCATTATTCCTATGTTTTGACAGGAGTGTTTAAGTGCATGAAGTTTAAAAAGTTTGTAATCATCTTCTTCCTTACAAGAACCGTCCCTCCCAAAAGTGTCTCTTTTGTTTTCAGTTTTGACCTCATCACAGCCACTATAACAGGTTTTGCTAATTGCAAATCTACTATGTTACTCTCATTGTCTGGAAGGGAAAAATTTTCCTCTACCCCTCTAAGTTCTTTTGGCTGGTCTAATAATTGATACAAGGCAGATTAACAGGAGAAAAACAAATTAATTTTGTATGTGCAAAGGTACCCAAGAGTAATCAAAGCAGCCTGTTGATATACCCTTTTAGACAAAGAAACTTAGGCTTCAGTACTAATTAGTGAAGAAACTAAGCAGAGTGTGTTTACACAGACTTCTTGGCCCTGAATTCCCTGTCTCTGGCCATAAGAATGTCTGTTTACCTCCTGGTACAGGGAGGGTGGCTTCCACATGGAAACTTATTTCCTGCTTTCGGTGGGACATAAAGGAGGCTCAGAGTGTCCTTGTACCCACTGTTTCTCAAGTAACTTTAATTCAAAACAATCAGTATGTCAAAGTGGTATATTTGGGGGTGGCCTGCCCTGAACCCTGTCATTATTTAAACCTTCTAGACACTCCTCATCCCCTCCTGGACAAAGCTCAGTCAGATCATAAAGCCTTGGGCTGTTCTGGCTCTTGCTTAATTTTATCATCCTTATTCTTCTTTCTTCACTGAGCAATTTGCCCTCTGGTAATACTGAACCACTATAGTTCTGCACATGTACTGTGTTACCTGACACATCTGTGTTTACTCTGGTGAGTTTTTCTACCTGAGACTCCATTCTTCTAGTGCTTGCTTGCTTGACTCCTATTATCCTTAAAGTATGAGTGACAATATTTTGTCTTGGAATCCTTCCTTTACATTCGTGTGCTCAGAGTCTTTTCCCCTTTTTCAAGACAGCTTGTGTAGACGTTCAGAAATGTTTATTGACTTGAATTTGCCTTGACATTTTCACTTACAAGTGTAGGTACATTAAAACAGAATCAGTTATTCTTAGAAATTCAGTGTTATAATGGACTTTTGTAGTGGTTTGCCCCAATGCATAGAGTGTCTTTACTTGTGAACTCCAAAAATACCTGTTTTTTAAAAAAATCAGAAAATGCTGATCTAAATGGCCTGCAGACAACCTTAATAATAATAGCAGTAATACATTTTATCATGTAAGATGAAATTTTGACAAGTCACTAAAATATGTAAAGATTATATACTAAACTCAGTGAAGAATCACACACCTGTGTTTTGTAACTTCTTCAGTGATTTGTTTTCTCTGACAGTTTTTCTCAGAGTTTTCTCAAACAGAAAAATAAGTAAATAAATAAATACAGAGTTAAATGTTTCAGCTAATAGTAGCTAAACAAATCAGTGCTTCATATTGTGATTGCTTTTAACTTTTGGTTCTAAAATTTGTTACAGACGATACAGATGTTACTTAAGTTAATTGTAGTTGTACATAATGCTTCAGATAATTGTATTAATAGCAGAATACAACAGTGGCAGTGTTATGTCCTTATAAGAGAGTCAATCTTGTGAAATAATCTGAAAAATGTTCATTTTATGATTTTTTTACATGTTTTAAAGTAATACTCGGTTTTTCTATTGACTGTTTAAAATACGAAGTTCTCAAGTCCCTCCCATCAGGAAGCTTGCACAAGTCTCTTAGATAGCCTCATCCACCAGAGGGCAGACAGCAGAGGCAAGAAAAACTACAATTCTGCAGCCTGTGGAGTGAAAACCACATTCACAGGAAGATAGACAAATGAAAAGGCAGAGGACTATGTACCAGATGAAGGAACAAGATAAAACCCCAGAAAAACAACTAAATGAAGTGGAGATAGGCAACCTTCCAGAAAAAGAATTCAGAATAATGATAGAGTGAAGATGATCCAGGACCTCGGAAAAAGAATGGAGGCAAAGATGGAGAAGATGCAAGAAATGTTTAACAAAGACCTAGAAGAATTAAAGAACAAACAAACAGAGATGAACAATACAATAACTGAAATGAAAAATACACTAGAAGGAATCAAGAGCAGAATAAATGAGGCAGAAGAACGGTTAAGTGACCTGGAAGACAGAATGGTGGAATTCACTGCTGCGGAACAGAATAAAGAAAAAAGAATGAGAAGAAATGAAGACAGCCTCTCGGACAACATTAAATGCACCAACATTCACATTATAGGGGTCCCAGAAGGAGAAGAGAGAAAGGACCCGGGAAAATATGTGAAGAGATTATAGTCGAAAACTTCCCTAACTTGGGAAAGGAAATAGCCACCCAAGTCCAGGAAGTGCAGAGAGCCCCAGGCAGGATAAACCCAAGGAGAAACAGGCCGAGACACATAGTAATCAAATTGACAAAAATTAAAGACAAAGAAAAATTATTAAAACACGAAGTTCTCATTCCATTACTTTGATCTTTTAAATAAGGATCTGAAAAAAAAAGTATATACAAATGTAACATTTTTACTGGTACTGTAAAACTCATTTACTTTTTAATTCTTTGAATCAATAGAAACATTTAAACATTTTCTATGGTTGATATTTTAATGCAAAGTACTATTTTATTTACTACCTTTTATTAAATGCCATTATTTCCCAACCTACTAGCTTTGCTGGTATTTTATTTTGTTAAGATTTACAAATGAGTTGTTAGGCATTTGCTCTCAGTTTCCATGATAGCTTAAAACTTAGTTTCTATTCATCAGAATTGTGAGTTGAATTTCATGATGGCATTGATTTAAACTTGTTCTAAAACAAAGGGCTTTAATATTAAAAGCTTGTTCTTTTTAGAAGTACAATTTATTAAATTAATTTTTGTTAATAAAATCCATGTAATTCCTAAGTATTACATGGAGAAGTGAGATGAAAGTTTTTCTGAAGTTTTTGGGGCTTTTTTATCCTTAAGATAAACTCTTACTTTGATTTGCATAGTATTGGCCAGTTTCATCAATTTTTAGATTTCCCTGATATATCTTTTGAAAAGTGATGTTTTGAAGATGTTGGGCCTCATTCATACAATTTACTTTTCTGTACACATATGTTGATAATTTTGCAGTATCTCTTGTGTGGATTCAAAGAACCTCTGGTCTATCTACCAATTCTTTCTAACTCAATTATTTGATAATTACCAGAACTTTCATTTTGACCATCCTTCCTTCTACTTTGGTGGGCATTAAGCAATGCATTACTTGGATATATACATAAGCTTCACAAATTGACTTTTTTCTTAGTCAAATAAACAAAGAGTTTGTTTTCCCTTCTACCGCAAATCCTGACTCCCTTCTCAGGCCTTCCTGTGAACATGGACTCTGGAATGAGACAGAAGTGTTAAATGTGGTGTTATGGAACATTCCTGATGTTTTAAAGAATATTGTACGTGATATTAACTATTGTCCTTTAATTAATGTACCTGTCCTCAGTGACAAGTGAAAAATCACATTTTATAATATATAAAAGTAATTGGAGTTCATTGGGGACCAGGGGGTATATTAAATGGTTACTAAGACAAATATAAAGCATGTGTAGAATTAACGTAGAAGACATGAGGCAGAGAGAAGCCTTTTCCAAACTCTGAGTGCCAGAAACCTCGCCCACCCACAAAGCCATGAAGTTATCCACATGTTAAATGTTTAAGCAGTTTACTATTCTATAGGAGTGAATTTGCTACCTTAGAAAAAGATGAAATTACATTCTTTTTTGGGGGGTGGTGAGTAGGAAGAGATCCATATCTTTTTTGTGTATGTCTGAAAAAGAACATTTAGAAATGGCATCCTAACTGGGGAATGTTGTTTTTCTTATAATTTACATGTAGTAAATTAGTGAATGGTGCAAAAAGAGACCAAAGAATATGTATTTGGTGTAGCTATAAGCAAATCTGCAGAACTCAACCTAGATGAAATGTTTTGCTACATTTCAATGGATACAAGTGCTTGTATCCTGTCCAAACTGTTTATTAAGGCAAAAACATTTACATTTCTTGAGGTATCATGACCATTTTGCAGCCTTCTGCTACAGTTGTATAAATCTGTCCTGTTTTTAAAATGAAAGTTGATTGTATTGTACCAACTCAATATTTTCCTGGACCTCATAAGTAGCTGATGTATTTTAGAATTCAAAATTAGTAGCACAGTGTTATGTATATGCTTATATTTTACGTTATTGGTATTAGGAAGTACATCTGCTGGAGATTATCTTCCGGTTTTTATGGTGTCATCAGGCTTTCTCACATGGTGAAAGAGAATTTTGAGACGCATCCTACTTCTTCATGCTCGAATTTTATCAACCTGATTATATATATTTCATGAGGTCAATATCCGTATCTGTTTCTTTAAAAGTGACATATGTCAGCTACAATAATGTTTAGCACATACTAAGTATTTAGAAAAGCTGCGTTATTCTCCTATGTTCTACTACTTTATGTCTTAAAGTTTCCCTATAATTTAAGTACTTGGTTTGGTGGTATGAAAAACATAATAAACATAAACCTCTATTAAAAAGAATCAGGAGACCAGAAGGGGGAGCTCTCATGCCCTGAGATTATAGCAGAGCCCGACAGGAAGAAGAAACACTCCCCTTTCCCGGCGAAGACTCAGTGAATAGAAAGTCAGGGACTCTGTTTACTATAGCCCTCCAACTTCCTTTCCCCTTCAATAAAAGCCTTCTCCTTTTCTTGCTGTGTGAGAATTTGCACATGGCTCACCATGGTTACAGACACCGAATCACAATTCTCTGATGATCCCAAATGAATAAACCCGTCTTTGTTTTAGGTCAACAATGGGGTAAATAGGCAGTTTGAAGGTATATAAATAGTTCGCCCAGAGTTCACTTTTACGCATTATTTCCTTAATTGTGGAATCTCCGGTGAACAGAATTGACCTACTCATTTTTTTGAGTGCCGTTAACATTTTTTCTTTTCAAGGAGCTAGGATATGTTGAATCTTACAGACCTATAGCTGGAGTGAAAGCCTTCCATTCCTAGTTTAGAATCTCATGACTTGGTGAGAACTTTTAAAAACTATTGTACATGTAGCGTGTCCTTTAGTTCAACCTAGATGTTCTATGCTACAACATCTGTTTCTGTAAGAAAAATTAGCTTCTATGTCATTAGTAAATAAAGGAGTTAGGTCCATTTAATGTGAAGTTGCATCAGCTCGTGTGCAGCTTTTCCTAGATAGAAACAGCCAGAAAAACAGGAATAGAATTATAACCTTGGGAGGAAAGAGAAACACCCTCAGCTCAGCTGCTGGCCTGGAAGCAGAAGCCTTTGACGTTAAAAAAAAAAATTTGTCTCATGTATTAGTTTCTAAGAGAAGTGCAGTCAAACATTCCTCTGTGTTTATGGATTTGGATATTGTTTTCTCATAATTCAGTCTTTTTTTTTTGCTTTGTGTTTTAAAATCTATGTTCTTAGTAATAAGGTTATGGTTATTATAAGTTTTGATTTTTATTATGTACTGTTTTTCTTTATCTGTATCAATGTTTGTGTTTTTGGTCTTAACCCTATTATATTGCTACAACCTTCATTTTTGGTAGTATTTGCATGGTATGCCTTTTCATACCAGTACATACATAAATGTCTAATGAAAACTGTCTTATCCTGTAAAGTACATACTTCCAGGATAGTTTTCATTAGACATTTATATTATAACTAGCATATAGTTAGATTTTTTAAAAAATCCAATCTGATAAATCTGTCACTTAAGAAAGAGTTAAAAAGTGTTACATTTATCTTTATTATTTTTATATTTGGGATTCTTTCTACAAGCTTATTTTTTTTTGGTTATTGCTGTTGGCCAATTGTTTTGTTTGCTACTTTACTTTCCTCCTATGCTTTGTTGCATTGATACAAATAATCCTTTAGCCCCTCTGCAAGTTTGGAAACTATACAATATAATTGTATATAGCTTTAATTAAATAGCATTACTTTTTTTTTTTTTTTTTGCGGTACGCGGGCCTCTCACTGTTGTGGCCTCTCCCGTTGCGGAGCACAGGCTCTGGACGCGCAGGCTCAGCGGCCATGGCTCACGGGCCCAGCCGCACTGCGGCATGTGGGATCTTCCCAGACCGGGGCCCGAACCCGCGTCCCCTGCATCGGCAGGCGGACTCTCAACCAATGCACCACGAGGGAAGCCCCAGCATTAATTTTAATATACATAATTAGCTTTAATTTCTAATTAGGTCTCTAATTTCTGTCCCTCAAAAAAAAAAAAAAAAGATTCACACTTTATCTGTTGAATGTTCTCGTTTCAATATAATCTTGTCTCGAGTTTTAGGTTTACCATTATTTTAGACTCCCAGAGTTATAATTTATTTTTACAATTAATAGTTTATGTAATTAACTGGTATTTAAAGAATTAATTTTAGGCTCTGTTGTAGGACACTCTCAGGAAAATTAAAAATGAGTACCTGCTCCCAGCTCTGACTTCCCCGAGAGGTTCCCCAGCTCCTGGCAGCATGCATTTCCTCCTGGGCCAACCCTAATGGCAGTTTCCTGGCGCAGAGCTCATTCCCAGTTGTATCACAGTCATCGTTCCTTCTCTAATTAATGCATTACCAGCATTTTCACTCTTTCATTTCTGTGCATTTTAAATTTCTGTACAGGCTATAATTACCAGTTATAGTGGTCTTTTCTCTTCTGCTCCTTGTGCTAGTTTTACACAAACCGTCTCCCTACCACCCATCTTCCTTACTTTAGTGCAAGATTTTTCTGAACTCAAATTTTGTCAGGAAGACTTGTATTAAACAAGAAATGTCTGTCTGTCTAGCTATCTATCTAGGCTGGCAGTAAGGTTGCCCAGGGTGTGTATTGCAAAATTCTAGGGCATTCCATTCATCTAAAGTATGTTGGGCAAGGTGGCCGCTAGCATTTCATGGTATCTGAATAGTACAGGTAATTATACAGTTAAAAGAGTTAAACAGTCCTCTGAGGCTTTTAACTCCAAACAGTAGTATTGTTCCCCAGCCCAGCTGGTATGGGGCTATGTAGTGATCGGGCCATATGGGCTCCGGAGAGACTTTTACCCTCAGCCTGTCCCCTGGCTTCAGATACATACCGTGACTGGAGTTTCCAAAATTGCCTCAGTGTTGGGGAATTAGCCTGCTTTTTGTAGCAAGCACACCACAGCAATTTTAGGTTCAAACTCCTTAGAAGCCTTTATAGCACTAGTTTGACCAACTTTGTGAAAGACTACAGGGCAGGGAAAAAGGCAGGGCAGAGGTGGGAGTGTCTTCTGCTTTAGCTCCTGCGCTCATCATCTCACATGAGTTTAGGGGCTGCTTTTTTGTCCCCACTTCTCGCTCTACCTTGGTTTGTCAGGGGTGAGGGAAGGAGATCACAGAAGGTGGTATGTGAGCCATCCTTTCAGAAGGCTTCAGCTGCAAATAGGGACTGACATCTTTTGCAACAGCTGATAGTCATTAGCTTCCAGGTACCAGCAAGGGGAACACCTGGCTATAAGGCGAATTACTTTGAAGGAAGGTCTAGTATTTATAGTTCATTCACAATTCTTCCAGCCTGGGTGTGGTTTACCAGTCAGGAGTTAGTTTTACCATAAGTAATACTACCTGGTAAAAAAGCTGAAGTTTCACTTTCATAAGTTTTTAGGGAAACAGAGCTTAGGGGAAGGTGAGCCCAGGGTTTCAGGGTTACATGGTCTTTTCTTCAGCTATTCAGCAGATAGAAAAACCTGAAAATTATTCTTTCTGCTTTTTATCTTCCAAAAAAATTGTTTTTTGCTTTTCTTTGTTCTTTTGGTTTATGAATTGGACATTTTTAAGGAAAAAAATCTTTATTGTTACCTTAGATTTCAAGAGGTAGCAGCTATATGTATATGTTTTCAACTGACTATATTTAATGAAAAGTTCCAAGAAAGTTACTGAATATCTACTAAATTAAAATACATTGCACATTATCTCAATTATCTTTAAAAATGGATGTTATATAAGCAATTTTCCCTGGAAAAGCAAAATGTAATGGGTGAAAAAAACCCCTCTCATTCCCTTGTTTTACAGAAAGAACATAATAAGATGTTTTATTGTCTGTTGTCATAAAGAGCACATTTCCATATGAATGAGCAGAGAGGAAGGGATTAGTATAAGATTGGTATAAGGGATTAGTATTAGTATATAAGGTGGAGTATATTATAAAATGCTCCTAGTTAATAAATAAACAAAATTGAACAAATAATTCTTGTTTTAAAATTTTGATATTGCAAAAGAATACACATATTTCTTTATGCTCATTGTATATGTACATTTGCATTTTAAATAGGTTATTTTGAAGCTGTTGTTGTGATTTACGTTTTTATATCCCATGAAAGACAGACAGTATTGTATCATCTCAGTAGTAGTAGTTTGTAGAAAAGAGCACAGATCACACTGAGACTTTAAATTTAAATGAAAAATAATGCTTAAAAAATAGTCACTTGAATAATTTCAAGAAAAACACTAACACTGCTAAAAGAATTCTATATAAAATTCTTCTGAATTTACTTTAAGGAGTAGATTATTATTAAATTCCAATTATTACTTTGAAAGGGATTCTTCTAAAAAACTTTATGTATTTGGATAAGCAGTCCCTTATATTTTATTGTTATTGTTAATTTCTTAGCCTATTTATTTCTATCTAGCCTAGTTTCAAATTACAAATTAGGAAGTAAGTTGAAAGAATTGATGAAATCATATATTCTTTATATCAATATACTTGACTCTGACACAAATTGAAATAGAATATTAGCATTTTATACTTTTCAATGAGTGTTTACTACATCTGTATTTATAAGGGATGATTCATTTTATTAAGTATTTATGGGTTGAAATGATTAGAAGTTAATAAAATAAACATAATTTCAATATTATATGTGTTTTAAGCTTCTTTAATGTCATACTTTTCAAGGGAAACTGAATGGTACTCTGATTGTTACCTTTTATATTATTTTGCAGGTGCAATTTCTTGATTATGAATCAGTACCATTTGGTCAGAAAATGGAAAACCTAATGCAGATTAGAGAATTTGCCAAAGAAGTGAAAAAAAGAAATATTTTATTATATGGGCTTCTCGTATATTACCCACAGGTAGGTAAAATGTTGGTCTCTTCAGATTGTATGTTTTTTAGACTACAGTTTTATTGGTGGGAACCTGATTTTGTTAAGAGCAAAGAAATATTAAAAAAAAAAATTGGGCTGGTAAATTACTTATCTATTCATGTTCTGCAGCAGGTAGAAACCCTTGAATCTAAGGGAAAATTAAAAATCAAAACAAGTGTTTTGATTAGGGGGAAAAAAAAGATGAAAATTGACAAAGATCTTACACTAGGTAGCCCACATAAAATTGCCAGATATGCAGAGAAAAATACAGAATCCCCAGTTAAGTTTGAATTTCAAATAAATAATAATTTTATTTTTAATTCCAATTTTGGAATTTGAAATTTGAATTTCATATTTAACTGGACTCTTGTATTTAACTGGCAACTCTAAGGTCACAATCTTAGCTGTTTGTATAATTTAAAGTTGTTTATTCCTTTAATGCTGTGCTAAAGATGTTGGTAATCAAGACTCTAATCATTTGAAAGCAGTGGCTGGCATTTGGGTTACATGAGGGCATGGTATTTTAACTAGACAAAAACTCTTACTGGCGCTGTCTTTTAATAGCAAGTTACTTAAGCTGAAGGCAAAATGAATTAGCATTCTAGATTCTTTGTGCGGAGAAATGCTATTTAAATCAAACTGTTTGGAGAATCTGTTAGAGAAGATGGCTTTGCCCTTTGTGCATAGATACCTTTCATAGAACTTGCAGAAAGTTTCATGGTGTCTTAGAGCTGTACCACATAGGAGTCAAGGAAGTAAGATAGTCAACTGCTTTTGTTTCTAGTGGTCTGGAATAAAAGTGATTTGGTACTATATGGTTGATGAATTACAGCTATTGTTTATGAAATATTTAAGGTGCCTTTTTAGCTTGAAGGTAACAACATTTCTTTTGAAACAAATGGATTTTCGTTGAATATAAGGGGCATCTTTTAGCCAGTTCCTTGGTTTTCTTTAACTTTGAGGTTGTTTCCTCTGCTTCTGACATAGACAAGCATGACCTGCAGTTGGTCCTAAGGACAAGGCAAAGTTTAGTTCACTTAGGATCATGGAATTGTAAAATGTTAGTGCCATATGGTTCCTGAAGTAGCACAACCAAGGCCTAAAGAGAGACATATAGTTGCCCAAGGACATAAAACTGGCAGAGTAAGAATAAGAACTCAGGTCTGTATCTTCCTTCAGGAATGTTTCCTCTTCAATATTGTCTTTGGTTGTACCCTAGATTAACGTGGTGGGAAAAAGAAATCAGTTATTTCTCTTGTGCCATGCAAAGGAGTCATGGACTAATGCTATGCTATACAGGTATAAAATAGTGTTCACTCAGGAAAGCCTCAAAAGCTGGGGAATGGTAGAGCACACACAGTTCTGGACCTCTCTTTGTCCTATGATTTAAACTAAGCACAAAGGGTCTGTAGCTGACTTTCTAGTGGAGGGTCTGGTTGCCAGTTGAAATGGAGCATGGAAGTTCAGAGAAAAAGTATGTTTTAGCATAAGTATGTCCCAAATGTTACATGGACCATATTTGCACAAAAAATTCTTTATCGTTATTCTGAATTTCAAGTATAACTGGGCATCTTGTGTTTTATTTGCTAAACCTGGTAACACTTGTAGAGTTCATATTTACATAAAAGTATTCATTTTTTTCACACTTGACATGTTCTACCCTTTTATGGAATGGAGTACGGTGAGTATCTATGTGACTCTGTACCTGTGAAGGCTCCCTGATTGGAAAAGTAGCCTTGTTGAAAAGCAGGAGCCCTTGCAGCCCACTGCTTGGTATCTGACTGCACTTTTTAAGCACACTTGAACCTGCTAAGCCAGCTGTCTACTAAGTTACCGAAAGTGGAAAAAGGTGGTCCTGCAAGCCCTTCAGGATATGTCTCTCATTGCTTTAGGATGCAAAGATAGCTTACTTAGGTGTTGCTTGTCTCTTCTTAACATTTCAGTAATGACGTTTCAAGTATGTGAAAATGTTTAAAATGAAAGGTTTACTTTTGTCCTTAAAGACACAGATGTGAATTGACTTTTACTAGCCCAACACACTGTCCAATACATAATTCCACCTTAAAGAGCATTTACTAAGAGATCCTGGGATGTTTGTTAGATATGCCATTAAAAAAGAGCTGTGGTTAAAAAATTGGAGAGGCAGCAGTGAATAGAGTTAAACGGACTTCTTTAATGAGGGCTTCTCACAAATCCTTAATAAACTGATGAGCATTTCATATCTCCAACCTGGGGACAAGGGCTATGCCATTTTCCATTTTCTCCTGTAATCCTTTAACCATAGATAAATCATGGGACTAATGTTCCCTAAAAGAAACTTTGAGAAACACTCCTCACAAGTATACCGTTAAGTAAAGAAAGCACTACCTCTGTACAGTCTTTTTCTACTTCAGTACTAATTTTTCCATTTAGTTAAAGCAGTACTTCTAAAATTGAGTGCCTACTTGACACTGCAAACACCAGGGATATGAAGATGTATAAGGTGGAGCTTTCATTCACTGTTTAGTGAAGAGTGTTGGTCTGTGCTTTCCACTGTGCTGTGAGATACAACTTTTTGTAATGTTCATACACTGGACTTGTTCCCTAAATCTAATTCATCTCTGTAAGAGCCATTAGGTGTTTTGTAGGTAGTTATTGTGTACGCTCCTAAGTGTCTGAACAGTGAAACCTTTCTAGATTTTTTTTAAAACCATTTTTTATAAGACACTAGCATCAGGTGCCTGTTCTTTGGATAGGTTTTCACTTTATTGATAGCCCCTCCTTGGAAGAGAGAATGTATTGAATTGACGTCTGTATCTGTGTTACACATATGTTCCTTCTGGCTTAAAGAAAACCTCCCTTGTTATGTATGTGATATTTCTGTTAATGCAGATAGTCTTGATATTTGGCCGCACCTTCACAGTGTTGATGTATATGATGTTTATAGTTAAATAGAATTACGTAGGCTTTTTTCTTTTTAAACACATGATGCTATTAAACCTCTGTTTGTGTTTGTATAGAGTTCTTTTACACACATGTATAGGAGTTTTTGTGTTTGGCAATTTTAAGCTGATTAGTTTTATTCTATTATTTCAGTCTTTCATTGTCTTTTTTGATCTAGATTATAGCATATGATTAATTAGCTATAGTTTCTTGCATCATATAATTTACAAATTAGATGTCGTCTATATTTTGTATATACCTTTAAGGAAAAAATAGATTTGGATAAAGCTAAGGATTGATTCCTTCCTTAGTATCTGTAAATGTTCTACAATGTTGTCTGTGATCAATTACTGATAATTTAATAATTCAGTCACTGACAAATGCATCTAATTTTATAATAGCTCAACTCAATTTCTCCATATTTTCTTTAGTGATATAAGAAACTTTAACAAATACTTTACAACTCTAGATAAGCTTTATGTGTGTGTTTTTTCTACCTTTGAGAGAGATTATTTGCTAAATTATTGAATATGCTAGTTTCTTATCTATATCACCATAGTAAGGCACTTAACTATTTTTCCCAAAATTGACTTTAAAATATTCTAGTGGCCTCAAAAAATTAATAATTTAAAATGAGCTCTTCGTGGGTAGCTTAAACTTAGAGTTATAGATCAAGTGACAGGCTTCACTGTGTATATATATGTATCTATACATTTATATACACACACGTATATAAATATAAGTAAGAAATATTTGACCATAGTATAAAGTTTTCTAATGTTATCATCCAGTTTTCAGTTCCTCAAGTTGTAAACAAATCAGGAAAGATTTGAAATTTATGCTCTAGACTAGAAATGTAGCATAAAGCTTGCCTTTACAATTTGTTGAATGAATTTAAATCAGGTCCTATCCCTTTTTAAGAAATACCATACAAAAATAACTATGAATAATTAAAACCAGTTTTTATAGTTGAGTCTATATAAAGGATCTTAGTCCCTTTTTATGTGTTACTTTAAATAATTCTATGCATAAAATATTATTCTTCATCCTGTTAATCCAGCTTTGTTATGCAAACCATCATTGAGGTCCATGATATAAAATTATGTGTTTGGGGAACATGTTTTAGTTATTTGAAAATCTGTATCTGATAATATGGCAGTGAACATATACAGACTTAGTATTTCTGTCATGAGTTGTTCAAGCCAGTAGCTTACAGTTTACAGTCTTAATTTTGTTGAAATCTAAGATATTTTTATGATAACTTTATTTTTTAAGGCAAATATTTGTGAGTTTACATTTTAAAATAATATTCCTTAAAACTGTGATAGTAAGTAAACTGTTTCCCTGAGTTCTGTGAGCCATTCAAGAAGTGGATTGTAGGAACCCGTGACCTATATAGCTTGTTGGTCAAAAGTACAGATGGCATCCGAAGTAGAAGTCAGCCTGGTGGGACTGAGCCCTTAAGCCCGGGGTGTGTGGTCAGTGCTAACTCCAGGTAGTGAGTGTCAGAACTGTTTAGTGTGGTAAATATAAAACACACATTTGGTGGCAGAAGTGTTGAGAACAGAAAAACAATCTTTAGGCCAGTATAAAACTTGCTGTATCCATTATCTACCCAGTCCCACCGGAGGTTTTCCAAATTGTGGACATTCTTTCAGCTTAGGCACCTAGTGAAAATGTTGTGAATCAGTGTCCCCAGCAAAGTAACAGTGAACATGTAGCATGAAAAAGAAATTAGACTCCGTTGTCACTGTAATACAACTTAAACTATACTGACCGTTTTACAGGTAAAATGTCTAGGTTACAACGATATTATTCCTTCGATTAGTAACTTATTTGTACAGACATTACAACATTGAATAATCCACTCAGCTGATTTTTGCACTCAGCTTTACTTATCCACCGTCTTCACAAAGATATCATGAGACATCTTATTAGGTATTTTCCTGAAGTCCAGATCTGAGATTTATACAGCTGGCCCTTGCTTGAGTAATCTACTGGTATTCTCAAAGAAAGAAATAAGTGTAACTTGTTTAAATGAACATACATTCGACCCCACTAATAAATGATTGATTTTCTATGCCAGTAGCTTTTTAAACACTTTTAAAACCTCTTAGAAAAATCCCCAGCTGACAATATTATAGTCACCTGAGGAATTAAATATACATATTCCTAGTCTGTACCTCCTTGGCTCTATTTGAAGAGATCAGGGATATGCCTGGGGCTCTATGTTTCACAAGCTCAAACTGTGATGAAAGATTAGTATGAGCCAGATTTAAATGACTGATGCAGGTCAGTGGTCCTTCATTACACTGGCATGTTGGAATCACTGATTTCCCTTTGTAATCTGTGTAGGACTGTCACATCAGTGGAAGCTCTGATATACCAGGTGGTATAATAGAATGTTGATTAAGTTTGGTCAGGGAGTGAAGAATGGCCATTTGAATAAGTTTCTCAGGTAACCGAAATCATGTCTTCGTGTTCATTAAGGACAACTGTTCTAAACACTCAAAAACTCTCAGTAAAATAGGGCAGTTATATTGATAAACAAAATTAGTTGGAAACAAAAAAAGTGTATAATTGATTGTTTAAAAGACGGATTTTGAAAAGGTATTTTGTAGCTTTATAGAATTAAGAGTCATAGAACCAAGATTGGATACTAGCTAGCCAGGAACAGTACAGTTAACAGAAATGCTCAACCATCCTGTGGGACTGTGCTAAGAAAAATGCCTCCCATCCCTGATTCTGCTTATATAATATGCTAGGGGACCATGGGTAGGAACTCTACCATAGCTCATCCGTAAAATGAAGAGTCTCTTCCCTAGATCTAGTCTCCTTGTTCTGGCACCACTTCCACCTTCTAAGTCTCCTCCATGTGCATAATAGAATCTATAGAATTATGCTACAGAATCTGGGGAAATATAGCTTGGTTTTTTCTCTGTAGTCTCTATAGCGCAGAAATGAAAGATGGGCTATGGTTAGGGAAGGCATTGCTTGCGCCACTTCACAATATCAGCCCCATCTATGTTATAGAATCCTGTCTTAGGTTGGAATGAAATCAAACAGAGCACCTTTAACATGTGTTTACATTCAAGGGCTTGTTATTTGTCTATATCCAGGCTTTCCATATGGTGTCTGCCACAAATATACATTTTTAAATACAATTTTGCATATGAACTTTTATAATAATAAAATTTGCAAAGTCTATAAAATTTATCTGTAGCAGTTTTGTATTTAATCTGTGCATTTTATGTACTCAGGGCTTTAGAGATGAGTCACACAGGTTCATGGTTAATGAGTTTCCTAAAATTATTATAACTGATTATTTCTTACATTGAATTAGTATCTTCCCCTTAACTGCAAAACAAGGTATATGACCCTAAACAAGGGATATAAGTTTTCTAGGCCTTGGATTCTCCATTTTAAAATGCAGAAGTCAGAACTTCTGTTTGAAAGCGTTTGTCGGATGAGAAAGAGGAGACACAAGAGGTGTGCAGCCTGTGTCATGTGGTACCATCAACCATCTCTCACTCTGACACGGGAATTCTAGAACTGGGCTTGGGTTTTCTTTCCTCTCCCTATGTGGCCATAAACTTCACCTATACTATCATTTCCTTTATTTTATTCAGAATTACTCATTGTGTATTTTGTTCTAGTTCACAGAGGGAACTGTTCTCTTTTTTTTGTCAGACACCTTAATAAAGTAGAAGACAAGGGTGGTACCTTAGTCTGTTCTGCTGCTATAGCAGATACCATAGGTTGGAGGCTGGAAGTCTGAGATCAGGGTGCCAGCATGCTTGAGTTCTAGGGAGTTCTTGGTTGCAGAGCGCTGTTTTCTTATTGTATGCTCACAGAGCAGGGAGAGGGTGAGACCTCTAGAGACCTAATTCTATGGATGAGGACTCCACTCTGATGAGTTATCACCAACTGAAGGTCTCTCTTCCTAATAGCGTCACGTCACGTAGGAGTTAGGATTTCAACATATGAATTTGGAGGAGGGGCACAAAGATTCAGTCCATGACAGGGAAGGAATTAACATCCATTAGGGAAAGGTTAAGGGAAATATTAAATATGTTAGCATGTCAGGAGTATGTGCTGTTTATTATCTATTCCTTATCTTCTGTCTCCTTTTTACTGTCATTTTACTGGGTTTGATACAGTGGGAAACAGGACTTTTGAAAGCAATAGCTGGCTTAGTGTTTTTGTAAGATGGGGCCATTGGAAAGGACTACATCAGGCAGAGCTACAGAAAACAAGTCTTGAAGAGGTCAGGGGTAAAACAGGGGAGCGCCTTACCTTCTCCCTGCTCCTGAATGCCACTGTTTGCTCTCTTCCTACAACTACTGCAGCTCTGGGAGGCATAGAAAAAGGAGGAAAGTTACCAAAGCAGTTCTGTAATTTTTTGTTTTTTAAAAAACAATTGTAAAAGACTTATGAGGATCTTTTTATAAACCTCCAAAACAGGATGTGAAATGGTGAAATGAAGTTGTTTGGCAAAACATTAAATTAGATAAAGATGTGTAAATTGTTCTTCTGTCCAAAGTGTAAGCAAGATCTCTCTACTTGATGAGTTAAGTACTATTGTCTTTCTCTGTTGTATGGGTTTTGAAGGTTTTGTGTGTACTATAAAGGGCATCCAGAAAACGTTCTTGACAATGAATCTCTTTGTAATTACTTCAGGTAAATTCAAAATAAAACATTAAGAACTATATGAACAGGTCCAACTGCTCTCGGATACCTTTGTGCCAAAAGATCTGAATTTGTAGGATGCAATTTACACCAGTCTTTCCTCTCAAATGCACCCCATTTGCTCTGTGTTCTTAGCCTTCAAATATGTGTGATCACTTGGAGAACAAATAGGTGCATGCTATCAAGTAGCAGAACACAGGTTTGTTTTTAATGAAAATCTTTGGGGAGATTAGACTTAAAACTCTACTCCCTGCAGTGAGCAGTTACTTGGAATTTAGCTGAATTATTTACTAAACTCACATTACTTTCCATGCCATCATACGGCATGTACACCAAACACGCAGCACCAAATCTGTTTACGGAAACCCATAATACCCTGTTCAGAGTAATCAGGCTTTTCAATGTGGGAATGTTGATGAGACTAAATATTTTTCACTTTCAAATTATTTTGGCTTTTATTATTTAGATTTAGTCATTCTTTGGGAAAATAGGAAGGTTATGAAAGATAATGTCTCTTCAAAACTGTGTGTTTGATGTAAAATAGCTAGCTAGTGGGAAGCAGCCGCGTAGCACAGGGAGATCAGCTCGGTGCTTTGTGACCACCTAGGGGGGTGGGATAGGGAGGGTGGGAGGGAGATGCAAGAGGGAGGTGTTATGGGGACATATGTGTATGTATAACTGAGGCACTTTGTTATAAAGTAGAAACTAACACACCGTTGTAAAGCAACTATACTCCAATAAAGATGTTAAAACAAACAAAAAAACAACTGTGTTTGAAAAACTGAAACTATTTTCAGGGAGTTTGGTTAGCTTACTTGGCAGACTCATCAGAGAGAGTAGCAATAAGCTATTATACTTAGACATATCTAAATGGAATGGATTATTACTTACAAACTTCTGCTACAGAGCTCTCCTTCATTTTTTTGAATAAAAAAAGCAAAAGTATGAATGAAAAAGACCATGGGAAATTCTTAATGAACTAAATCCTTTGAACAATGTATTAGCTAACTATCACTGCATAACAAATTATCCCAAAACTTAGTTGCTTAAAACTACATATATAATGTGACAGTCTCTGTGGGGCTCTGGCTCTGGGTCTTTCTCAAGGCTATAGTCGTCTCAAGGCCACACTGAGAATGATCTGCTTCCTAGCCACTTAGCTGGCTGTTGAAAGGATTCAGTTTCTCTGGGCTGAGTCTTCATTTCTTCACAAGCTCATGGTTGGAGGCCAGCCTCTATTCTTTGTCATGGGGGTTTGTCCATAGAGCATCCCACAATATCAGAGCAAGCAAGAGAGAGAAAACAAAGACACAAGTCACAGTCTTCTGTAAACATAATCACCAAGTGACATCCTGTCACTTTTATTGTATTCTGTTCATTGGAAACAAATGACAAAGTTTTACCTACACACAGGGAAGGTGATTTACATAGGGCATGGCTACTAGTAGGTAGTGATCGCTGGGAGCCATATCAGACGCTGCCCACCACAATAATACCAGAATGCTAATATTACAGCCTAAAAATTATATTTCTTGCTACCCACTCCAAGCAAAGCAAGGGGTTTGTAACCTAAATAGGGCCAGAAATGTGTTAAGGTGAAAAACATGCACACAGATTTTACATATATATATATATATATATATACACATACATACATACACACGTACATATGATTACACAAACTTACTTTTTTCTTGACACTTGAATAGAGTAGTAACAGCTAGAGACAGTATAGCAGGGAAGTGGGGAGCCAACGAAATGGAAGCTTAGTTTTATGTTATCTACAATTTTAAAAAGCTTGATTTAGGTCAGATCCACATCAAATAAATTAGGGAGCATATATTCATAGATAGGCTCTGTTATTTCAGTTCAGGTTAGTGAAGCTAGTATTACAAAATAATTGCTATAAAATGGTGGCTTTGCATTTGAGGGAGTTGAGACTCATTACAGTGGAGCTTATAACCCAGAAGTGTTGTGTCTCAGAGGCTTGAAAAACAGTTTCCAGGAAACAGAGTTGCTGTAGTAAGTCAGGAGAACTAGAAATTAAAAGAAGCCAGTGAATCTCACAACTGGAATCGTTTTGGTACTCTTTAGGGAAGATGTGTTTGTGGACTTGTAGAAAGCATTGAGAAACTTCATTGGGCGTTATCTGATTTCCTATAAACTCTTTCTCCAGTAAAAACTCCTGTCATATTACTAACATCAGTGAAAAGTTGGAAATAGGATCTACTTCATTCAATACCCAAATTCTGATATTTTAACTAATGAAATAGAAAAAAAAAATAGGCATGGCAAATAGGTTGAAAGAACAAACTGAGTAATTATTCCGTGGGAAGTGGAGAGTTTCCTAATGCATGTGGCATTATTTCAGCCCTTTGAAATAAAACATGTTGTATATATATATATACTGTTCACAGCAGTTTTATGTAGAATTTCCTTAAATAACATTAGAGGGAGGGAGATATCTTTCTCTGTTTATTTTCATTTTATGTAACTCTAATTATCCAAACTGCAGAAGCAGCTGTACAAAGAACTCTAAAATTGCAGTGTTTAACTGAATCAAGTGGAGAGAACATGATGTGTATGCTAGAGGACTTGAAAACATCAAGCAGAGTGGGAAGTGAAACTAGATAGAAGCAATGTGAAGTCAAGATAATAAAGATTTAGCATTCAAAGCCAATTGCAATAAGTCTGAATACTTAGAAATATTTGGGGCCTATTATTGACTTTTAGATATTGCGTGTCATTTAGATTAAGGGTAACATTTCCAAAATCTGGGACTGTCTAAGGACCATGTTCCAGGAATGAGAGTTGGTTGTACGTAAATTCCTTATTTTCTGCCCTAAACCATCAGGATTTAGAAAAGATAATAGTTTGTAAATTTAGAACATGTGTTTATTGTCTCTGAGAATCCTATCAACATTTCTGATTATGAACACAAAGGAAATATAGAGGGACCTTCTCCACTGAGAGTCAGGAAGCTATGAGTAATGTTTGGCATAAAGATTTGTGTATAGAAAACAGTGAAGTTTATTAGTTTTCCATCCATCTCATTACTCATCTTTGACAACTGGTAAGGAAATATATTTTAATTAAGCTTCAACTTTCTGTTACTGAATGCATAATGGCAATTATATACTAATGCTATTAGGAAATGAGTTGGTTTAATAACAAACATATCTACAATCACTCTTTTAGAATCTGGATTTTAATGGGCAGAAAAAGCACAGATGTTTTACAAAGACACCATTCATGATTATTATTATGCTTTGGTCAGTGTTTATATTTTGTATGTTTCTAATCACTATATCATGCTGAAATCCTATATGACGAAGAATATAAGGAAAGAATGTTCAAGAGTACCACAGATAATTTACCATTTTTTTCAGCTAAAATTATTTATTTTAATCTTTTGCATTTTTACTCTATTTCCTTTTTAAAAATACGATTCTCCATGTGTATTTATGGCCTAAAAGCTTCTGAATCGTAATAAATTTCAAAACTAGGCTACAGATCTTCTGCTATATGGACAGATTTTTTACAAGGGGATTCAGGAACACAAGAATTTAACGTTTATTATAGGACATGCTGTACTTTTTTTATTGTTTACCACAAAGACTTTTTCATTAAAAGATTCAAAGAGAGGAAATTTAATTTTTGTTCATAGGCTTGCAAGCTGAAATTTGGGCAATGTGAAATGTATTAAAATAGAGACCATTAAAGTAATCTATATACCACTTACTGGTAGTATGTCCTTACATTAGGTTTGTAGGTTTGAGCCAATCTTATGCTCTATTCTTGATAGTGAAGTCAGTTAAAAAAATTGATTCTCTAGTGAGGATATGCTGCTTTGAACAGATACCAACTACCAAATATCAAGTTACAGGCAAAATTATTAAATGTATAAATGTACAGATTTATGGTTTTCTAATGCATCTGTATTATACTGTATGTTTCTAGTTCCTTTCTAGTGAAAAGTCAGGCCATTTCTTATTTGTCTACTGGGTACATATCTTTGATTCTGACTTAATCTGTTTAGTTTTGAATTTTAAATAGGAATAATAAATTTTGCTCAATATATGTATATACGAGGGTTTAAAATAATTGTGCTGTATTCTTCATCATCTTAGTCCTTTTATACCTTTATTAAATTTTTGACTTCATATTTAAGATGTTTTGATGCAATTAAGGATTTAGGCTCTTCAGGGAGGGTGGTCTCTTCTCCCTCTTTTAAGAAAGTCCAGCATTAACACAACATTATTAGTACTCTTTTGACCTTCAAGAGAAGAAATAGGCTAAAAACCTAGATAAGGAGTTGCTAAAAATCTAGTTACTGAATTCTCAGGTCCAGCCCATGATGAGAATAGGCATGACCCCTAAATCTAATTTTTTAGATGGAGATGTTACAAAATTAAAAAAAAAATACATACTGATCATAGAGCAACAATTAAAACACTCAGTGGCAAACATTTCTGAACGTTGATAGCAATTTCTATAATGAAGGCATTGCATTTACACTAAAAAATAACCAGTTGAACAACTATATAAATGACTGGGAAGCAGCTTAATACTTTTCAACAAATGACCTGGTCAGTATGATTTCAAAAAGCCTCAGTCATATTTTCCAAAGTCGTGCTTCTTCTTTTATAGTTACCGTTTTTCTCATAACCTAAAAGAACACCAGGCTTTGCCAGCACCATCACAAGAACGTGAGTTTTCTTCACAAATATACTTTCTCAAGTCAAGTAGATCATAAGTGAATGCTTCCTACCTTTCCTCAAATTTTTACTGAGTGTTTTAAGGCCTTGGGAAGAAAGACAAGGTTTGTGGGTTGTTTTTTATTTTTAAATATGTGCAAGGCCTTTTGTAAGGCATCTTGAGGAAGTCAAATGGTGGCTGAGACTTGACCTTCACCCTCAGGGAGAGGTTTTACTGAAGGAACTATATCAGGTTAATTAGATGTTATAAATAACTTTTGCTTTTTAGAGCTTAATTATTTCCACAGGTATGTGTTTCCCAGTGGTTAGCTAAGCAATAACAAACGTGGCCCTTGTGGTAAGTTCATGACAATAATGGCTTTGGCCAAAATGTTCATTTGTTTTTTTCCATGAGATGGCTCTAGTAGCGCTTACTTGTCTTTAACTTCATTCAAAACAATTTTATTAGCTTGTATTGTGACAGCTGTCATATTAGCATGCATTTTTTAAGAAACTTATCAAAATTGATGAATTTTTGTATAGTCATTTTAATACTGAAGATGGGAGAAAACAACATTTTTGGCATATTATGCTTTATTATTTCAAGAAAGGTAAAAACACAAGTGAAACACAAAAATCATTTGTGCAGTGTATAGAGAAGGTGCTGTGACTGATGGAACATGTCAAAAGTGGTTTGTGAAGTTTCGTGCTGGAGATTCTCACTGGATGATGCTCCACGGTCGGGTAGAAGAGTTGAAGTTGATAGCGATCAAATCAAAACAATAAATTGAGAAGAATCAACGTTACACCACGCGGGAGACAGCCAACGTACTGAAAATATCCAAATCAAGCGTTGAAAATCATTTGCACCAGCTTGGTTATGTGAATCACTTTGATGTTTGGGTTCCACATATGCTAAGCGAGAAAAACCTTCTTGACCATATTTCCACATGCTACTCTCTACTGAAACGTAACAAAAACGTTCTGTTTTTAAAACAAGTTGTGATGGGCAATGAAAAGTGGTTACTGTACGATAATGTGGAATGAAGAGATCGTTGGGCAAGTGAAATGAACCACCACCACCACACCAAAGGCTGGCCTCCATCCAAAGAAGGTGATATTGTGTATATGGTGGGATTGGGAGTACTCTATTATGAGCTCCTTACGGAAAACCAAACAATTAATTCCACCAAGTACCGCTCCCAATTAGACTAAACGAAAGCGGCAGTCGATGAAAAGTGTCCAGCGTTAGTCAACAGAAAATGCATAATCTTCCATCATGATAACGCAAGACCGCATGTTTCTTTGATGACCAGGCAAAAACTGTTACAGCTTGGCTGGGAAGTTTTGATTCATCCGCCGTATTCACCAGACATTGCACCTTTGGATTTCCATTTATTTGGGTCTTTACAAAATTCTCTTAATGGAAGAAATTTCAGTTCCATGGAAGAATGTAAAAGGCACCTGGAACAGTTCTTTGATCAAAAAGATAAAAAGTTTTGGGAGGATGGAATTATGAAGTTTCCTGAAAAATGGCAGAAGGTAGTGGAAGAAAACGGTGCATATGTCGTTCAATAAAGTTCTTGGTGAAAATGAAAAATGTGTCTTTTATTTTTACTTAAAAACCAAAGGAACTTTGTGGTCAACCTAATATTTTGCCTTTTGCCACCAGCATGGCTGGTTCTGTGGAAGTCTGTATCTTCTAAAACCCTATATATTGCACTTGAGATTACAGATCTTTTCAGCTAGTGTATCTTTGGGACTTTATAAGAAAGCATATGTGCTAAGGTAAAATAGGAGAGAGCTATCTTGTTTAAGCCGTTGAGAATAGTGAATTTCCTGGCTGACTAAAATGTACAGTAAAGAAAAATAATCAGTAAAATTCCAAAAACCTTACCAAGTTTTTATTTTTTTTAAATCTTAGAAAAGTTTGAGAAATTACTAAATTTGTTTCTACTGTTATAGCTTCTGTAGCTTTAACGAGGTGTATGAAGAAGGGGAATTTTCCTCTCCAGGACATTTCATATAACTCTTAAGTGCTAAACTCAAGTGGAAATTTTAGAATTCTGTAATTGTTTCATCAGGTATCTAAAGTTTGACTTAGATACGGTGGCTAAATTACTGCTAGCTCCTAGCTTTCTCAGTCAGAGTTTAAGTTGGTTTATACTTTTTGGATATGAATTTGATTCAGATTTCCCTTTGTCTCAGTTCAAATATCATGTATTATGTCTAATATGATATCTTAGATGGGAAACATGAAAGTTGTTAGTCAAAATGCCAAATTCACTAAGATTTTTATTTTAAAAAAGAAAACGTAGACTATGCAATGTTTGCAAATTATAGAATTGTAACTTAGGTAAATAGATTGATAATTTTTAATGAGCTGGAAGATAAACATATACTTGCCATAGTTTGTTATATAACATAGAACTGTGAATTAATTTCATCTTTAAATTTTCAGTTACCTTAAAATTTTGAAAATAGTGATATTTTGTCTCTGAAACATATTATGTATTAATAAATGTGTATAAATCTACTTTACGCAGCTTTCTGTTAATGTATAAATTTCAGTATTTTGCTTCCTGAACAAATTTTATGATCATTTCAAACCTTAAAAAATGCAGCATTTACGTCAGTTTCAACTAAGTTTACTGGAGGCACGATGGATTTTTAAGCCAGTTGAATTAATTGGGGAACTAATTGGCCTATCAGTTGGGAAATTTTAATTGTAAATGTCAGAAACAAAACACAAATCGCTTTAACAATATAAATGAAAAATTCAAGTTCATGGCTTTATGCATTATAGGACCCCAGATGCTCAAGGGGGGGACTGCCTCTTTCTATTGTCTGTCTCTTCTCCACCCCTCTCTATACCCAATAACTTGGGTCTTTATTTTCATGTGGTTTTCTGAATAGTATCAAACATAAGCACCAGCTGCTGCAGGTCTATATTCTGTAAGTTTAGTAAACTCAGTGTAAAGAGAATATCTATATCCTAGTATCTTCAACAAAAGTCTTGGCTCTCATTTTCATTAAGCTTATTTGTAAAACGTGTCTTTATTTTCTGATTCAATTACTTTGGCCCATGTAGATGTTCATTTTATTAACCAGGCCTACTTCATATGCCCACCTTTGGAGCCAGGTTAGCTCACCCAAACTACATGGATGAGTACAAGGGTTGGGTGCATTCCCAAAAGAAAATTGTGGTACGATTCCCCACAGCATGGGGGACAGGCTGGACAGGCTGAAATGATAGATTATTAACTACTCACGTTATGGACTAAATGTTTGTGTCTTCTCCAAATGCATGTGTTGAAATCCCAGCCGCAATGTGACAGTATTAGGAGGTGAAGCCTTTAGGAGATAAGTGGGTCATGAGGGTAGAGACCTCATGAATGGGATTAGTGCCCTTATATTCTATAACATGTGAGGATACAAGCAAACCAGGAAGTAGGTTCTCACCAAACACTGGATCTACCTGCACGGTGATCTTGGACTTCCCAGCCTCCAGAACTGTGAGAAATAAATATTTGTTGTTTAAGCCACCCAGTCTATGGTAATTTATTATAGCAGCCTGAACTGATACAATTTTTAATTTGGAAAATTTTTCTATCTTAGTAAATGTGTAAGATAAAGGCACAAAATATTTGTGTCCACATGATGTTAATTTGGGTGCTTGTTTACTAATTAACTGTGGAATTATAGAATATCAGATTTTTAGGGGACCTTAAAATGCAGGTAGTCAGACTCTTCTTGAAATATTACCAACTGTAGTTATTTTTAGCCACTTGTGAAATGCACTGTAAATTATATATTGCTAAAATATTGTTCCACTGTTTGGAAAACATTGACTCTGAATAATGAAAATAGCCACTATTTGCCTCATCTTCACTCCACCGTGCTCCCTAAGAGAGGAAGGAGAGGATAGGTCACTTTCTGAGCATCACTCTTTGTTTTTGAGGCAATGGGAGGAAATGGGTTGAAAACGACTGTTCTATCGCATCTATCAGCCTTGCCATAATTGTCTTTTTCTAGAAAAAAAAATTAGAGCTTTCATGTATTTATACTGTTTATCTAAACGCTTAGTTTCAGTTTCCTTTATTGTATTTTTTTTTTCCAGATGTGATTTGTATTTTATATATATTGACCTTCCCTTTTCCCACTCTGGTACTCACCATCACCTATCATACTTTTTCTCCATAGCAATTTAACACAGTCTGCGCACAATGCTCTTATTTATATGTGCTTATTACCCATCTCACTCACCTAATATGTGAACCCTAAAAAGGCAGAGATGTGTGTGTTTATGTGTATGTGTGCGTTTTAATCTAGTTTACTGATTTAATTCTAGTATATGGATTGGTGCCTAGTACAAAGTAGGCCCTTAATAACTATCTGTTGATATACTAACATGTACTGTGCGAAAATGAACGTATACTTGCACATATTGTCAAAACATAATAGATTTGAGTGGTATCCTTACCTTTCTGATTTAAAGTACCGTCATCCCTTGGTATCTGCAAGGGATTGCCTCCAGGACCGCCTGCAGATACCAAAATCTGTGGGTGCTCAAGTCCCTCATATAAATTGCCTGGTACAGGTGGCCTTCTGCACCCATGGGTTCAGCATCTGTGCATACAGAGGACCAACTGTGCTATACTTCTCTGATGCTTTCTGTTAATGCTGCATTCCTGAAAATGTGTAAACTATGAACAAAAGAGGGTTAAGCCACGCTTATGTTATCAGTTGAATTTATAGAGGTAAAAGTTTTAATAAACTCCAAATTGTAAGTCAATATCATTCATAAACATGAGTGCCAATTGGCTTCTCCCAGGGACTCAGAGACAGTTTGTTTTTAAAAAGCCCACTACAATAATTTGCCATGTATTCAAACTAAAGAAAAATATTATCTCAAAGTTGGAATAAAAATATGTGATAAAATTGATAACTAGGTCATGATAAATTCTTAGCAAACTGAGGGTAGAAGTAAAATTTCTTAACTTGCTAAGTGATATACCAAAAATTTAAAGCAAACATCAAACTTAATATGTATTGGGAACATTGCCTTTAAAATAAAGAACATGAAAGGAATGGCCCCAATCACCATTTCTGTTCAACCTTGTTCTGGATGTCCTAACTAGCACAGTAAGACAAAAGAGAGAAATAAAAGGTTTAAAGGATTGGAAAGTAAGAAACAAACCTTATCAGTATTTGCAAATAATGTTATCTTAGTAGAAACCTTGAGAATCTGCAGACCAATTTTTAAATTTAAGAACTCAGGAAAGTTTTGCATATATTTGCAAATAATGTTATCTTAGTAGAAACCTTGAGAATCTGCAGACCAATTTTTAAATTTAAGAACTCAGGAAAGTTTTGCATATATAATCAAGATACCAATAAATTTTTATTTCAACATAAGAACAAACAGAAACTTCAAATGCTATCTTTTATTAAATAGAATTAATACTAAGTGGTGGGTGTGTATTCCTTTGATTTCCTTTCAGCTTACAGGGTCTATAATTACCCTTAATTCATTTACCTTACAAAGAATTTGATTTCTTAGTGTATTTATATGTTGAAATTATTTATCTTCATTCTAAGACATAGCTCAAAAATATTGAGAAGAATGTTTAGAAAAATATAAAAGCAGAAATTTTTAAATTAATTTTTTATTGGAGTATAGTTGATTTACAATGTTTTGTTAGTTTTTGCTACACAGCAAAGCGAATCAGTTATACATATACATACATACTTTTTTTTTTTTTTTTTTGTGGTACTCGGGCCTCTCACTGTTGTGGCCTCTCCCGTTGCGGAGCGCAGTCTCCGGACGTGCAGGCTCAGCGGCCATGGCTCACGGGCCCAGCCGCTCCGCGGCATGTGGGATCTTCCCAGACCGGGGCACGAACTCGTGTCTCCTGCATCAGCAGGCGGACTCTGAACCACTGCGCCACCAGGGAAGCCCCATACATACTCTTTTTTAAGATTCTTTTTCCATATAGGTCATTAAAGAGTATTGAGTAGAGTTTCTGGTGCTTTACAGTAGGTCCTTATTAATTATCTATTTTATATTTAGTAGTATATATATGTCAATCCCAATCTCCCAATTTATCCCTCCCCCCTCTTCCCCCTTGGTAACCATAAGTTTGTTTTTTACCTCTGTGACTCTATTTCTGTTTGGTAAATAAGTTCATTTGTACCATTAAAAGCAGAAATTAAAAACCATGAAGAAAACTCTTTGAGTTGGAAGAGTTCAGCAATAACGTGAACTGTTAAGCAATAATGGCTTTTTATATCTATTTTCTAGACGTTTTTGTTTCAGGTTTCTTCAAGCTTTCTCACTGCATTATCATGTGAACAATCATTGCCTGTTAGGTACCTGTTTTATGGCTTAAGGGAATTGATGACATGCCAATTTATTAATCTTTCACAATATTAGGCATTTAAATGTACGTGATATTTACATTTTGAAAAGCCGTGTGATTTTACTTTTAGCAAAATTTCTGCAGAAAAATTTTAATAGACTTATAAGACATCTTAAGATAATGATAAAGTAGCTGCATCTTGATTAATTCAGTGGTGTGTAGAAATCAAATTAGGCATCAACTTACATTTTTAATTGAATCTTTAGGCCTCAGATGATTCTTTTTTTTTTTTTTTTTTTTTTGGCTGCGTTGGGTCTTTGTTGCTGCACACAGGCTTTCTCTAGTTGCGGTGAGCGGGGGCTACTCTTCGCTCTGGTGCGTGGGCTTCTCTTGTTGAGGAGCTCAAGCTGTAGGCGCACGGGCTTCAGTAGTTGTGGCACACGGGCTCAGTAGTTGTGGCTCACGGGCTGTAGAGCGCAGGCTCAGTAGTTGTGGCGCACGGGCTTAGTTGATCCACGACATGTGGGATCTTCCTGGACTAGGGCTTGAACCCGCGTCCCCTGCACTGGCAGGCGGATTCTCAACCACTGTGCCACCAGGGAAGCCCCCTCAGATTATTCTTGAACTCCATAAGTGTTTTGAATTTGTAGGAATATGAATGCCATGCAGAAAACATTTAATGCAGATCGTGTTCATACTATTTCTAGATGTCTATTTTAAATGTAGCTATTCCTGTGATTAAATACTGCTCTTGAGGTAAGAAAAAAAAATATTTTTTAATACTGTGTAGATCTGAGGTTTGTGCATTAACCCTTTCAATTTCTAGTGTGAGAGAATGCTTTTCAACATCCATAACATTTAACAGTTTATAGTTATGCTGAGGCATTCATTTGAATTACTATAACGGTGAGAAATATGCCACTTAGTATGTATTGAAGCATAGCCAGTTTGCTTCTTGCACAAGAACTCATCTGAGGTGGTAGAAATTCATTTATTTGTAGAAAAATAGTAATGTCCATAGAAGGAAAGGCATTTCTTTTGGAAGTTGACAGAGCTTAAGGTGATAGTTTCGGAATAAATTAGAGTGAGCCGTCTGGTTGCTTGGGTCCATGAAATTAACAAAATCTGGATACCAGAAACACCATGAATAGATCTACATTAATGAATTCTCTAGTCAATACAAAAATAGTTCATCAAGTAAGAAAAAAATCTTTCCTGGAGTTTAAAAAAAAATTCATGCTTTGAATATATGCTCAGGAAATATACAAATTCTACTTGGAAAAGTGATTGAAGAGAATTTTATTTTAATGGTAATATGAAAATAATTTTAGTGTGTGCTCACAGGATTAGTGTTGTCTTTGTTTCTCTTGGCTCATTCTGCAGAGTTGCAGCTTAGATTCATACTAAATGGTGTGTGTATGTTTATAGAATTGGTAGAAGACTTAAGGGCATCAATTAAATATTTTAGTTCTTTAATCCATTTTACTGGGACCGTTTTGTGCTATGATGTTAAACGAGATTTTAAAAATTAATTAGGGTCTTTGGACATATTCTTTATACATATCAAAGGCACTACTGTCAAAGATTAAAAAAAAACAGACACTAGCTGAAGCTATGAAAACAGATTTTATTCAGTAGCTACTGACTGAATACTAGGAGGAACAGTTGAGTTCCATTCGATTTGTGTTTAGGTGAGTGGGCCTTTTAAAGGGAGAATGAAGGAGTGGGGAAGAGCTGAGAGAGTGCGCATCAAGTGAGAAATAACAGAAGGTTGGTCAGTATAAATGTGACGAGGCCAGCTGTGTCTGTCAGCTGGCCATTACTAAACTTAAGATTCTGTCCTCCCACAGAGTCTGGGAGACCAAAGCCCTATCCTTCCTGATGATTACATTTCAAAGGAATGACTGAGTTTCTTGAGAAAGATCCTCTTGACTTGTAGGAGATACATATACATCTCAAAGGGACCAAGAAAAGATTCACAATTTTAAGTCCTTTTTAGTAAATCCTCTGAAGGGGGGTCAGGGGCTTATCTGGTATTTGCTGGAACAAACAGTAAATTCTACTGGCAGTGGTTTTTTTCCCCCGGGGTTAGGGTTATCCTGGGGACAGGGCCGTAGCACTGTTAGAAGTTGTGCTAGAGTTTTGTCATCTCTTAGTGCAGAGGTTTGGGCAGAGTCTTCATGTGCCAAGAGTTCTGCAGTTCTCATGACTTTATATTATACAAAACTCAAAAGGAAAAAAACCCCTAATTTTCCAGTAGAAGATAGAAAATTTGACATCTAAAGGAATGAAGGAGATACTGTCCTGAATTGAAAGTTTAGTTTTTTTTGCATGTGAGACAATGCTAAGGTTTACAGATGTGTGTTTTCTTTTAAAATTTTGTTTTTTGTTTTTTGAGAAAAAGTGAATTCAAATGGTTTTAAACTTAAACCGTATACAGTAGTACCCAGCGGAAAGCCTTCTACCACAATATCCACACCAGCCTGGTTCCCATCTGCTACCCTAACAGTAGCATCTGCCCTTCTTGGGTGTGTGGTTTGGTTTCATAACTAGGTTTTCTCTTCTGTACCTGAAAGCTTTCTTCAGATTCACAGTGGTGGTGTCATGGTGTAGGTGTGTCACAGTCATCATGTTTACCTTATTCTGTTTGACCTGGCTTTAGGTAGGTTTTTGCTTTTCTTTTAAAGTAATGACAGATTCCAGAAACCCAATCCAGAATATCAAACCAACTCTTAGGGATTGGGCCTGTATTTTTATTTATTTATTTTTAAACATCTTTATTGGAGTATAATTGCTTTACAATGGTGTGTTAGTTTCTGCTTTATAACAAAGTGAATCAGGTATACCTATACATATCTCCCCATATCTCTTCACTCTTGTGTCGCCCTCCCTCCCACCCTCCGTATCGCACCCCCTAGGTGGTCACAAAGCACCGAGCTGATCTCCCTGTGCTATGCGGCTGCTTCCCACTAGCTATCGATTTTACAATTAGTAGTGTATATATGTCCATGCCACTCTCTCACTTTGTCCCCGTTTACCCTTCCCCCTCCACATGTTCTGAAGTCCATTCTCTAGGAGGTCTTCGTCTTTATTCCTGTTCTGCCCCTAGGTTCTTCAGAACCGTTTTTTTTTAGATTCCATGTATATGTGTTAGCATACGGTATTTGTTTTCCTCTTTCTGACTTAGTTCACTCTGTATGACAGAGTCTAGGTCCACCTACCTCACTACAAATAACTCAATTTCATTTCTTTTTATGGCTGAGTAATATTCCATTGTATACATGTGCCACATCTTCTTTATCCATTCATCTGATGATGGACACTTAGGTTGCTTCCATGTCCTGGCTATTGTAAATTGGGCTGCAGTGAACATTGTGGTACATAACTCTTTTTGAATTTCTCAGGGTATATGCCCAGTAGTGGGATTGCTGGGTCATATGGTAGTTGTATTTTTAGTGTTTTAAGGAACCTCCATACTGTTCTCCATAGTGGCTCTATCAATTTACATTCCCAGCAACAGTGCAAGAGGGTTCCTTTTTCTCCACACCCTCTCCAGCACTTACTGTTTGTAGTTTTTTTGATGATGGCCATTCTGACCAGTGTGAGATGATACCTCATTGTAGTTTTGATTTGCATTTTTCTAATGATTAGTGATGTTGAGCATTCTTTCATGTGTTTGTTGGCAATCTGTATATCTTCTTTGGAGAAATGTCTGTTTAGGTCTTCTGCCCATTTTTGGGTTTGTTTTTTTGATATTGGGCTGCAGGAGCTGCTTGTAAATTTTGGAGATTAATCCTTTATCAGTTGATTCATTTGCAAATATTTTCTCCTATTCTGAGGGTTGTCTTTTGGTCTTGTTTATGGTTTCCTTTGCTGTGCAAAAGCTTCTAAGTTTCATTAGGTCCCATTTGTTTATTTTTGTTTTTATTTCCATTTCTCTAGAAGGTGAGTCAAAAAGGATCTTGCTGTGATTTATGTCATAGAGTGTTCTGCCTATGTTTTCCTCTAAGAGTTTTATAGTGTCTGGCCTTACATTTAGGTCTTTAATCCATTTTGAGTTTTTTGTTTGTGTATGGTGTTAGGGAGTATTCTAATTTCATTCTTTTGCTTGCAGCTGTCCAGTTTTCCCAGCACCACTTACTGAAGAGGCTATCTTTTCTCCACTGTATATTCTTGCCTCCTTTATCAAATATAAGGCGACCACATGTGTGTGGATTGATCTCTGGGCTTTCTATCCTGTTCCATTGATCTATATTTCTTTTTTTGTGCTGGTACCATACTGTCTTGATTACTGTAGCTTTGTAGTATAGTCTGAAGTTTGGGAGCCTGATTCCTCCAGGTCCATTTTTCTTTCTCAGGATTGCTGCTTTTTTTTTTTTAATGGGTTTTCCCAACTGTGTTGTCAGATGAACAAAGTGCTATTGTGTTTCACTAAAACATGATTATCATCATTTGGATAATTAACAAGATTGGCATATTTTGTGTATTAAAATAATATACATCATTAGGTTATGAGGAGACTTGTTACTATGAAAATAGCAGCAAAACTCTATGAGTAATCTAGGTGTTCACAGTCTTTGCTGTTCTGGAGAAATGAAACTAAGAGTGATGGCTGTTTTCCTGTGATCAGAAAGTTTGATGTGATAGTTACAGATCTTCTCCCTTGATCGGTGAAGATGGTTCTTTTGTTAACTATGAATGAATTCTGGAATTCTTTGCAGATGCTCAGGCTTGAGACTCTGTATCTTTGAAATTCAGTCTGCCATGTTGTTTGGAAAACACCACTGCTTTTCTCTTGACTGTATCTACAGCATTTCTTTTCTCAGCTTAAAATAACCCCTCAAACTCTCATTGTATACTCGTTTTTTTTTTTTTTTCTTCTGCCCATGCCTAGGTGAGTGAAGCTGCTAAATGAAGGGTATTTGTTAAAATAAGCCATTCATGGAGTATGGGAAGAAGTGTGACACTTTTTGAGCACTGCGTGTGCTAGGCACTTTCATATATACTCTCACTGAAACTTCAGAGAAGTCTTGTGATGTGGGTGGTAATAGTTCCACTGTACACTGGTGCAAAATCCCAGGCCCAGAAACTTAAGTAACTCCCCATACCATAAGCTAATAATTGGCTGAGCTGGATTTGGACCTCATGTGTACCACACTGTTCACCTTCCCAGTGAGGTTTTTGTAGAAGGGCTTTTTAAATTAAAAAAAAATAATAATAAGATTACATACACACCCTCTAAAATGTTAAATTACTAATATTTAGTGGACCTTTGATTTAGCAGTTGATATTCTTATTCAGGGTACTTTATGATCCAACCTTCTCTTCTTGGCTATTTAGGGATGGGGGGCTGCTGGCCATGGAGGTTGGCAGGGTGTTTCCTTGACTATGGCATGTGAATCAAAAGAATCCTGGCCTGGGTGTTCTTGGAAACCCAGAACCAGTCTTTGTCTTTAGTTTTTACAGAGGAGTAAAGAGCAAGCAATGCAGGTGAAGCAAATGGTCTGTTTCCATGGAGTGGTGAGAGTGGATGTGCAGAGGTGGGATATGGAGAGCAGAGCCTGAAGACACTGCCTGAGAAAAAGTCCTATCAAGGGGAAGAGGCTGTTTACAGTGGAGCCCTCACAGTATTGTTGCAGGGAATAGAGTGGGGTGGGAGAGGATGGTCACATCCCAGGTTATGTCCAAGTCCCTAGGACGGCCGCCAAGTGTGGGTTCTTGGCTTCACACAGGAAAGAATTCAAGAGTGAGCCATAGTAAAGTGAAAGAAGGTTTATTCAGGGAGATAAATACTCCACAGACAGAGTGTGGGCCATCTCAGAAGGCAAGAGAGGCGCCAGGGTACGAGGTGGTCAGTTTTTATAGGGGTGGGTAATTTCATAGGCTAATGTTTAGGAGGATTATTCCAACTAGTTTGGAGAAGGGGAGGGGATTTCCAGTAATTGGGCCACTGCCCACTTTTTGGCCTTTTATGGTGGGCCTAGGAACTGTCAGAGCACTGGTGGTTGTGTCATTTAGCATATGCTAATGTTTTACAGTGAGTATAATGAGACTCAAGGTGTAGTGGAAATCAGTTTCCGCCATCTTGGACCTAGTTGGTTCTAACCAGTTTATGTCATTTCCTCAGCAGCTCTGTCATTCTTTTAAAGGTTGTGCCCTGCCCCCTTCCTTTCTCAGACCTGCCTTGTGGCTGGAATGAAGTTAAGGACTTCCTAGGACTTTTTCTGCATCATTTTAAATGTGGGAGGCTGAGGCCATTCTCTGCTCTTCTGGGAAATGTTCCTCTCGGTGCAGTTGGATCTGATACTGGCTGTGGCATCATCAAGGCCTAGATAGATAATTTCCTGACCTGGGCTACCTTGATCAGCTGCAGGTGGGGCTGTATTAGAAAAACAGTTTTAAGTTTTCAGAGAAACAGAATAAAAGTTTAAGTTAGTTTAAAAATTAACGCTGTTAAAAAAATAAAGCAAAGTCTCCGTGGATATACTTGGTTCCAGAAGGAATTGTTCTTAGATGCTTGCTGTGTTTCACTACCAGAATTGGCTTATTAGTGAGATACATTCCAGAGAACACTAGGGAGCCAGAGCACGGTTTTTCTAATAGCATTCACCTTAATTATCTGCTTATCTTATCTTTGCTTTCAGGGATCATTGTATAACTTACTTTGTTTGGGGTTGTGCTCCTAATTGTGTCTTATAAAGAAGGTTGTAAACAGTGTTTTTCATGCCCTTTTTTTTTTTTTTTTTTTATAATTTGCCCCCATGAGTCTTTGTGGGGGTGAGGTAATAATAGTGGTGGTGCAGGAACGCATCAGGGTGATCTGGGCAGATGTCTCAAACTGCAAAATCTCTATTCCAGTCTCTCACCCCACTGATTCCCAGATGCCACCTCCCCAAAAACGTTCCTGGAAAATATGCCATATTCTTTAAGCGCCCCCCCCCAAAAAAAAAACACCAGAGAGAAAACAAACCAAAAGGTTTTAAACTCACAGAGCATAATTTCCAAGTTTGCATAAGTTTCTTAGTATTAAGGTGGATCAGACTACTGACTACTATTCAATCTGGTCATCTTGTCTGTGGTATCCTCTTTATCTTGACCTTAAGGGAAAAAGTATACCTTATAATCCTGCAACTCAGTTGATTAAAAAAAAATAAAAACAGACACAGAGAAACAAAAACTTATTCATGAAAAGTGTAGCAAAATAAAACATGTAAGAAGTAAATCCAAAATTAGTTTTCTTTTTTGCCTAGCTTGTTCTGTGTGGAGAAAAATTTCCTATAGATTTTTCTCTTTTCTGATAAAACAGTTATATGTTTGTGTTGACAGATGGCTTGTAGCTCCATGTTGTGCTACTTTGTTAGAAGCCTTGTAATCAAATTTAGGGAAAGGTTAAGAGGCAAAAAGGATGTGGATAGACATTGGTAAGGGAACTTGAGACTTGAGAAATAAGCATGAACAAAAGTGTGTATGTATATGTATAAAATCTCCTTGAGGAGGGCTTCCTTGGTGGCACAGTGGTTAAGAATCCGCCTGCCAATGCAGGGGACACGGGTTCGAGCCCTGATCCAGGAAGATCCCACATGCCATGGAGCAGCTAAACCCGTGCGCCACAACTACTGAGCCTGTGCTCTAGAGCCCGCGAGCCACAGCTACTGAGCCTGTGTGCCACAACTACTGAAGCCTGTGCGCCTAGAGCCCGTGCTCTGCAACAAGAGATACCACTGCAATGAGAAGCCTGTGCACCGCAACGAAGAGTAACCCCTGCTTGCCGCAACTAGAGAAAGCCTGCGTGCAGCAACAAAGACCCAATGCAGCCAAAAACAAATAAAGAGAAAAAAAATTAGTTCCTTTAAAAAAAAAAAATCTCCTTGGGGGCAGAGTAGGAGTGGTCTATAAGAGTCCAGTGAGCCCTCCATATTCTACTTGGACAGAGTGGGCTCCATATTCTAGAAGCCAGAGATAAAAGTCGACTTTTAGAAGTCACTTGGAGAAGGCCCCTATGTTGTGTATCTCAGGACAATAGTGTTGTGTCTGGACAGTGAAGACCTTGGTTCACAGTCCTCGCTGCTTTACAGCATAGCTTAAAAGCCTAAATTAGATTTCCTCCAGGTAAAATCCCGATTTGATTTAAAGGCCAGTTTGTCCCTTTCTATCATCATGGTTCCCCATCTGCTTGCTAATGTTTTTTTTACATAGGTGAACAGGTGTTTAATTCTATTATTAAGGCTTAAATTGCCTGTTCCTGCTAAATTTTACCATAGATATATTTCAGTTTTATTGAAATCAATCAACAACAAAGTATGAAAACTCAGATTCACTGCTGTTTGGTTGAAGGAGAAGAAAGCTGGTATTGGTGGTGAAGAGGTTGGGAGAGTTCTAAATTCCAGAAGAGAGAAGGGAAGAGAATCCTGCATAAATGAAGAAGAAAATGCTGGATGAATTGGCCCGGTTCACACCGAGGGGAGAAGCACATGGAGGAGTTGCACCTTGAGATCTCTGTGTCCTGCCTCTGCAAAAGCAGTGCTACTGCACTGATTTATAAGGACTGTTTTTAAAAAACAGGATTGACATTTGACATCTTTTATAATTATGGCATTTATACTAGAGTGTTTATTCCACTTCTTCCTAAGCTTGTAAGAGCAGCAACATAAGATATAAAATTATCATCATAAAGTTTGTATTTTTTGATCTATGGGAGACTTTTTGGTTGAAAGCATTAGTGTATCACAAATTATAAATATAGAGTTGTTTACTGAAGCCAAATTTACCTCAGAAGTAAAGCAAGTTTTTCTACATTTTGCTATGTAGAATATTAATTTCATGAGTTTTTAATATGTATTTTATGAAAAAGTCCCATAGTTAACTAACTTTGGAGAAATATTGCTTTTTAAAATATAAGGTCAATACAGAAAAATTTTATTTTCATATTCTAGCAACAAAAACTTGGAAACTAAAGTTAAAAATTAAACTATTACAGTAGCATGATAAAACACAAAAGACTTAGGAATACTAATTTAGAAAAATTTTCAAGATCTCTACACTTAATACTACAAAATATTACTGAGAGAAATTAAATAATACCTAAATAAATGGAGATACATATCATGTTCCTGGATTGACAAGATGAGAGTTTTCTAGCAATTGAGCTTTAATTCAGTGCAATCCCAGTCAAAATAGCAACAGGCCTTTATTCTTGAGAATGACAAACTGATTCTCAAATTTATATGGAAATGCAACTTAGAATAGCTGTGATTATTTTTTAATATAATAAAATTGGATAACTCATACCAACTGACTTAAAGACTCGTAAGACTACAGAATTAAAACTATGTGGAATTGGTGTAAGAAAGAGGAATTGAACAACATAGTCTAAAAATAGACACACATATATAGTGAATTGATTTTTGCAAAGACCTCAGGTGATTTGATAGGGGAAGGAAAATCTTTTCAACAAGTTGTTCTAGAGCAATTGGGAAGAGTTACCAGAGAGCAGTGAACTTCAACCTCCACTTTTCACCTAATACAAAAATTCAAGGCGATGAGAAACCTAAACATAAAAGTTAAAAACTAAATTTGTAGATACACATGACAACATGGTTGAATCTGAAATACACTGCTAAGCAACAGAAACCATTTTCAAAAGGGTACCCACTGTGTGAATTCTTGTATATGAAGTTCTGTAACAGGCAGAGCTGATCTATAGTAATAGGAAGCAGGACAGGGGAAAACGGCAAGAGGGGTGATGGAAATATTCCGTGTATTGATGGGGATGGTGGATATACAGTTGGGTTTGTCAAAACTCACTAAACTTTACACTTAAAATCTGTGCATTAAGTACATTAAAGTAATTTCCATAAGCAATAACAATGAAATTGTGCATGTTGCTTTTTAAGAAGATATGTCACTAGCATTGTTTCTAAAACTTCAGTTTTAGAACTCTATTGTATTAGAATTCTCCAGAGAAACAGAACCAACAGAATATATGTGGGGGGGGGGGGAGGGAGGGAGAGAGGGAGGGACGGAGGGATGGAGGGACGGAGGGAGAGAGGGAGAGAGAGAGAGAGAGAAAGAGAGAGAGAGAGAGAGAGAGAGAGAGAGAGAGAGAGAGGAGAGAGAGAAGAGAGAGAGAAGAGAGAGAGAAGAGAGTTTTAGTTCTTAGTCCTGAGGCAAAATTCCTTCTTTGTGAAACCTCAGTCATTGCTCTTAAGGCCTTAAACTGATTGGATGAGGCCCACCCATTATGGAGGATAATCTGCTTTGCATAACATCAACTGATTGTAAATGTTAATCACGTCTGAAAAATACCTCACAGCTGCATCTAAACTAGTGTTTGCCAAACAACTGAGCACCTTAGCCTAGCCCAGCCTAACCATCATACCTGTGATTGTAGAGAATCGTGCTCAACTCAGCTGGGAAACTAAAGGTATTTTAGGTAAAAAAGTTCCAAGTTGAAGCAGGCTGGCTTATAATTTGTAATTAAAACATGTAGCCTATCTTTATAGTTACAACTCTCAGTTATGTCAATGAAATGAATACAGTCATGTTCATGAATTGAACTGTGACTGGCTGAGGAGGTGAATTATCATCCCCAACTGTGGGCCTCTAGGAGAGAGGGGAAGCCTCACTTCTCTCACACTCTTCACCTGCAGCATCCCATGTGAAAGAGTTACAAGTTTGATTACATAAATTTCAGAATAATGATCAGATCACATTCACTTGATCCTCAAACCAGTCTGTAAATTGAGTAGGAGAGGTTTTATCCCTTTTGTTTTTGTTGTTGTTTTTGTTTTACAGAGGAACAATCAGAATCAACAAAAAGACATGATTTATCTAAAGATTTAATCAAAAAATGATTTAATCATTTTTTTTAAAGTCACTATGCCTGGCATTGTTTTAGAGTCTGAACAAATCACAGAAAATCTCTGCACTTGTGGAGCTTGCATTCTAGTGTGTGGGAGACAAAGAAAAAATAATACAAAAAAAATTCTATAGTAATTTAGAGAATTAGTGCTAGAGATTAGAGATTAGTGCTAGAAGAAAGGAAATGCAGTGGACTAAGTTAGGGGGGCCTTGAGAATCCCGCATGGGGTTTGCCTCACTAAAAGGGTGGAATTTAAGCAGAGGCTTGAAGGAGCTGAGGGACAGAGCCTTGTGGATACCCACGTGAGCCAGTCCACTAGAGGAAGCAACTAAAGCAAAGCCTCAAAGCTTGGTAACTACAGCTGAAACTGTGGTCTTAGGTAGTTCACGCTGTTAGCACATAAATATGAACACTCCTGCAAGCATAGTGCTAGGCAATGGAGTGACAGCAGTGCCCAGGGAATTCCTAATTTCTTATTCATGTCACTTTAGAAGTGGTTCTTCAACCATGAGATATATAAAGCCACTACAGAGGTGTTCAAACCTATTCTGCTCTCAGAATTTTGTGTAGATGATAATTATACATATTTTCAGATATATGTAGACATTATAATCGACAAAGACATTACTAAATGCATTATTATTATGCATGATTCAAGTGATCAACACTGAAAGTTCTGTAATCGTGCTGGGTGACATATAGTCTATGAGCAATTCTGAAGTTGACAAGGGTCCTCCCTATTCTTGGAAATGTTGGAAAGACCTCTGTTCTACGCTGTAAGACTGCCAGATTGAAGCTGGCCCCGAAAGCCACACTGAAAATTGCTGTTTCTAAAGACAAGGGAGGGTTTTGAAAGTTTACAACTGGTGGAATAGCATGATCAGACCTGTTTTTGGGAAGATTTCTTTTTATTGTTGGCTATCCAGAGGAAGCCAAATAGAATAAATCTATTGAGGAATGCGTATGGTTTAATTACAGTTACTTGGTTCATTTTGTAACACTATGATCCAAACTGCACTGTACTTATTAATTTGTTGTTTCTGATGCTTACAAGAGATTCAAATCCTAATTTCTCTGCATTATACGCTATTTGAAGCAGTATTTCCAAGTTAGAGATGTCCTCTGTTCAAAGTCAACAATTAAAAATAGGTATCTAGCTTAACCTTGCCTGGACACCTTGAAAGGAAACAGTGGGAACAGTGAAAACAGAACCTTGTCAGGGTAAATGTATATGCTAGCAGGGAAACATCTGGTTTACGTGTCTGCAGGCTGATTTGACATTTATATGTTTGGATGAACTTTCATTTTAGCCTCATGTTTGAAAGTTTAGTTTTCTGTGTTTGAACTTTTAAATTTGGTCTTGATATAGACTATGGTAAACCAAAGAATTATTGTTTGAGAGATTTGGAAATATGTATTTACTAGCAGCAGAGTCCCTCTACTGATACTTAATGTTGAATGGTTTTAGGGTAGCGATAAATACGTTTGAAGAGACTTGAGAAAGATGGAAATCAACATATTCAGATTCGAAAGGCTAAAGCAGTTTCATCTTTGTAAGGGATTTCCAAAGCCTGTTTACCTTGTCTACTTCTCTGCGTGATCCGTATTCTGTTCCTTTACAGTATTCTCTCCCATTCAGAAAGGCCCTTCCTCTGTAGATTACTGCTAGTCTCTGATTCATTTCCTCATGCTAACTGTATACATACTCTTGATGAATTATCCTATATCATGCTATGTTTTGATCTTTGATGTTGCTGTCAGGCAGAATATCAACGTGAAATTGTAACAGTTGTTTGCATTTGTGTTTAATTCAACCCGTATGGTATTGGCAACACTATGAATATTCATTCTTTGGCAGGACGTATGCTTCTGGCTTTGTTGCTGATTCAGATTTTCCATGCCTGTATGTGGTAGCTCTTGCTCAAACATCTAGCTGCTTGACTGCTAATGTTTCCCAGTTACCAGATGGTAAATATGTAGCCACAATTTTCCAGACAATATTATTGTCTGGGAGGGAATGAATGCACATTATGCATTTTTCTTGGGTACGTTTTGTCTCTGTGATTATTAAATGAGATCTGGTCACAGCAAACTGGCTCTCCCGTTCCTGCTTGACTTCTGTGAGTCCTCAGGTTTCTATCAATACATTTGTGGTGCTTTTATTCACCATGAGGGGATACCTTTCCTTGTTACTCTACTGGCTGCTAGTGAGATAGGCTCAGCCACACTCTTGCTGAGATTTACCCTAGTCCTGAAGACCTATATCCACCAAAGAGAAGAAACTGCAGCCATTGAAATGTACGTAAGATTATTCATGTGTATGTATCCACCAGGGGCCAGGAGATGCTGAGTGATATTGCAAAGTACTAAATGTTTGCATGCGAGTCATTCAGTTGCATTTAATTTGCCCTTTTTTTCTGCTTTTTCTGTTTTTCTTCTCTTTTTGATTATTATGGCTAGAAGAGCTGAAATAATGGTTCTTTGAACTCATTAAGGAACTTGTCAAGGAGCTGAAAGACTTGATATATATTAGTCAATTATTATTTATAAAGTTCATTTGGACTGCAAAAAAGACACAATTGTAATAATCTTCAGATTGTCTTTATAAAATGAGATACTTCTTTTGAAATGTGCATAAAAGTAAATGCAATTTAATATACAGCTTATACTGTTTTTGAGAGGTTGGGCAGATGATGACAAATATTATTATTTACTGAGGGTCTACGCTGTTTTCACACTGAATTTAGGTCTCTAGGTTCATTATCTAATATGCTTACAATGACCCTATCGGGGGTTATCACCATGGATGAGGAAACTGAGGCTCAGAGAGTTTCTATAAGTGGGCCGTGGTCATGCTGCTGTCAGAGGCAGATGTAGAATAGTCTCTCAAGCCAGTCTGATATCTAAGCCTGTAACATTAACAACTACAATACCATATGATACATTTTTTGAATGTATTATATGTACATAGATATATGATAACCATTTCAGTCACTGAGTATGGTTTTGAAACCATAAGAATATCTGTGTCATTGAACATGTACTTTGATACTAATCTTTTTTTTTTACAGTACTCCCCGGTCTTGTCTTATCTTTGTCTCATACCACATGTTTGTTCTTGTTTCCCTAGCTATAAAATAGCACAAAATAAAGATTACTTAAAGATGGAAATAATGAATTTGTCCAAAATTAGGCATCTTCTCCTCACATTGATGCAGCTCCTCATTTATCTAAGATAACAAACTAGATCACATTGCAGCCTGAAGTGCTCATCCTGGGTATTTGCACTTCCCAGCTTTTACACACGCTTACTAATCTCTAATACAGGTGTCTGCTTCAGCCATATAAACCTCCAGGTTCTTCCTAATGCTTTTCCTGTTTTTTTTTCTGTGGAAAAGATTCGGCTCTCCAGCCTCTCATCAATCCGTGTATCTTCTTCATGCACTCCCCAGTTTTTAAGGAATTATTAAATTCCTCTCCATTCCACGTGCCCTCCAAACTACCAGATTGTGTATATGTATACCAAGTCGCCATCGTATTTCTCTTTATATGGAGCCTTAAGGGGCTTTTTGATGTTTTATGTATCTATATTTCCTTCATGATAGCTATAATTGAGCTGAATACTGTTGATACTTGCTCTTGGTTTAATGAGTTGCTTTAGATCTTTTAAGATTAACAGAAAAATGTAATAGTTAGAATAGTTAAAAAATTAATTAGCTGAAAATAGGCATGAAAAGGATTCAGGAAAATGCCCCATTTCATGTTTTTTTCTGTTGTAGCATGGATTATTAAAATGTTAATAAAATGTCTTTCTGTCTAAACAAAAGAATGTAAATGTGCTTATTGGGCCGTAATCCAGAAATATTATCATGAGGTTCAAGTTTCAGGAACAGAAAATCCCCTAGAAATTTGCTTAGTGACTGAGTGTGTGTTTTCAGTGTACCATGACTAATTAAACACATACGAATAAAACAGAAAGGAAATCATATGGTCCATATGCTCAGTGGGCCTAAAGTAATAAAGTAGGTAGCAAGAGGGTAATACCTGAGGAAAGTAAACCTTATCTTTGTCATTTAGTCTCTATATCATTGAACAATATTTGATGATACCAATTAAGATTATCTGAAATTTTGTATTTAACTTTGCTATCATTATGAAATTGGAAGAAGAAAGGTTTTGGGCTTCCCTGGTGGCACAGTGGTTGAGAATCCGCCTGCCAATGAAGACGACACAGGTTCGATCCCTGGTCCGGGAAGATCCCACATGCCGTGGAGCAACTAAGCCCATGCACCACAACTACTGAACCTGTGCGCTAGAGCCTGTGAGCCACAACTACTGAGCCCGCGGGCCACACCTACTGAAGTCCACGCGCCTAGAGCCCGTACTCCACAACGAGAGAAGCTACCGCAATGAGAAGCCCGCACACTGCGCCTCCGCTCGCCGCAACTAGAGAAAGCCCGCGTGCAGCAACGAAGACCCAACACAGCCAAAAATAAATAATTAAAATAAATACATTTATTTTTAAAAAAAAGGAAAAAGAAAGGTTTTCTTTTTATTGACTAATAACTATAGAAAGAAAGCTCTTCTTTCATAATTTCCACTTTTCAGAAAGGTTTTACAGTCACAATTTGGAGGGGATGGCATAGTTCTTTCACTTAAATACTTCATTTCCAACTTTTTTGTCCATGAGAAAAAATTAAATTATAGGCTAAAATTAGAATATTAAAAATCTTTCTTAGAGCCTGTCTGATAGACACATTCAGCAATGTGTCCATCGAGGAAAATGGGTGAGGGTAAGCCTTTCAGGAAGCAGAAATGTGGGCCCTCCAAGAACTTGTTCCTTTCCCAAACCTGGAAATCTGCTCCTTCTCTGTCCAGGGAAAGGATGTGAGTATGCTTTGGACCCGTGATTACTTTTGATTGCTTTTTATTGACCCTCTATCCGGCATTTTATAGTTGCTTTCTGGTCTTATTCCACCATCGATTGGTGTGTAAATATGAAGGAGTAGATACTTTATCATATAGAGTTCACTAAGCAATTTGGACCTACTGGGGATAATGGCTATTACCTGAAGATACTGGACTTGGAGCTTGATGTGGGGACCATATGAGACTTCGGGTCTTTTCCTTTAGGAAAGGGATAGAAGCATGTAGGTAGGGCTGGAAGTTTTGAAAATAAGGCAATAAAGCTGTGTGTGGAAATTTGCAGCTAAGGAGTAATTAACATTGAGGGCTGACTACTTGGCAACCATGATCCCCTTCTTTTCTAGCAGAACTGTAATGTTCAGTATCCTGTTGTAAAAAGTCATGTTTCATGGGGAAAACCACCCTGTCCTTTGTCCCAGAGATGTACTAGTTGGTCTAAAGGTAATCTTCACTCCCTTGCTGATGATTGCTTTAGGGCATGACTGAATTCTGGCTGTTGGGAATGCAAGGAGAAATTTTCTGGAGGCTTCTGGGAAATTTGTTTACACTCTTAAGGGAAGCCTGTGGGAGACCATTTTCACTCCCATTAGGTGTAAACAGGGAAGTCTCCATTCCTTATATATCAACAAAAAACAAAACTAACCTCAAGATGAAGTCCACACTGCTGGCAGCAAATCAAAATGATGGAGAAACCCTGCATTCTTGAGATGGGGAACTGGTGCCTTGACTGTAAAGCACTTGGAGATTGAGGCAATAATGTCCTCATTGTGTAAGACCTGAGCCAACTCATGTGATTTAGGATTTTCTTTATCAGTCTTTTTTTTTTTTTGACCGCTCAGCATGCGGAATCTTAGTTCCCCCGCCAGGGATTGAACCTACACCCCCTGCAGTGGGAGCGCAGTCTTAGGGACTTCCCTGGTGGTTCAATGTTTATCAGTCTTGTCTGATAAAATCTTTCTTTAGACATTTGCAGAAAGTGCTTAAATAAATCTCAAGGCAGTTTTTGTTACTTTGTCAACTCAGTGTCACTGGCACAGGATGGAAGTGTACACTTAACAAGGGTGAAGATGGGTCATCTGACCCTTTTTCATCTTGACTTTTTTGACTTAAGGTAGAGCAGTGTGTTGAAATTGGAGGGACATAGGGTTGGCTGAAGAAGTTCGAAAGGGTAAGGAGAAGAAAAACTTGGCACAAGTCACAGTTAAACTTTGGGTGAGTTCTAACTGATTAAAAATTGCTATGGGTGAGTAGGGTCTTGAAGTGGAAATCGGGGAGCCAGGACTGATGCTTCACTAGTAATGAAATTTGCTATGAAAATTATAAATATAAGTCTTTGAATATCAATTTCCTCTCCTTAAAATGAGAAGAATGGAGTAGATGCTTTCTGAAGTCCTATCTACTTACGCATTATTTTGGTTAACACTGGAGTTTTCTGTTGGATAATTTATGAAATACTTGATCTATTTAACACTTTGTTACACAGGGGTTTTGTCCCCAATGGGCTGATCTATTAAGATGTTATTGAAATGATGTTTATAAACTACAGTGACAATCTATACTTATTTCTTAAATCATTTTCTGTTGAAACAAGAAATTTTACTGTGGTTCATTTATCTCAACCCCCCACCTCCTAAAAAATTCCTAATAAACCTTTATATATTTCATAAACTTTTAAAAATTTTAAACTTTTTGATACTATTGAAAGTGATTTCAGGCATATAATCATTGATGTAATTTGTCCAGGAGAAAGTATTTCTCCTGTTTTCCCTATTAAGGTTACCTAACACCAATTAGTTGGCCAATGATAGAAGAATCTGAAATAATGTATTTGAGCTAGATGTCAGAGATTTTCTTAAACAAATGCAGAGTATGGATTATATATGCTTTTATTTATTGTTCAGGGGTAAATGTTTACCATCCTTTCTAGCAATTGAACATTAGGTTTACAGATTGAGAAATAAATACTGATGATAATCAAAATTACCCTAGTTTTGTTGCTCATTAGAGATTAATTACATTGTTTCTGTATATGTGTATGGATTGTATATGGAATAGATTAAAAATCTGTGTAAGTTACTTACTGTAAACAGAATGGTCTGATTTAAAAAATAATTTATGTTTGTTTGAAGGATATAATGACTGCTCTTTGGTTTGCTAATATATACTATTTATACTATTTCTAAATGTTTCTTCGTATAAAACTGCCGTGACATCATTAGGTATGTAGAGGAAGATAATTACACATAGGTTGTGGAATAGCAAGTATCACATACTTGCATTAATTTAATAATTTATGCTTGCTTTTTTTAGTTTGGGAAAAGTGTTCCCTTATTTTCAAAGGGAATGTCAGTTTGGAAAAAAAGTACCGTAATGAAAAAGCTTGGATTATAGCATTGAAAACTGTCAATTTCATGCCATTAAGTTTGTGTTTTTGTTTCGGTGCACTTGATACCACATAATTTGTTTCGTTTACACCTTGAAGCTGGAGATTTGAAAACACATAAAGATTAACAAAATTCAACAATTTGACCTGTTTACCATTATGTGTATATTCTTACATCTATAAATTTGATTGCGGTGATAACAAAACAGATTCTAATTTTTTATTAGAACATTCTAATGGATGTTGTTTATGCATATTAGTATATTTTAATTTGGAAAGTAAATATGTTTTTCAGGTCTATAGTTAGTATTCAGTATTTTCTCTTTTAAGAAAGTCTTAAACTTAAATGTGATACTTTCTTTAAAATAATTCCTATATACCTCAACCAATGAATAAAAATATTTGCCACATAAGCACCTAATGAGATTAGAAAAATTACGCAAACACATATGGCTAGATCAATAAATCTGCCATTATTGTTATATATGAAGCATAGCATCCTCCAATATAATAGAGAGCACAACAGATACACTCCTCTATAATGTATTTGTTGCCTTCTTATATTGTTGTAACTATGAACATTTTACCTCTCTCAACAAAATTTTATTACTAATTACAGGTTATAGACTGGTATAAAAGATTATATTGCTAGTTCCCAGCCCTGCCTCACTGAATATTGAAATCACCTACAGGCCTTTGAAGACATACAAATGTCTGGGTCTTACCCCATACCCGTTAAATCAGAGTCTCTCAGGGTAGGGTCAGGAAATGGAGTTTAATCTCTAGAATTCCCCAGGTGATGCTAATGTGCAGAATGGGTTGAGGACTTGTAGTCTGTATAGTGCAATATACTTACGAAGTTATTATTGTAACATTTCATTTGAGTAAAACTTTATATTACTGCTGTGGCTTATATTTTTCTTTAAAAAACCTAAAAAAATTAACATTTCCTTTGATTTATAACCTTATGATTTTATTGCTGATGTTCACAAAGTATAGCTTTTTTCATATAAATATGTTCAAAGAATGCAGTCTATCAAAATGTAATGGATATGGCTACTATTGGTCATTCTATGGAGGATTCTCTGCTGATGTAAATTAACATAAAAATGTTGGGGTTTTTTTAACATCTTTATTGGATATAATTGCTTTACAATGGTGTGTTAGTTTCTGCTGTATAATAAAGTGAATCAACTATACATATACATATAACCCCATATCTCCTCTGTCTTACGTTTCCCTCCCACCTTCCCTATCCCACCCCTCTAGCTGGACACACAGCACAGAGCTGATCTCCGTGTGCTATGCAGCTGCTTACCAGTAGCTATTATTTTACATTTAGTAGTGTATATATGTCCATGCCATCCTCTCACTTTGTCCCAGCTTACCCTTCTGCCACCCCGTGTCCTCAAGTCCATTCTCTACGTCTGCATCTTTGTTCCTGTCCTGCCCCTAGGTTCTTTCAAACCTTTTTTTTTTGGATTCCATATACATGTGTTAGCATATGGTATTTGTTTTTCTCTTTCTGACTTACTTTCCTCTCTATGACAGTCTGTAGGTCCATTCACCTCAATACAAACAACTCAATTTTGTTTCTTTTCATGACTCAATAATATTCCATTGTATATATATATGCAACATCTTCTTATCCATTCATCTGCCGATGGACACTTAGGTTGCTTCCGTGTCCTGAATATTGTAAATAGAGCTGCAATGAACATTGTGGTACATGACTCTTTTTGAATTATGGTTTTCTCAGGGTATATGCCCAGTAGTGGGATTGCCGGGTTGTATGGTAGTTCTACTTTTAGTGTTTTAAGGAACCTCCATACTGTTCTCCAATGTGGCTGTATCAATTTACATTCCCACCAACAGTGCAACAGGGTTCCCTTTTCTCCACACCCTCTCCAGCATTTATTGTTTGTAGACCTCTTGATGATGGCCATTCCGACTGGTGTGAGGTGATACCTCATTGTAGTTTTGATTTGCATTTCTCTAATGATTAGTGATGTTGAGCATCTTTTCATGTGTTTGTTGGCCATCTGTATATCTTCTTTGGAGAAATGTCTATTTAGGTCTTCTGCCCATTTTTGGATTGAGTTGTTTGTTTTTTTAATATTGAGCTGGAAGAGCTGCTTGTATATTTTGGAGATTAATCCTTTGCAGTTGCTTCATTTGCAAATATTTTCTCCCATTCTGAGGGTTGTCTTTTCATCCTATTTATGCTTTCCTTTGCTGTGCAAAAGCTTTTAAGTTTCATTAGGTCCCATTAAAAAAATTTTTTTTTAATTTCTATTTCTGTAGGAGGTGGGTCAAAGAGGATCTTCCTGTGATTTATGTCATAGAGTGTTCTGCCTATGTTTTCCTCTAAGAGTTTTGTAGTATCTGGCCTTACATCTTTGGCTTTAATCCATTTTGAGTTTATATTTGTGTATGGTGTTCAGGAGTATTCTAATTTCATTCTTTTATATATAGCTGTCTGGTTTTCCCAGCATCACTTACTGAAGAGGCTGTCTTTTCTCCATTGTATATTCTTGCCTCTTTTATCAAAGATAAGGTGACCATATGTGCGTGGGTTTATCTCTGGGCTTTCTATCCTGTTCCATTGATCTATATTTCCGTTTTTGTGCCAGTACCAGACTGTCTTGATTACTGTAGCTTTGTACTATAGTCTGAAGTTCAGGAGCCTGATTCCTCCAGCTCCGTTTTTCTTTCTCAAGATTGCTCTAGCTATACGGGATACTTTGTGTTTCCATACAAATTGTGAAAATGTTTTTCTAGTTCTGTGAAAAATGCCATTGGTAGTTTGATAGGGATTGCATTAATCTGTAGACTGCTTTGGGTAGTATACTCATTTTCACAATGTTGATTCTTTCAATTCAAGAGCATGGTATATCTCTCCATCTGTTTGTATCATCTTTAATTTTTTTCATCAGTGTGTTATAGTTTTCTGCAGGTCTTTTGTCTCCTTAGGTAGGTTTAATCCTACGTATTTTGTTCTTTTTGTTGCAGTGGTAAATGGGAATGTTTCCTTAATTTCTCGTTCAGATTTTTTCATCATTAGTGTATAGGAATGCAGGAGATTTCTGTGCATTAATTTTGTACCCTGCTACTTTACCAAATTGATTGATTAGTTCTAGTAGTTTTCTGGTGGCATCTTTAGGATTCTCTATGTATAGTATCATATCATCTGAAAACAGTGACAGCTTTAATTCTTTTGTGATTTCTTTTATTTTTTTCTTCTCTGATTGCTGTGTCTAAAACTTCCAAAATTTATGTTGACTAAGAGTGGTGAGAGTGGGCAACCTTGTCTTTTTCCTGATCTTAGAGGAAATGGTTTCCTTTTTTCACTATTGAGAATGATGTTGGCTGTGGGTTTATCATATATGGCCTTTATTATGTTGAGGTAAGTTTCCTCTGTGCCTAATTTCTGGAGGGTTTTTATCACAAATCGGTGTTGAATTTTATCAATAGCTTTTTCTACATCTATTGAGGTGATCATATTCTTTTTCTCCTTCACTTTGTTAATATGGTGTATCACATTGATTTGCATATATTGAAGAATCCTTACATTCCTGGAATAAACCCCACTTGATCATGGTGTATGATCCTTTTAATGTGTTGTTGCATTCTGTTTGCTAGTATTTTCTTGACGATTTTTGCATCTATGTTCATCAGTGATATTGGCCTGTAGTATTCTTTCTTTGCGACATCTTTGTCTGCTTTTGGTATCAGGGTGATGGTGGCCTCATAGAATGAGTTTGGGAATGTTCCTCCCTCTGCTATATTTTGGAAGAGTTTGAGAAGGATAGGTGTTAGCTCTTCTTTAAACATTTGATAGAATTTGCCTATGAAGCCATCTGGTTCTGGGCTTTTGTTTGCTGGGAGATTTTTAATCACAGTTTCAATTTCAGTGCTTGTGATTGGTCCGTTTATATTTTCTATTTCTTCTTGGTTCAGTCTTGGAAGGTTGTGCTTTTCTAAGATTTTGCCCATTTCTTCCACGTTGTCCATTTTATTGGCATATAGTTGCTTGTAGTAATCTCTCATGATCCTTTGTATTTCTGCAGTGTCAGTTGTTATTTCTCCTTTTCCATTTCTAATTCTGTTGATTTGAGTCTTCTCCCTTTTTTTCTTGATGAGTCTGGCTAATGGTTTATCAATTTTGTTTATCTTCTCAAAGAAGCAGCTTTTAGTTTTATTGATCTTTGCTATCGTTTCCTTCATTTCTTTTTCATTTATTTCTGATCTGATCCTTATGATTTCTTTCCTTCTGCTAACTTTTGGTTTTTTTTGCTTTTCTCTCTCTAATTGCTTTAGGTGTAATTTTAGGTTGTTTATTTGACATTTTTCTTGTTTCATGAGGAAAAGTTGTATTGCTATAAACTTCCCTCTTAGAACTGCTTTTGCTGCATCCCACAGGTTTTGGTTCGTGTTTTCATTGTCATTTGTTTCTAGGTAGTTTTTTGATTTCCTGTGTGTTTTCTTCAGTGATCTCTTGGTTATTTAGTAGCGTATTTTTTAGCATCCATGTATTTTTATTTTTTAAAGTTTTTTCTTTCTGGTAATTGATATCTAGTCTCATAGTGTTGTGGTTGGAAAAGATACTTGATATGATTTCAGTTTTCTTAAATTTACCAAGGCTTGATTTGTGACCCAAGATATTATCTATTCTGGTGAAAGTTCCATGAGCACTTGAGAAAAAGTGTATTCTGTTGTTTTTGGATGGCATGTCCTATAAAATGAATTAAGTCCTTCTTCTTTAATATGTCATTTAAAGCTTGTGTTTCCTTATTTTCATTTTGGATGATCTGTCCATTGGTGAAAGTGGGGTGTTAAAGTCCCCTACTATGATTGTGTTACTGTCAATTGCCCATTTTATGGCTGTTATTATTTGCCTAATGTATTGAGGTGCTCCTATGTTGGGTGCATAAATATTTACAAATGTTATATTGTCTTCTTGGATTGATCCCTTGATCATTATGTTGTGTCCTTCTTTTTCTCTTGTAATAGTCTTTGTTTTAAAGTCTGTTTTGTCCAATATGAGAATTCCTACTCCAGCTTTCCTTTGATTCCCATTAGCATGGAATATCTTTTTCCATCCCATCACTTTCAGTCTATTTGTGTCCCTAGGTCTGAACTGGGTCTCTTATAGATAGCATATACGGGTCTTGTTTTTGTACCCATTCAACCCGTTTGTGTCTTTTGGTTGGAGCATTTACTCCATTTACATTTAAGGTAATTATCAATAAGTATGTTCCTATTACCAGTTTCTTAATTGTTTTGGGTTTGTTATTGTAGGTCTTATCCTTTTCTTGTGTTTTCTGCGTAGAGAAGTTCCTTTTGCATTTGTTGTAAAGCTGGTTTGGTGGTGCTGAATTCTCATAACTTTGGCTTGTCTGTAAAGTTTTTAATTTCTGTGTGGAATCTGAATGAAATCCTTGCTGGGGAGACTAATCTTAGTTGTACGTTTTTCCCTTTCATCACTTCAAATATTTCCTGCCACTTCCTTTTGGCTTGCAGAGTTTCTGCTGAAAGATCAGCTGTTAACCCTATGCGGATTCCCTAGTATGGTATTTGTTGCTTTTCCCTTGCTGCTTCTAATATTTTTCTTTGTATTTAATTTTTGATAGTTTGATTAATATGTGTCTCAGCATGTTTCTCCTTGGATTTATTCTGTATGGGTCTCTCTGCACTTCCTGGACTTGAATGACTATTTCCTTTCCTATATTAGGAAAGTTTTCAACTACAATCTCTTCAAATATTTTCTGTCCCTTTTTTTTTTCTCTTTTTCTTCTGTGACCTCTATAATTCGAATGTTGGTACATTTAATGTTGTCCCAGAGGTCTCTGAGACTGTCCTCAGTTCTTTTCATTCTTTTTTCTGCTCTGTGGTAGTTATTTCCACTATTTTATCTTCCAGGTCACCTATCTGTTCTTCTGCCTCAGTTATTCTGCTCTTGATTCCTTCTAGAGATAATTTTTCAGTTCATTTACTGTGTTGTTCATCATTGTTTGTTTGCTCTTTAGTTCTTCTAGGTCCTTGTTAAATGTTTCCTTTATTTTCTCCATTCTGTTTCCAAGATTTTGTATCATGTTTACTATCATTACTCTGAATTCTTTTTCAGGGAGACTGCCTATTTCCTCTTAATTTGTTTGGTCTTGTAGGTTTTTACCTTGCTCCTTCATCTGCTGTGTATTTCTTTGTCTTCTCATTTTGCTTAGCTTACTGCATTTGGGGTTTTCTTTTCACAGGCCTCAGGTTCATAGTTCGTCTTGTTTTTCGTGTCTGCCCCCAGTGGCTAAGTTTGGTTCTGTGGGTTGTGTAGGCTTCCTGGTGAAGGGGCAGGTGCTTCTGTTCTGGTAGATGAGGTTGGATCTTGTCTTTCTGGTGGGTAAGACCTCGTCTGGTGGTGTGTCTTGGGGTGTCTGTGAACTTATTATGATTTTAGGCAGCCTCTCTGCTAATGGGTGGCATTGTGTTCCTGTCTTGCTAGTTGTTTGCCATAGGAAGTCCAGCACTGTAGCTTCATGGTCGTTGAGTGGAGCTGGGTCTTGGCGTTGAGATGGAGATCTCTGGGAGAGGTTTAGCCATTTGATATTACATCATGCTGGTAGTTCTCTGGTGGAGCAATGTCCTGAATTTGGCTCTTCCACCTCAGGTTCAGGCCCGACACCCGGCCAGAGCACCAAGACCCTGTCAGCCACATGTCTTAGAGGAAAAGGGAGAAAAGAAAAATAAATAAATAAAATAAAATAAAATAAAATGTTATTAAAATAAAAAATAAAAAACATTGAAATTTTAAAAAAGTAATTAAAAAAAAGAAAGAAAGAAGAGAGCAACCGAACCAGAAAACAAATCCACCAATGATAACAAGAGCTAAAAACCATACTAAAAAAACCAAAAAACAACAGACAGGCAGAAAGCTAGGACAGATGGTAAAAGCAATTCTATACAGACAAAATGAGACAAAGATGCATACACATACACACTCACAAAAAGAGAAAAAGGAAAAAATATATATATAAAGGAAGAGAGCATCCACACCAATAAATAAATATACCAATGATAATAAGCTCTAAATAATAAACTAAGATAAACATAAAACCAGAAACAAATTAGATGCAGAAAGCAAACTTTGCTCCCAAAGTCCAGTGCCTCAATTTTGGGATGATTCGTTTTCTATTCAAGTATTCAACAGATGCAGGGTACATCAGGTTGATTGTGGAGATTTAATTGTCTGCTCCTGAGGCTGCTGGGAGAGATTTCCCTTTCTCTTCTTTGTTTACACAGCTCCTGGGGTTCAGCTTTGGATTTGGCCCCGCCTCTGTGTGTCGGTCACCTGAGGGCATCTGTTCTTCACTCAGACAGGACGGGGTTAAAGGAGCAGCTGATTCGGGGGCTCTGGCTCACTCAGGCCGGGGGGAGGGAGGGTTATGGAATGTGGGGCGAGCCTGCGGTGGCAGAGGCTAGCGTGACGTTGCACCAGCCTGAGGTGCGCCATGTGTTCTCCTCGGGAAGTTGTCCCTGTATCACAGGACCCTGCCAGTGGCACGCTGCACAGGCTCCCGGGAGGGGGGTGTGGATAGTGACCTGTGCTTGCACACAGGCTTCTTGGTGGCTGCAGCAGCAGCCTTAATGTTTCATGCCCATCTGTGGTGTCCACACTGATAGCCGTGGCTCGCACACGTCTCTGGAGCTTGTTTAGGCAGTGCTCTGAATCCATTCTTGCACACCCTGAAACAATGGTCTCTTGTATCTTAGGCAGGTGCAGACTTTTTCCCACACTCCCTCCCGGCTAGCTGTGGCGCACTAGCCCCCTTCAGGCTGTGTTCACACAGCCAACCCCAGTCCTGTCCCTGGGATCTGACCTCTGGAGCCCCAGCCTCAGCTCCCAGCCTTCACCTGCCCTGGTGGGTGAGCAGACAAGCCTCTCAGGCTGGTGAGTGCTGGTCAGCACTTATCTTCTGTGCGGGAATCTCTCAGCTTTGCCGTCTGCACACCTGTCACTGTGCTCTCCTCGTGGCTCTGAAGCTTCCCCCCTGCCCACTCCCTGCCTCCACTAGTGAAAGGTCTTCCTAGTGTCTGGAAAGTTTTCCTCCTTAACAGCACCCTCCCACTGGTGCAGGTCCCGTCCCTATTCTTTTGTCTCTGTTTTTCCTTTTGCCCTACCCAGGTACGTGGGGGAGTTTCTTTCCTTTTGGGAAGTCTTAGGTCTTCTGCCAGCATTCAGTTGGTGTTCTGTGGGACTTGTTCCACAGGTAGATGTATTTTTGATGTATTTGTTGGAGGAAGGTGATCTCCACGTCTTACTTCTCCGCCATCTAGAAGGTCTATGCAAGAATGGTTTTTTAAAAAGAAACTTCTGCAGACAGCTATGGATGTTATTTACCACACATAATGTAGTAGTTTCCTGTGCTAATGTAACTAATTACTAATGGCTTAAAACCTTGTGACTTAAAGCAGCGCTTTTAATTATCTTATAGTTCCTAAGGTCAGAAGTCCTAAGATCAAGATGTCAGCATGGTTACATTCTTTTTCATGGCTTTAGGGGAGGATCGCTTTTCTTTCCTTTTCTAGCACATGGAGGCTGCCTGCTTTCCTTGGCTTGTGGCCCTTTCCTCCATCTTCAAGGAGCATCACTTCAGTCTGCTTACATTGTCACATCTCTTTCTCATTCTGACCCTTCTACTACCCTCTTATAATTGCCCTTGTGATTACATTTCCTCTAGCCAGATAAAGATAATCTAGGATAATCTTCCATTTTGAGATCCTTAACTTAAGTACAGCTGAAAAGCTCCTTTTGCCATGTAAAGAAGTAATTAGCAAATTCACAGGTTCTGGAATTTGGACAAATATACATCTTTAGGAAATACACTGTCTACCGCCAGCAACTTTGAGTTGATTATTTTTCCAAATGCAGCTTTTTGGGGTTTTTTTTTTGTTTGTTTAGCAAAGAACAGAGTGCTAAGAAAGAAACAAATAGAAACCCAGTACTAGAGTTTCAATGGAGAGCAAGATAGAAATAAAAATAATTTAACAAAATGAAAAATTGTTCAAGGTGCTATATAATATGATTCTGAAAACCTCAAATCAAATAGAAGTTTTTTGTTGTTTTTTTTTTGCAGTACGTGGGCCTCTCACTGTTGTGGCCTCTCCCGTTGCAGAGCACAGGCTCCGGACGCTCAGGCTCAATGGCCATAGCTCATGGGCCCAGCCGCTCCACGGCATGTGGGATCTTCCCGGACCGGGGCACGAACCCGTGTCCCCTGAATCGGCAGGCGGACTCTCAACCACTGTGCCACTAGGGAAGCCCCAATAGAAGTATTTTAATTCATTATTTCATATCACTTCTCTCATTGTTTTGTTGTGCAATTAGAGTATGATTTCCGAACATAATGTCAAAATTGAAATAAGGGGCCTCCCTGGTGGCACAGTGGTTGAGGGTCCGCCTGCCGATGCAGGGGACATGGGTTTGTGCCTCTGTCCGGGAAGATCCCACATGCTGCGGAGCAGCTGGGCCCGTGAGCCACAACTACTGAGCCTGCACGTCCGGAGCCTGTGCTCCACAACAAGAGAGGCCGAGATAGTGAGAGGCCTGCGCACTGCGATGAAGAGTGGCCCCCACTCGCCGCAACTAGAGAAAGCCCTTGCACAGAAACGAAGACCCAACACAGCCATAAATAAATGAATGAATGAATGAATGAATGAATAAATAAATAAATTTATTTAAAAAATTGAAGTAAGACTTGAGACACTCCAAGATACATAGTACGTTTATAATTGCTACTCCATGTCTTTGTATCCTTTGTCATAAATTGAGACTGAACCAAATTTATGGAGGGTTTGATGCCTAAGTCATGCAATGCAATTAATGCTCTTCACGCAGCTATAGCAACATAGTAAATGCACAATAAATATTAGATATCATTGGTAGCAGTATGTCAGCTTTATCTTAAATGCTTATGTAGACATTGTAGCAATAGCAAATTATTGTCTCAGTTAGATTGATGTATCTACTCAATACATATGTACATATGTTCACTGAATGCTTTTATGTGTTACATACTCTTAGTAATATCCTGAGGTAGATATTAATTATGTAAAAATGAGTCATTGATATTCTACCTTCAGCTGGATATATAATAGCATATTTAGGAAGGAAATTTGAAAGTACTCTGAGAGGTCCAAAAATAATTTCAGTTCAGAGAATAAAAGGTTTTTGATAATAGTGTATACATGCTCCTTTTTTTCCTTAAGACCAAAGCAAAATGGTTTATCCCACTATTTCCCAGTAATTCATGTAGGATTGTGTATATATGCATGAATGTTTTCATTAGTCTTCATATTCTGCCAATTCTTTATTTTAAATTTCTAAAGCATTGCAGACCTAAGTATGAATCCTCAGATGTTCTGCTCAGCAACTGTACTTCACATGGTTTTGGAATCACTAATAACCCATTTTAATAACTCCTCCATAAATATCCTTACCCATCCACAGATGCCAGCAGAAAAAAAAAAATCATTGCAAGTGCTGTACTCTTCTTTGTGTATGTCACTTCCATCTGTTACTGTCCTACAGTATATCCTACTTTGTTTCCTGTGTCCCAAAATCTTCCAAGTAAGTATGCTGTTCCTAAATTCAGCAGCCAGACTGCTTTGTCAGCAGCCAAGGAGAAGATCTCAAAGCTGCCTTTAAAAACATTCAGATGTCTTAAGTTCCAGTCAAAGTTGCCATTTCTCTCTTTTTTTCCCCTATCCTAGGCAACAGCCAAGAAAACTTTGTTAATCTCTTCTCTGTGGTTTACACTTTTAACACATCTTCTCTCTTTTGAATTGATGGAAGAAGTTATAATAGTACAGTAGGTGTACAGAAAGATACAACAAAATTTACTCAGTAGTTGCAGTGCTTGGAAATCCACAGTTGTTTTAGTAGGTCCACAAAAATTCCAAAGGAAAATAGCCCTTCATTTGATGATCCATGTAATAAGCTGCCTAGTTTTATAAAATTATCATGTATTTACTCTTGCTATTTAGCTCCAACTGTAGTTTTAGTTAAAAAGGAAAGATTATGTGAAGAAGAAATTTAATTGGAATGTTTTGTGTTTAGAGAGTGTCTTCACAATTAAGTGCTCTGAGTTTTTAAATCATTGGCCTTTGAACTTTTTAGTGTTGAATAATATTTGATAGAAGTATATACATTTATTATTTTCTGAGTTATTATATTCATTTCTCTCATTTATAGGGAGTAAACTTTCAAGTGATTATTTCTAGACCTAACTGATCATCTGACCACAACCTTAATTGTAACTGCTTCATAGAATTATGATTCTGTGTGTTACACAGAGGCTTGGTGAACTTAAAGTACTCTATCACCACTTTTTAAAAAAAAGTGAATTAATGAATTTGACCCAAATAGAACATATTACCTACTTGATCCCTTTTTGGATATTTATATTTAACACTATTTTTTTTTTCATTTTGAAACACACTCAGTATCCATCCATCCATCCAAATTGTACATTTTTGTTAGCTTTAACAAATATGTCCATTAACAACCAGTACAAAAAGAATACAAAGCGGTTTCCTTACCTTGAAAAAATTACCTCACTCTGTACCTTTTTAGTCATTTTCTCTTTCAACCTCTAACTCGTAGCAATAATTGATTTCTTCTATATCTGTATAGTTTTGGCTTTTCAACAATATCAATATCAATGGGATCAACAATGTGTAGCCTTTTGAGTCTAGCTTCTTTCACTTAGCGTAATGCACTTGAGATCAACCCAAGTTCCTGCATATATCAATAGTTGGTTCTTATGGTTAAGTAGTATTCTTTTTTGATCGATGTAACATATTTGAGCCTGAAGGAGTATATTTAGTTTGTTTCACAATTTAGGTGATTATAGGTAATGCTGGTATAAATTTTCATGCACAGGTATTTTTTTTAAGATTTGAAATATTTAATGATAACAATTTTATTATCTTTCCTTTTAGGGAAAAACATAATGACAAACCACTGAAATTATATTGCAAACAACCAAAATAATATTTCTTTAGCCTGTACTACCATCCAGAGTTGGCCAATGATGAGCATATTAACTTTAGTCCTAATTTCTTTTAGAATATTTAATATCATTTTCAACTCAGAAGTAATATGTGATATAAAAAAAGAGCAAGCAATTCTTCCACCATTAGTTCTGTTAAATATGGAATCTGTTCTTTCTCTAGATCTTATGTTGAATTTAAGATTCTCATTCATTCAGTTTCAAAAATATTGAATGCGTACAGAACTCTATAGGAGGAATCATCAAACTATGGCCTGCCACTAGTGTTTGTAAATTACACTTTATTGGAACTCATTCACACCCATTCATTTACTTATTGTCTATGGCTATTTCCACGCTAGAACATCAGAACTGAGTTGTGAGAGATCTTATGGTCTGCAAAGCCTGAAATATTTATCATGTGGCCCTATACAAAAGAATGTCTACTGACCTCTGCTCTAGAGGAATGTGGAAATTGATGAACAAAATAAGTACAGTTCCTGCCCTCATTAGAATAGAAGCAGATATTAAACAAATAATCACAGGAGTAAGCATGATTGCAATAAGAGCTATGTAGGAAATCACAAGTATATATTCTTATTTATGTAGGTTTTCAGACTATAAATTTGTGGACAAATGAGAAGTATCTTCATAATGTGAAATATATGAAAAAGTGTTTTGTAAAAATCATGTAGGATTTTCAGAAACATTAATATATTGAAGAAAAAATAATACCTTTTTCTAGTTTAAACGTTTATATCCTAGATTATATGATAAAGAGAAGGAATGGATGGCTCTTAGATTTTCTTTTATTAATAATGTTTGTATTCATAATTTCTAAAATGGGTGCTTAAGAAATACATGGATGATTGAAACTTCATTTTTTAATATCTATACAGATATATATAATTATAGTTTTTTTGTTATTTAAAGTTATTTATATTTTCCAATTCATTTTTATAAAGTTTTCTTAAATGGCTTATCATAAAAGATAAATACAAGTAATAATGCAATAAAAATAGAAAGTCAGAACAAAGGAAAATGACGATACAAATGCCAGCCATGATATTCAACATAATTTTAAATTTGACTCTGAACTTCTTCAAAATTATTATAAAAAGGGAAACCTAACTTGTTACAGAGTTCTCAATTTGGAAGAGAAAACAAACCAAATCCTTAAGGAAATATAAAACTTCCCTAGAATAAAATCATTTTAAACCTTATTTCCTTCCTGTTGAAAATTAAATAGTTTAAAACTAATATATAATTGTTCTTCATTATCTTCCTTTAATATAGAAAAATAAAATATTTGGGGGACATATTTTGGTACATGATGTTTACAAAAATATTCTCCCCCATATTTCATATTATGATAGACTTCTCATTTGTCCATAAATTCATAGTCTGAAAAACCCATGTAAATAAAATTTTATTATTTTTATTTTATTTTGGAGTATACTTGATTAGCAATGTTGTGTCACTTTCAGGTGTACAGCGAAGTGATTCAGTTATACATATACACATATCTATTCTTTTTCAAATTCTTTTCCCATTTAGGATATTACAGAATATAGATCAGTTCCCTGTGCTATACAGTAGGTCTTTGTTGGTTATCTATTTTAAATATAGCAGTGTATACATGTCCATCCCAAACTCCCAGTCTGTCAGGTTTTTATGTGACCAGAAGTTTTCATTTTTCTAGAGTAACTACTTGGGAGTGTGATTGCTGGGTCCTATGGGGAGGGTACATTTAATTATAAGAAAATTCCTAAACTCTTTTTCAGAGTAGCTGTCATTTTGCATTACCACCAGAAATGTATGATTTTCAGTTGCTTCACATCAATGCTAGCACTTGGTATTATGAGTTTTATTTTAGCCATTCCAATAGGTGTGTAATGGTATCTTATGTGGTTTTAATTTGTTTCCATAATTACTAATGATGTTGAACATCTTTTTATGTCCTTAGTTGCTGTCCATCTAGCTTTAAATTGTTCAGATCTTTTGCCCATTTTTTGATGACTTGTTTATTGTGTCTTCAGAGTTTTTTTTATATGTTCTTCAGACAGGTCCTTTATCTGATAAGTAATTTATGATTATTTTTATCCCAGTCTGTAATGTGTCTTTTTATTTTCATAGTGATGTCTTTTACAGAATAAACATATTGATTTTTGTGAAATCCAAATTCATCATTTTTTTTCTTTTATGGAGTGTCTTATATAAGAAAAGTTTGTTTTATCCAAGGCCACCAAGATTTTCTTTTATATTTTCTTTTAAACATTACATAGTTTTTGGTTTTTTGTTTAGAAGCATGATCAATTTTGAATAATTTTTATTCAAAGTATAAGGTATAGGTTTTAGTTCTCTTTTTTCTTTACATACAGACATTAAATTCTAGCACTTTCATTGAAAAGACTATTATTTGCCAATGGAATTGCCTTTGTACCTTTTTCAAATAACAACTGTGTTGATATAGGTATTTCTGGACTCCTTATTCTGTTCCATCAATCTGTATTTCTGTTGTTTTGTCAATAGTATGCTATCTTGATTACTGTAGCTTTATAATAAGTCTTCAAATCTGATTCTCAACTTTATCCCTCTTTTCCAAAATTATTTTGGCTGTTCCAGTTTCTTTGATTTTCCATATACATTTTAGAATGGGCTTTACAATATCTATAAAATTTCTTGCTTGGATTTTGCTTGCGATTGCTTTTGATATATAGATTAGTTTCAGGTGAATTGGCATCTTAACAATATTAGTTTTTTCATTTTCAATCACTGAATATAGTATGTATATACACTTATTTAGGACTACTTTAATTTCTTTCATTTTTGGTTTATAGTTTTCAGAATACAGATCCTTTGTACTTATACCTAAGAGTATCTTTTTTTTGTGGGGGGCAGTGGTTAGGGAAGCTATATGAATGATAACTTTTAAAAAATTATTTTAATTGTTCATTGTTATTATATAGAAATACAGTTGATTATATATCTTGACCTTGTGTCTTGTGATAAACTTACTTATTAGTTTTAGAATTATTTTTGTACATTCCTTGAGATTTTCACAAAGGCAATCAAATCATGTTGTCTGCAAATAGAATATTACTATTATTATTATTATTTTAATCTATCCATCTTTTCTTTTTCTTACCTTGCTGCACTGACCAGGACCTGCATTACAGTGGTAAAGAAAAGTTGTCAGGATATCCCTTGGCTTCTTTACAATCTTAGGATGAAGGCACTTAGACTTTAATTATTGAGTATGATGTTAGCTTAGGTTTTTCATAAGTGATTTTTATCAAGTTGAGGTTTATCAATTTTATGATTCTTTTCAAAAAGCCAGCTTTTGATTTCATTAATCCTTTTTCTTTTGTGTTTTTGTTTTCAGTTTCATCAATTAAGCACTTTACTATTTACTTTCTGCTTGCTTCAGGTTTAGTTCACTTTTCTCATTTTATTTTTTAAAGATTTTTTTTGATGTGGACCTTTTTTTGTTAGTATTTTTTATATTTATTTATTTATTTAAATTATTTATTTTGTCTGTGTCAGGTCTTAGTTGCAGCACGTGGGCTCTTCATTGTGGTGTGCGGGTTTCTCTCTAGTTGTGGCATACAGGTTGTTTTTTTCTCTCTTTAGTTGTGGCGCATGGGGTCCAGAGCGTGTGGGCTCTGTAGTTTGTGTCATGTGGGCTCTCTTGTTGAGGTGCACAAGCTCAGTAGTTGTGGCATGGGCTTAGTTGCCCATGGCATGTGGGATCTTAGTTCACCGACCAGGGATCAAACCCGTGTCCCCTGCATTGGAAGGGGGATTCTTTACCACTGGACCACCAGGGAAGTCCCTCTCATTGTTTTTTTAAAGTGGAAGTTTAGATTATTAACACCATTATTCTTTTCTGATACAAGCATTTACTACTATAGATTTTACTCTAGTCACTATTTTAGCTATGGCTCAAAAATTTTGTTGTGTTGTATTTTCATTTTCTTTCGGTTCAGAATACTTTGTAATTTCTCTTGAGACTTCCTTTTTAACCCACTGGCTATAAATGTGTTAATTTCCAAATATTTGGGGATTTTCAAGATGTATGTTGTTGATTTTTTGTATAACTCTATTACAGCCAAAGAATATACTTTGTATGATTTCAGTTCTTTTAAATGTTTAAAGTTTGTTGGGGACATGGGATATGTCTGTATCTTCTTGGTGAATTGACTCCCTTATCTCTGTGTAATGCCCTCTTTATCCCTGAGAATTTTCCTTTACCTGAAGTCTTCTTTATTTGAAATTAATATTGTCATTATAGCTTTCTTTAGGTTGGTGTATTCATGGTTGAATTTTTTCTCCCATCATTTTACTTTAACTATATCATTTTATTTAAAACTGTTTTCTTGTAGGCAATATTTTTATTTACTTATTTTTTAAATCCAAATTGTTTTTTTTCCCTTTATGTTTGTTTAGGCCATTTACATTTAATGTAATTACTGACATGGACAGGCTTAGGTCTACCACTTGTAATTGTTTTATGTTTGTACCCTGTTTTTTCATTCTTCTATTTTCTCTTTCCTGTGCTCATTTGGATTGTTTGAATATCTGTTGGCATTCCAATTTAATTTATATTTTATTTAAAAAAATTTATTGCAGTATAGTTGATTTACAATAATGTACTAGTTTCAGTTGTACAGCAAAGTGATTCAGTTATACATATGTTTTTTCAAATTATTTTCCATTATAGTTTATTACAAGATATTAAATGTAGTTCCCCATGCTATATAGTAAATTCTTGTTGCCTGCAATTTAATTTATTATAGGTTTTTAGTTATCTCTTTACGTATTTTTGATTCGTTGGTTTCTTATAATATGCATACTTATCTTTTCATAGTCTACTTAAGTTTAATAGTCTTCCACTCCAAGTGAAATGTTGAAACCCTCAACCATGTAGTTTCCTTTTACTCTCCCTCCTGTATGTTGTAGTTGTCAGGTGTATTCTGTCTGGACACTTTAAAATCTTTCCAACAATGTTATAATTTTTATTTCATACAGTCATTCATACTTTAGCAAATTTATGAAGAGAAAAAACAGTTTATTAATATTTACCCAGATATATACCAATTCTATTGATCTTCATTCCTGAATTCCACGTTTGCTTCTAGTATCATTTCTGTTCTAAAAAGTTTCCGTTAGCATTTCTTTTAGAGCAGATCCAATGATCATGAAATCTTACTTTTCATTCATTTCAGAATGTGTTTATTTTGCCCTCATTTCTGGAGGAAATTTTTACTCGTTGTAGAATTCTACTTTGACTTTAAAAATTTTTGTTTTCCTTCAGAACTTTAAGAATGATGTTGTACTGTCATCTGGCTTCTATGGTTTCTGTTAAGAAAAATGAAAGCATTTAATTTATTGTTCTCCTATATGTAATGTGTTATTTTCTTCTCTAGCTGCTTTTAAGATATTTTCTTAATCTTTAGTATTCACCTGTTAGATTAATGATGCATCTGGCCATGATATTCCAGATTTTTCCTGTTTGCAGTTTGCAGGTTTTTTGAATCTCTAAATATATTTTTTCATCAAATTTGGAGAGTCATTATTTTCTAAAATGTATATTTTTCTGCATCAGTCTTTCTCTCTTCCTTCTGGAACTCTAAGAATATACATGTCAGATTTTATATTTATATTGTCTTACAGGTTTCTGAGACTCTGCTGAGTTGATTCAATTATTTTATTTCTTTTGTTCAGGTTTGAAAATTTTAGTGGTCTATCTTGACAGTAACTCTTTCCTCTTTTGACTTCAGTCTGTTATTGAGCTCATCCAGCCCAAATTTCAATTCTGTATTTTAAATTATAAAATTTCCCTTTCTTTTTTTATAATTATTTTCTTTTAAATTATTTTTTTAAATTGTGGTCAATATACATAGCACAAAATTTACCATTTTAACCATTTGGGCTGGATGAGCTCAATAACAGACTTAACAATTTTAAGTATGCAGCTCAGTGGCATTGAGTATATTCACATTATTACAGCCATCCCTGCAATCCATTCAGAGAACATTTTTCATCTACAAAACGGAAACTCTTTAAACAGTAATCCCTCATTTTTCTTTCCCCCAACCCCTGGCAACACCCATTCTACTTTCTACTTCTATAAACGTGAGTGTTCTAAATTACCTTGTCTGAGTAGAATCATATAGTATTTACCTTTTTATGGTTGGCTTATTTCACTTAGCGTAATGTCTCAAGGTTCATCTGTGTTTTAGTGTGTGTCAGAATGTCCTTCCTTTTTAAGGCTGAATAATATTTCATTGTATGTATATGTCAGATTTGGGTTACCCATTCATCTGTTTATGGACATTGGCTTGCTTCTACCTTTGACTATTGTTAATAATACTGCTATGAACAAGATTGTGCTTTCAATTATTTTGGGTGTACTATAACCAGAAGTAAAACTGCTGGATCATAGATGTTTAATTATATTTTTAATTGTTTGAGGAACTGCTGCACCGCTTTCCCTAACAGGTGCACTGATTTACATTCCCACCGACAGTGCACAAGGGTTCCAATTTCTCTATATTCTCACCTACAGTTGTTTTTTGTTTATTAATCTTTTGATAATAGGCATCCTAATGGATGTAAGTGGTATCTTACTGTGGTTCGATTTGCATTCTGTGATAGTTAGTGATGGTGAGCATCTTTTCAAAGTGCTTATTGACCATTTGTGTATATTTGGAGAAATGTCCAAGTTCTTTGCCCATTTTTTAGCTGAATTGTTTGTAATTTGTATTTTCTTTGCTGAGACATATATCATTCACTTCATTTTGAGAGTTTTTGTCCTCACTTTATGGGACATGGTTATTATACATGCTTAAAAGTGTTTTGATAATTCTACCATCTTGGTCATCTAGATGTTGGTGTGTTTATTCTCTTTTCCCATGAGAGTTGTTGAGATTTTTTCCTGCTTCTTTGAGTCCTAGTGAGTAAATTTTCTGTTGTATCCAGTACATTTTAAGTGCTACACTATGAACTTCTGTATTCTATTAAAATCCTGCCAATAATGTTGATTTGTTTTAACAGTCTATCCACCTACTTATATTCAGATTTCAAATCCTATCTTGCCTCCTGAGGGCTGTGGTTTCAATGTCAGTTTAGTTTTTCAAGCTTTTGCAGTGTTATCCAGTCATCTCCCATGTATGCCACCAGGGAAAAATCTGGGACCTGAACAACGTTCTGCATCAAAGTTCAGTTTTCAGATCTTTGGCAGTATTTATTTGAGTCAGTCTACACATACGCAGTTCAGAGTTTACCAGGACTTTATACACAGATTAAAGGGGGGTCTCTTTCTTCCCCTCTGTCATCTTTGTGGTTCCTCTGTGGTTCCTCCTGGCTCTCAAGGTCTTCTGTGAATTTATAGCTCCAAACGCTAAAGACTTGGATTCATTTTGCTGAGTTTTGGATAAAGGAAAGTCATTATAAGAAACATCCATATGAAATTTGTGTACATTGTAGAACAAATTCTAGATATATCTATTAAGCAAAGCCTAGATATGAATTTTTTTAGGACAGTTTACTTTTAGGATAAAAACATCACTTTCACCTAATTGGTGAGTTCATTTTTCCAATAACGAGAATATGAAAAATGATACAACTGCCTATGTCAATGCAAAGTCTGGTTTTGTACTAAATCTTGGATTTGAGACGTAGCATTGCTTTGGATGAAGTCAAAGTTCAGAGGCTTTGGGACTGATAACAAAACATTCAACAACTTTAAGTCCAGAATGACTCATAGTAACAGGTAAAACAATTTTCTCCAGTATTTAAACTGTCATTCTGTCTCTTCTATTTAAACATTTTATTATTCCAATGGTATTCTTTTTAGTGTCAGTAGAGGTGAAGAAGAAACTAGAATACTTTAGAGAGTACTGTGATTTGGGTTTCTATATTTAAAACTGATTAGTTTAAGATTCCTAAACATCGGGCTTTCAAATTCTTCCAGTTTTTCAACTTCCCTTTATGTATGTTTACAAATTCATTTTGTTAACTTTAGTATTAAAACTGTGCCTGTGAGAACCATTTTCACTGGTTTCCATGTACTGCCTAAAAATGCAGTACATTTCCACCAATCCATGTGAGCGTGTAACTATAAAGAATTCCCAGATGTTGTTCAAACAACGACAAAAATTACCTCCTATTCTCTCAGTTGGAGACCTGAAGTGTATCTTGTAATTGGCTTAAAAAATGTGTGGAGATGTTTAGAGTTTAGTTATTTTATCCCTCAAAAAGTAGGATGAATATTATGTTATAGACTATTTTGATCCTAACTTGAACTTTTTGCTGAATAATATAGGAGTTACTTTGAAATCTTGTTTGGAATATATTAACTGAAAGATGTAAGTCTTCTAAATAATTAAAATTCATTGAATTTTTCTTTAAAGAATTCCACATAAATCTCCGTGCTTTCCATTTTAAAAATTAAAATTATGCAGTTTAAGGACTTTGTAGTTGATTGGGTACTTCATATTAAAAATAGAATTAGAATTGGGTGCTATTATCTTCCTGTAATTCTGTAACTCTTTAAACCTCAGTTTCTATTTTTCATTTAATAATTTTTCCTTGTGAATATGCATGAAAGACTGGTGACTTCTGATTTGTAATCGATTTTAGTTGGAAGCAAATTTTTTAATCGGGATTGGCAAACTACTGCCCATGGGCTAGATCTGCAAATTGCTTGTTTTTAATTACAGAGTTTTATTGAAATGCAGCTAGATTCATTCATTTGTGTTGTCTATGGCGACTTCCATGCTATAAAAGCAGAGCTAAGTAGTTTTTGACAAAGATCATTTGGCTCACAAAGCTTGAAATACTATGATGTGCTTCTTTACAGAAAAGATTTGCTCACCCTTAGTTCAAGATGAAGGCTGCCAATCATGACAACTTTCATGTATTTTCCTTTACATTGGAGATTATTATATAATTCAGTTTTCTGAGTTACATGAGGATGTTGTTATCAAGCCATTACTTATTGCCAGTGAAAGCATGTTTTCAATGTTTCACTGATTCTATGCCTAAGAATTTGAGCTATTGCCAGAGTTGTTGACATTTCAGAAGTGTATATTCACTTTACCTGATTTTTTATTCTTGCCAGTGAAAGAATTTTTATCTCAGTGACCAGCCTATTATGTTTTCTTTTGTTGATTATGTTGACTTTGTTCAAATTGGCAGCCTAGCATTTAATCTGCCTCAGTTATGTTCATCTTTGTAGTTTTTAGGTTACATACAGGCAGTTTTTGTTTACTTGTTTTACATATTTTTGTACAATAAGGGAAGATGTAAAATTAATAGGGTATGATTAAATAGAGCTGTTGTGACTCATAAATTCTCTGTTACATATTCCAATGCACATATGCCCATTTTCTAAGTAGTTTTAGTAGAGAAAATAATCTTTTGATTTAGCTAAGAACACTGTATGGACTTTCAACCTAAAAACCTGTCAATATTGCTTAAGATGTAATGTAATGTCTATTTATTAATTTATTTAGAGATATATCTTGAATTCTTCAACATCATATTCACTGTTATAGACTTAGGAGGACAATAGTATACAAAACAGTCAAAAAAACCCCCACCAAAATTGGCAAAATAAAGAAAGTAAGACAAAACCTCTTAACTTCCCAGTAGCTTACATTGTATTGGGAGCAAACAGACAAGAAAGTATCAGAAGGTGAAGAGTGCTAAGAAAAAGGACATGGAATGAGTAGGGGAAGAAAACTGACATCTTAAAAATAGGAAGTCAGTCTCCAGAATCTCTTCACTAATCTGCACTTCTACCAATAGTGCATGAAAGGTTTTAAATGCCCACTTTTGACAGTATTCAACCGCCTATCTATGGATCTGATGGGTGTAACTGATATCTTGCTTCAATTTCCATCTTTGTAAAAAAAAAAAAAAAAAAAATTCCATCTTTGTTGTTACTAATGAATTGAGCCACTTTTTCCATATCCTTACTATCATTTTGAATTTCCTTCTTTTGTGATTGGTCTGATCCTATCCTTGGTTATAATTTTATTGAGGTGTCCGTCTTTTTCTTGTTGATTTGCAGGAATTCCTTATATATATGTATGTCCTTCATTTTTTTTTTTATATACTAAACAGCTTTGTTGAGGTATAATTGACACAATAAACTTCATTGGTTTTTGACATTTGGAGAATAATGTCTTGTTCCAAATGCTAATGTTTTTCATGCTGTCCTTTGAATATAAATTCTGAGTATTTATGTAGTAAGTTAATCAATTTTCAACCTTACAATTTACGGGTATTTTAGGGTTAGATTTATTGAGGTATAATTTACACAAAATAAAATTCTTTGTTTTAAAATGTACAGTTTATTGAGTTTTGATAAATGTGTATAGTTCTGTAACTACCATCAAAATCAAGATATCACACATTTCTGTTGCCCCCAAAGTTTTCATGTGCCGCTTTGCAGTCGTTCCCCTGCTTCACACCCAAAACCTGGCAGTTATTCATCTGCTATCTTCTGCCCCTGTTGTTTTGTGTTTTCTAGACAGTCTTGTTAATTGAACCATACGTAGCCTTTTTTTTTTGAATTTTTAAAGAAGTCTTTCCTCACAGATAACAAAGGTAATGTATTCTCTTATATTCTCTTCTATTAACTCATTGATTTATTTTCCACATTTAGGAACTTTAACAGGAATCCAATTTTGTATTGTTTTCTTTAAGAATTGAAATGTTTTCAAGTTTTTCAGTATAGTGAGCTACTTGTTTCAATGCCACCTACTAACAAGTATTCCTAAAGAAATGCAACTGGAATTTTTATTGAGATTGCATTTACTATATAGTTTAACGTGGAGAGCATCGTTATGTTAATATTAAGTGATCCCATCCAGTAACATGGAATATCTCTTCATTTATTCAGTTCTTTATGCCTTTTAAAAGGCCTTTAACTTTTTTTCTATAGGGATTCATGAATACTTTAATTCTTATGTACTGAATAGTTTTTCTTAGTGTGTTAATTCTCATTTTATCATATTCTTTATGTATTTATTGCTAAATTAGAGGAGTGCCATTTATTCTTATAAATTAATGTTTTATTTGGTCATTGTGCTGAACTTCCCGATTAGTTTTAGGAGTTTATTGTTGAATTTTATAAGTAGATCATGTAGTCTGCAAATAGAAACGGTCTGAATCTTCCCTCAGGCTGTTTTGTATCTTCTTTCTTTTTTTTCTGATAACATTGACCAGGACTTGCTCAACTGCATTAAATGGAGTGGTAAGAGTAGAAATACTCATTTTATTCTCTATCATTAAAAGAATGCTTCAGGCATCAATTAAATATAGTGCTTGTTCTAGGTTTAGGTCTCAAACATTTGACAATGGGAAACTTTTTCTTAAAATACCAATTAATAATACATTTCACAAAAGAGCTAGAAATGGGATTAGACCAGTGATTTTTACTGCCAGCCTCCATTAAAATCACCTGGGGCTCTAACCCTTGAGTTTTTAATTGAGTTGGTCTGAGATAGGACTCAGACCTCAGTAAGCTTCCTAGGTGATTCTTTTAGGCAACTAGGTTGAAAATCACTGGAGAAATCCATTTAACAAATGAACCTCTAAAGAATATGTATCTAAACTAGTTTAAAATTTAAAATATTGACTCCATAATTTAAAATATATTGACAAAACTATAGAGAATTGTGGATATCTCTAGCTAAAAACAAAACACATCGATGTTTTATTCATGGATATCATGAATTTTAATGTTAAAAGACAGTTTTAGTTTCTTAGGGAGAAAAACATTCCTACAGTATGTTGGGTATACCGATGACTGCTTAATACCTAAACTGATATGTGTTAAAAGGTCTTTACTCAGCCCAGGAGCCCTTATGTTCTACTTAAATGTTCCTTAAATGAGTTGGGTTTGAGACTGACAGGTTAAATCTCCTTTATCCGTCACCTGCACACCTATTCTAGACCTATATGAAGGTCACATGTGATAAATATGAGCGCCACAGGTCAAAATATGTATAATTGCACATGTGTAATTTAGAAAAGAAAAGCTATTAAGGGGTCTTCACTTGTGTACGTTATCAGAATGTGTTTATTGACCACTCAAATATTAGCAAACTCCTATTTTGAAAACCTGACATAGAAATGATCCATATATCCAAAAGTCATCTTTTCAGTGCTCATGTTCTTGGGCAACAAGGCTATCACTACAGGAAGAATTATCATTTCAGATTCTCTGAGTTATGAGACATTCCTGTCCTCTGCTCTTTACCCCTTTTGTCCCTGAGCATCCAGTCCTCATGTCACATGCCACACTGCTTCTCACTGTTTTCACTCTCTGAGAATGGAGTCCACCTCTGCAGCTTCCTGGTAACCACACTTCCCCCTCTAGCTGCAGCCCCAGTTCCAGAGCAGTGACACAGGTCACCTTTATTATCTAAATAAACTACTTGAAAATATTTACACCAGGATTATCAACAGGTTTGGTACCAGGAGGATGCCAGAAGCAAGTGGACCTGTTAAGAATGTGTACTATGCCTTAAATCTCTTGGCAAGGGAAAAATATGCAGGACCACTGACAGAAAGCACCATTTCTACGGGAAAATTCTCCTTTGTTCTATAGAGCTTTTCTTAGAAAGTACTTTTTGATTAGACTTGTAAGTGGGATGGGGGGGAAGTTTTGAAGTTAAATCAATGATATACTTTAAGCAAAATTATGCAGAGGAGACAAGTAATATAAAAAATACGCAAAACATTTTAATTTCATTGTTTAAATTTTAATATGAATTAGATTTTTAATCATAATCAGCTAGACAGTCAGTGCTGAGTTACATAAAAGGTGGGAGTAACATGTTAAATGTTTGCTGATGCTGTGCAGGCGCTTCTTCATATGCAATAGTGAGAGATTTAAAAATAGTGCCTTTCAGCTAAAAATCTATTCTAAAATAAAAATTTTTTTAAGTAAAGTAAAAATTTTCTAACGTTCCAGTGTTTCTCCTCTGGCTGCCTGTTTCTTATCATTTGCAACTTAGTTATATACAGTTTTAATTGTTTACTTTCTGTCCTTGCAAAGGAAATGGGAGAATATAGGCAGGTAGCGCTCTCAAAGAGGTAAGAAAGGGAATCATTTCCATAAATTAACAGAAATAATCACATCCTACATTATGGGATGCTTGTGATTTATACTTTCATATTTTATTTGGTTCTAATAGCATATTTTAATTTATTTAGGGTGTGAAAATTCCCTTTAATATGTGGACTAATTATAAATGCTAGCTGCTGGTCACAGAAATTTAGAGCTTCCTAAAACCAGTATATTATCATGTCTACCGGGAAAGTCTAAATTATTTGTTTATAATTTATTTTTAACATTTGTGTTTGTCTTTATTTTCCCTCAGTACAGCCCTTCTCGTTTTTCTGAATCTAAGGAGAATTGTTTTCCTTTATCTAAGTAGATGAAAGGACTATTGTTGAAAATAACCTCATTTTAACCAATTGCTAAGAAGAAGCATATGAATTTTATAGTTTCCTTTTCTGATGGAATCCTTTGTTTTTGGCTGCACTGGGTCTTCGTTGCTGCACGGGGGCTTTCTCTAGTTGCAGTGAGCGGGGGCTACTCTTCATTGTGGTGCGAGGGCTTCTCACTGCGGTGGCTTCTCTTGTTGCGGAGCACGGGCTCTAGGCACGTGGGCTTAAGTAGTTGCAGCCCGCAGACTCAGTAGTAGTGGCACATGGGCCCTAGGGCACACAGGCTTCAGTAGTTGTGGTGCGCAGGCTCAGTAGTTGTGGCGCGCAGGCTCAGTAGTTGTGGCACACGGGCTTACTTGCTCCACTGCATGTGGGATCTTCTGGGACCAGGGATTGAACCCGTGTCCCCTGCATTGGCAGGTGGATTCTTAACCACTGCACCACCAGGGAAGTCCCCCTGATGTAATTCTTGAGAGAGGCACTGGTGAAATGGTGATGCAACATGGGGCAGAAAGATCTCCGGCTCAGGACCAGTTATTCATAGGCAACTGAGTCACACTGTGAGTTAGCTGGACATTAAATATCATTAAGTTCATTTTTCTTTCTTGAATTTTAAAGCCTTAGTATTTCATCCTTAAGCTGCCTACATTCTTGTTGTCCGAGTAAGAGTGATCCCCTGCAAATGTTTAATATGTTGTAAAATGATAAAACAAGGCAATCACTTTACCAGTTTATGAGAAATCGTCCATTTAGGTATAATTCACCTTCCTGACTCTCAGCTTTAGATTACAATTAGCAATGTCTAATTGTGAAACTATTAGACAAAATGCCAAATTAGACAAGTGTACAGCTAAAGATTGTTTTGTCTTTCAAAAAAACTTTTATTTCCTCAAATGAGAATGGATTGAATTTTTTTTTTACCTTGTGATTTCCTATCCTTTATTTCTTTTTTGTTAATGTAGTACATATACCTTGTAATGTGCACAGTAGTATTTTTATCTATTTGAATGGCGTCTTTTATAAGTTAGGGAAGATGTGAGCCAGGTATTAAAGTGGAAATAATACATCATTTCCACGGTCTTTTCTTATTTGTGTAAGATAGAATGATGGTGTAATTCTGCCAGCTAAGGACTAATGAAAGTCATGTTTCTGGGATTTGGATTTCAATTTCTTAAATCCCGCATCCCCTGTATGTTGGCATTGACTACCTGTGTTTAGCTGTGTGGGGTTATAATTTTACTTGAGAAGCCCCCTCAGGGACCATTGCTCTGCCAGGGACTGTCAGCCAGATCTAATTGTAATTGCTTGAGTAGTTATCGTTACCTGTTTGCTGAGAACTTTACTTTCATTAATGTTGTGTAAATAAAACCACATGGTATACATTTTTATTTTTCCTTTAGGGTGTACTGGTTAGCATTAACCTTCACGCTGGATAACTTGAACATGAGCATTTATTTGTACAGCCTTTGAGGGTTTTGGGGGTTTTTTTAGAATTTTTTAGATAAATACCCTACTTTTTCTTACTAACTGGAGTTTAGAGCTCTCTTGTTTTAATAACAAGTGTCTTCTCACTTCAAAGAGAATGGCATTGTCGGTTCTCATTTCAGCATTATGTCAAGGATTTGTGTGTAGTGTGTTTTACTTCACTCTTAATAACTTGTATTGGTCTGGATTCTTATGCAGGTTTAATGAGACAGAAAATACTGATGCTAGGTATGAAAATCTTAATGCCTATTAACTTAAAATGTTTATCTTCTCCATCATAGAAATCTATTCCAGTATAGTACCTATTAGTGATAGTTTGTATACAAAGAAGAATTTCCAGATTAACGTTTTTATATTCCATCATGAGGTGCTTTCTTTTTGTACACTTAATTTTAAACAGTTTCACATTAATAGGTTAAAAAAATATTGTCTAAAGTGAATCAAGTTGTAAAAAGTATTTACTCGTATCCCAGTAAGCAGCTAGGTTGGAAATTGCCGTGAATCCTCAGCTTAGCCAGTTCACACAAAGGGGATGCGGACCCATGTTTGTGTTGTTTTGCTTGACCTTGTTGCTTTCTTTATGTAAATAACATAATTGTTGTGTTTTTCTGACTCACATTTTTGTATGGTGGTTGGTCAAATGCTAAGAGCACATCGAGGAATAAGAAAAGTCACTTATGGGATCTTAAATACAAATAAATCATACATAATGAGAGGAAAGAGGAAAGGAAACAAATATTGGGTAATGTTTGCTTATTTATACAGAGCACTGGATATATAGCGTGAATTACACTAGTGCAATCCATGCCTTCCATCAGGGTACAGTTTACCGAGGAAGATAGTCATTGAATAAAGTGAGGTGAGAAATGAGTAAGGAAAGCTTCTGTAAGAATGTGATGTTTAAGGATAGGCATTCACTAGGTAAATAGATGGGGAAGAAATATTTAAGCAGAAGAAAGAGACTGGAGGCAGGATATGCACAGCATATTCAAGGAAAGCAAAGAAGTCAGTGAGATATAAGTATTCTCATTTTTTTACTTTATACAGAGGTGTCAGTGGCTCAGAGATTAACTTGCTTGCCTGTGTAAGATAGCTAGTAAGTAGAAAGCTGGAATATCCACAAGCCCATTCCTTTTCCAACATGTACCACACAACCTCGGTGACCGAAAGGCCCTGATAAGCTATGGACCTGGCAATTTGGACCCCATGCCTTTATTCCAGACTGGATAACCCTTCTTGGAAAACCTGGGGCAGAAAATGTTTTAATCTCTTAGTACATTTGGATATATCGATCACCTTCTATATAGGCAGCATCTGTTAGGAAATGTCCAGAAAAGTATAAGACATACTTCCTGTGCTTACAGAGTTTATAAATTAGATGACAAGATTGAATTGACTCAACACAATCAGCTAGGAAGCAGCATATAAATAAATGCCACTATGTGTTATAGCCTAACAAATTTTCTACAAATATATAGAAGTTGGTAACGAAAGTAGGGTGGAAAAGATGGGGAAAGCTTTCTTTGAAGAGATGACAGACCATTTTAGGGTTGTATTTTTATGTTAAAGATAAACAGAAGGGCATTGGCAAAGTTGAAGAAACGGAAAAAAGCAGGAAGCCTTTGGCAGAGGGGTGTTGGGTTCCTATCAAAGAACAGCGGAGACCCAGTAAGGCAATGCTGTGAGAATCCTGAAAAGTAGTTGAAAGAGTTTAAACTTGGCACAGTAGACAGACGGAAACACTGGAGGCTCTTGAGAAGCTCGTGTGTTTTTAACTAATTGATAACTAACAGAAGTCGTATAATCTCCTTTCTTTATGGTTTGTTAAAAGTGTTTTAGGCTACAACAACTCTGTCAGATAGAGACATTCAAGCAACTGTTTAGTGCTATTAAAAAGAACCATTTAATTAGAGAAATATTTATCAGTTACATCTTTCTTCTAAGACTGTACAAATGAAAACAGGCAAAACTGGTGTAATGAACAAAGCTTGCTGAATAGAAACACAGGTTTAATTTTGTGTACAAACAAGGATATTATAACATTTAAGAGGTGATTGATGAAGGAGAGCCATAAAATGTTCATGTTTAGACAGAATGTAATCAGGGGAATCCTGTACTTTCTTTCAATTAAGGAAAATTTAATGTGGGATCTTGGAGGTTTTTATTTGTAACATCTTTATTGGAGTATAATTACTTTACAGTGGTGTGTTAGTTTCTGCTTTATAACAAAGTGAATCATCTATACATATACATATATCCCCATATCTCTTCCCTCTTGCATCTCCCTCCCACCCTCCCTATCCCACCCCTCTAGGTGGTCACAAAGCACCAAGCTGATCTCCCTGTGCCATGCGGCTGCTTCCCACTAACTATCTGTATTACATTTGGTCGTATATATAAGTTCATGCCACTCTCTCACTTCGTCCTAGCTTCCCCTTCCCTCTCCCCACGTCCTCAAGTCCATTCTCTACATCTGTGTCTTTATTCCTGTCCTGCCCCTAGGTTCTTCAGAACCTTTTCTTTTTTTTAGATTCCGTATATATGTGTTAGCATATGGTATTTGTTTTTCTCTTTCTGACTTCCTTCACTCTGTATGACAGACTCTAGGTCCATCCACCTCACTACAAATAACTCAGTTTTGTTTCTTTTTATGACTCAGTAGTATTCCATTGTATATATGTGCCACATCTTCTTTATCCATTCATCTGTCGATGGACACTTAGGTCACTTCCATGTCCCGTCTATTGTAAATAGAGCTGCAATGAACACTGCGGTACATGACTCTTTTTGAATTACGGTTTTCTCAGGGTATATGCCCAGTAGTGGGATTGCTGGGTCGTATGGTAGTTCTATTTTTAGTTTTTTAAGGAACCTCCATACTGTTCTCCATAGTGGCTGTATCAATTTACATCCCCACCAACAGTGCAAGAAGGTTCCCTTTTCTCCACACCCTCTCCAGCGTTTGTTTGTAGATTTTTTGATGATGGCCATTCTGACTGGTGTGAGATGATACCTCATTGTAGTTTTGATTTGCATTTCTCTAATGATTAGTGATGTTGAGCATCGTTCCATGTGTTTGTTGGCAATCTGTATATCTTCTTTGGAGAAATGTCTGTTTAGGTCTTCTGCCCATTTTTGGATTGTGTTGTTTGTTTTTTTGATATTGAGCTGCAATCCCTATCAAACTACCAATGGCATTTTTCACAGAACTAGAGCAAAAAATTTCGCAATTTGTATGGAGCTTTTTTTTTTTTTTTTTTTTTTTTTTGGTGGTATGCGGGCCTCTCACTGTTGTGGCTTCTCCCGTTGTGGAGCACAGGCTCTGGACGCGCAGGCTCAGCAGCCATGGCTCACGGGCCTAGCCGCTCCGTGGCATATGGGATCTTCCCGGACTGGGGCACGAACCCGTGTCCCCTGCATCGGCAGGCGGACTCTCAACCACTGCGCCACCAGGGAAGCTGTATGGAGCTTTTTAAATGAAGGAAATGAGTGAGGATAAATTATCTAGAACCTCATGTCTTTGTTCAACCTGAAGATTTTACAGTACCTTTATAGGCTAGGTCTGATCCCTCAGTCCAAAGGAGACTCTTCCAGGACACCTGGCAGGACCTCTATAGAAGTGTACCTGACTTACCAACATGAGCTATACATTTTTCTTTTCATGTTTGGTCACTGATGATTTTTATAGTAGTCTAACTGGAGGAAGTGAGAGAGGAAGGAGAGAGCGAGAGGTGAAAAAAAGCAATTAAGGCATTTTTAAAACCTCATTCTAAGTATTTTATAAGGAAAAGTGGTATTTTAAATTTTGTATTTATATATGGGTTCCATCTGGCAAAATGAACATAGGAAGCTAGTTAATTGATAATTTCTTCTTGTGTGTGGTGTTCCCATACATTTGATTGCGGCTATACCATAGTCTTATGTTGCTCTTCGATGGTAAGAATAGGTTTATGCCATTGATCTAGTTCCTAGAACTAATGAAGGCTGAACATATTTTAGAAATGTGGCTCTTTTTCCCAGATGTCAAAAACCAGGGCTTCCCTGATGGCGCAGTGGTTGAGAGTCTGCCTGCCGATGTGGGGGACACGGGTTCGTGCCCCAGTCCGGGAAGATCCCACATGCCGCGGAGAGGCTGCGCCTGAGGGCTGTGGCCGCTGAGCCTGCGCGTCCGGAGCCTCTTGCTCCGCAGCAGGAGAGGCCACAGCAGTAGAGGCCCGTGTACCGCAAACAACAAAAAAACAACAAAAAAACAAAAAAAACCCCAAGTATCTGGGTTTAGTTTGCAAGACAAATTTAAATAAATTATGCTCCTAGTATAATACAACCTAGTACTTTTGCTAGTCCATTTTTATAACTTAAACAGATCATTTAATTTCTCAGTCTTTTCTTGTTATCATATGTAATGATGCATAAAACTTACAGGCTTTATTAATTAAAAATATCCAGAACATCTGGGTTTTTCTTGGAGAGGTTGAGGGAAGATGGATAGAGAAGAGTTATGTATCTTTATTTTAGATAAGAAAGAAAATGGCAAGAAAACAGACTTATAAAAGTCCTCTAAAGAAAAGTATCTTCCAGAGTCTGGTGTATGTTAGGTTTTCTTTGTGTTCTGCTATATTTTTTTTTTTTTTTTTTTTTTGCGGTACACGGGCCTCTCACTGTTGGGGCCTCTCCCGTTGCGGAGCACAGGCTCCGGACGCGCAGGCTCAGCGGCCATGGCTCACGGGCCCAGCCGCTCCGCGGCATGTGGGATCCTCCCGGACCGGGGCACGAACCCGTGTCCCCTGCATCAGCAGGCGGACTCTCAACCACTGCGCCACCAGGGAAGCCCTGTGTTCTGCTATATTTTCTATAAATAAAACTCCAGCACTGTTATAGAGAATTAGTTTTAATAAGGTGAACTTTGAAATGCATTTTATACATTTCTCAGTCACTGAAATATCATCTAGGTTTAATAGTCTTTGCAAAAGTAAAGGTGTATACAAATGTTTATCATTTTCAAGAAAAAGATCTGAAGTGTAACAGTGGTTCTTATAACACTTTTAGCCCCAAATTAAGGCAAATGTCCCATCACTAGGATGGCTGGTCAGTTAAATGATCACCTACTGGGAAAATAAATTGGATTTAGATGGCTACTCTGTAATTTCCTGAGGGTAGGAGTAATTAAGAGGAACTTTTAAGCCTTGAACTTTTAAGACTTGAGTTCAAATCCTGGCTCACTTTTAAGACTTTTAAGCCTTGAACTTTTAAGACTTGAGTTCAAATCCTGGCTCACTTCCTCTAGCGACTGAGTTAATCTCTCTTGTACTTAATTACCTTATTTGAGAAAAAAAGCTTAATCAAGGAATGTTCTAATGATTAAATGAGATAATGTATATAAACATATTAACTGGGGCACCAGAAAATAAACATCTTAACTCTTATGTCTGTGCCTTTGGGGGGAAGTCAACCTCTTTGAATATAAATGTCTTTATTTATAAAATGAGGGTAATACAGCCTCACAAGACTGCTATCATCAAAACATCATATGACATTATATTACAAAAGCATTTTGGAAATTGTCAAGAGGGAGAAATCAAAGATGATGTCCATGTTTCTGGCTGGACCACTATTTCATAATGGGGTCCTTCACTGCAATCCTGACAGTGAAGGACCAGGTTCAAGGGAACACATGATGAGTTCCATTCTGGGTATAATGAATTCAAGACTAAAGAAACTATAGAGTATCAGAGCTCAGTTGAAGTTACATAAACTATCACTGCTCTTGTTTAACAAAGTGATGAGAATTTCTGCCTTTATCATGTGTATACCTATTATAGATAAACATTGTCGTTTTGCCAGCTACCATGACTAAGTTGCTTTTTCATATATCTTTGGTACCTAAAATGTATGTCTTTATGACAACTCTTTTTTCCAGAGTTGGAACAAATACATATCTCATCTTGTGAATTGCCTTTGGTCTGGGTATTGCTGTGTTCTGATTGGTTAGTATGTGGCTAGAATGGTCCAAACAGCTCTGAGTGAATCTCATTCTTAAACTGAAATGAATATTACATGTATTTTGCATTTTCATGTAATGTATTTCCTGTAAATAAATGGACAGATGTATAGCATCATGAATTTATGAAGTTTCCCAAAAAACAATTTTTCACTTGGAAAAGTTGGAATTATGTCTATATGTAAGTTTTGTGTTTTATCTATACTGTATTTGTGTGAATGAAGTAGGAACATATTTTGCTCCAACTTGATCACCTTCATCTTGGTCATATTTGGCCAGGGGATCGTCTAGTTTGTCTCAGTTGAGGCTCCCTATTGACCAAAGTCTTTACGTATGCAGGTCTAGCCGGTCATATGGTTGGCATTACTAAAACGTTAGCTACACTTAGGTGGTGATAGCCAGTAGTCGTACATGAAGATCTAAAGTCCAGGAGGCAGCATGGGTAAGGCTCAGTGTACGGACTTGAGCTAGACTTGGAGCTAGGCAATAGTGAAGGTTTGGCATGATAGTATTGGCAGCATCCCAAGGAAATTTGAAGGACAAATTATCTGGTCCAAATCTTGGCTGTGCCACCAACTAACATTGCTGCTATGGACAGGTTGCTTAAACCTTTCTGAACTTAACTTTCCACATCTTTGAAATTGGAATAAAGATAGTATTTTCCTCATGGAATTGTTGTGATGATTAAATGTGTCAACACACATAAAATGCATGGCAAGCTGTAAGAGTAACAGAAATAGTATCTCTTATCATTATTACTATTAGGATGTGGATATATAGGTGTCATCAATAATAGGCAGTTGAAACCATAGATTTAATAGCATGTCACAGGCAGACAGTGAAGAGAGGAAGCCTAGAATAGAGTCCCAGTGAAGTCGACATCTAAGGGATGAGTAAAGGAATGAGGACCTGGTGAGAAGTAACCGTACAAGAAGTATGATATTATAGAAACTAAGGTAAAAGGACATTTCACGGAAGAAAAGAATTGGCTAACATTACCAGACACAAAGAAAAAAGCAGGTTGCTGCATTTCACAGCACCAAGTGCCACCATTAGGTTGTAACTGTATACATAGAACCCCTTGTCCCACATTCATGTATTACAGAGTAGTATATGCAGAGTTGGTTAATGCAGGAGATTCTCAGACTCTACAACAGTGTCGAGTAAGGTAAGGATTTTAAAGCATTTGTTTTAAAATGTAGGAAATTGCTAACCTTGACAAGGGCTGTTACAGTGTTAGTCGTGAGGAGGAAATCAAACGGCAGTAAGTTCAAGTCTAATGAGAGCTGGGCAATTTGAGGACACTAATAATACCTGTGAAGAGGGCAGGGAGGAAGGTAAGTGCCTGAAGAAGACTGGTAGGTAGAGGTTTCTTGTTTTACTATGGGAAACCACGCTGATGTAAAGGAGAAGTTAAGAAGGTGGCAATATGAGAGAGGACTACTGTGTAGCATCCGTGCCTCCAAAGTGGTGGGCCTGAAACAAGAGGAGGGACACCCTTGGCTTCTAGCAGAATGCTAGGAGAAAGGCTGGGTTCCTGCCACAGCTGCTCTGTAAGCTTGGTGGCAGTAAATCAAGGGAGCTCCTGTCTGATGTCTGGTACTCTCTCTTTGAAATAAAGAGGTGTAAATTTTTCAGAGGAATGACAGAAAAAGCCAATCTCCAAGTAGGAAGCAGTGTACCTTTCAGTACTTTGGAGTAAAATCTATCAGATTTTACCATTTCTATCAAAATAGAGCCAATCTTGGACCCATTTGACAGCGGTGACTTATTTAAGAAATTAAAAGATTTCATGCTTTAGCACGTTAATGGAGCCCTGCCAATGCCAGGACCATCGGCAGTGAAGCTTCACCATGGTGGTATGGGAAGCAAACATCTACTTTACAAAAGGAGGCCAGATTATTTTAAGTCATGAAAATAGTGCCAGAAATGATACTATTGAGCTGTCATTTATATCTTTTTATTGAATTTAAATGCTAGGAAAAAGTATTCAGAAAGTATCTCTTTACCCATTTATTTGTAGCACCACAGAACTCCCTCTTTGAATACTTTCCTACAGGAAATTAATATTTATTATAGACCTATATTTTTCATGAGTGCCCTTTGGCAATAAAAATCAAAGAGAAACTTTACTTACAGGGTTCATTTCTATAATGAATTATAAAATATGTATGATTGCAACAAACCATAACTTTTTATTCTGAAGTCAACTTGAAAATTAGCAGAAACTAAAATTTAAATAATAATTCTACCTCGTATTTATACTCACAGTTCTGTCTTACAAGGAGCTAGGATTCCATTAATAATTAAATATCTCATATGTAACAAAAGAAACTGGCAGTCTTCTTAGTTTTATTTAATGATTCAGGAGGTATACTCAAACTTCAGAAAATTTTAATGTAACCCAAACATTTTTTGGAAAACATCAACCTGTTGGGGTTTGCACCAAATGGTTCTCTTTTAGTACTTTTGCATTTCCCTTTCTGTAGGGCCTCATAACAGGAAATGTTATCATGTCACTTTTGCATAAAAGTTGGTTTACTTTTGTCAGCAAATCACTTCTAAATGTAGATACAAAGTTAACTTTTTTATATCAGAGTTTATAAAATTTGCTATCCAAAAGTTTTATAGTTCAGAAGATGAATCTCTCATTATAAATATTAACATTTACTAGTTTTAAAAGACCTGCTTTGAGGATTTATTTCAATTGGATAAAAATGTATCATAGATGTAGAAACACACAAAGACTTGCAGTTTTCTAAACTGCTCTAACAGATCCCAAAGTTCAGTGGCTGAACCAAGATCGAAGTTTATTTCTCTCTTGGGTAACCAGTCCAGATAGATCATCCATGTCTGTTAGCAGCTCTGTTTCATGCAGGCAGCGCCTCTACCTTTTTTTAGTGCCCAGCTTCCAAAGTCACTGGTTGCCGCTACTCTAAATAGAAGTGGAAAGAACAGAAGCCTTGCGTAAGCAAGTCAAAGAGAAGTTGCTCACATCATTCTTGCTCACACTCCATTAGCAATGAGGGATTAGTCACATGGCCATACATGTAGCAAAAGGACCTAGGACATGCAGTCCCCAGCCAGCAGCTGTGTCTCAGTTACACTTTACTATAACTGAGGAGGGAGGAGAAAGTCTTTAGTGGACAGCTAGCAATATCTGACATAGATACAATTGAATGTATAGGGAGAAAGACACTGTTTCACGAGCATCATCCCACTCCTTAAGAGATTATGGAAACGTAAAATTTTGGATTGTCACATTAATAGTATGCCAGATTACTCTGCACCACTGTAGACTCAGTCACAATACCTGAAGCTCGTATAACATGTTTTGGATATCCTCTCCATCCCCCACCCCAAAAACATACTTAAAGGAGAAAGTAACAATCTAACATTACATAAAAAGCCATGTCATGTTGAGACAATTTTCACCTGTACCTGTTCTATTTTCCAGTTGCTTTAGCTATTTTCCTAAATTAACTTTTCATTTCATTGATGAATTTATTCGTAAATGTGTATTGCCCCATACTATGTTTGGTATTAAGTTTCCTACTACCTAGAGATTAAGAGTTCAGAAGGAAAAGGTATATGGTGACAATAATGTGTCTTACATGGAATAGAGGAATGGCAAAAGGAAAAAGTGTTTCAGAGAAGGCCTCAGAGAATGGATGATTCCTACTCTGCGGTGTAAAGAATGAATGGAAATGTCTACATTTACAAAAAGGGGAATCCAAGGGACCCTACAGGAAGAAAAAAATGGCATATTCAAGGGCATGGGGTCTGGGGAACTCCAAATTAGTTGATGTAAATAGAGTGAAGGACCCAGAGATGGAGCAAAGTCTTCAGAAGAGCCTTGGATGTCATACTGGTAACTCAGCATGACCCATTTGGTAATTCTAAAACCCCTGGGGTAGGCAAACATATCCCTGGGATTTATGTCACTATGGAGAAGCATTACAAGTGGTACCATAGAATATTTTCTCTTTTTTCTTAGCTTTTAAACATAAGACATATCATCATAAAAAATAAGCCAGCTGATTTATTAAGATCAAATTATGAAAATCAAATTTTAGAGTATAAAGTATTATCTTTTTTTCATTATGTAATAGACTAAGAGTTCAGTCTGTATTTTAATTGCAGTATGTTCTAAATCTTTTTTTTTCTTAAATAAATATACAGCAATACAAATAGCATCCATCCTTTTTCAGTGAGAGGAATAAGAACTCTTTTTTACATATAAAATGAGTTTAAAGACTTCATGGGATAACTTTCATATATAACTATATATTTATATATTCTTTTATATATAATGTATACAACTTTTTATATAATCTCTGATAAAATAATAATCTAAGCATTATTCTTTATCTTTAACCATGCAAAAGTAATTTATAACATTTGAAAATATTTCCGAAATCCAACAAAATTTTTAAAGGAAACTCAAAGGTAACAGGTAACCACTGAAGCCGGGGTCAAGCCAGAGAGTAATGTGATTAGTTTTGCTTTATAGAAAGATCCCTTTCAGAGCAGTTTGGTAGATGAATTGGAAAGGAATGGAGGTAGAAAGAAATATGAGTAGAAAGAAAGAAAAGCCAGGCAAGAGATGGCTAGAGCTTGAGATTTGCAGGAATGATGGAGAGGAAATCAGATGATGGACTCGAGAGACACCCACTTAGGGGAGGTACTGATGGGTCTTAGAGCATTAGAAGCCAGAGGAAGGGGAGGAGCCTATAGGGTGACTCAGGTTTCAGGCTGCTGTCAGTGTAGTTAGTTGGTGGTGGTGGTGACTAGGGTAGGCACTGGGGGAGAGGGGGCAGCTACAGGGGGAGCTGAAACATGTGTTTTGTTTTAGAAATTTAATTAATATTCTTTTCTTAATATAAGTACAATAATGTTTAGGTTGACTTGGTTTTATCCTAATGAATATAGACTTGGTGCAGAATCATGCTGTTTCCATTTGAGGACCTTCTCCCAACTCTTACATGGCCTTCTGGGTACTTTAGCTTGAGTTGCTTATTTTCCTCACTTCTGTCTCTTCAAATCAGAGTAACAAAGAGAAGCTTATGAATTTCACTTCTTGGCTCTTGAGGGGAAAAAAAGCAGGATTTGTGCTCTGAAAGGTTTCCCCATGTCTCAGAAAACACTATAAGCATTTCTCCTCTTTCTCAGAAGCTTCCTGTGATTTTTAAGAGTCTCTTCAGGGTGTTAGATTTGGAGTGAAAAAACTTGTATGTCTTTGCTGATAACTTGCTGTGTTGTGTTAGGCAAACAACATTACGTCCTTGGAGCTTTATTGAGCTATTTGTAAAATTAAAAGATTGGATTAGATCAGAGTTTCTTAAATTGGGATGGTTGACCTTATTTCAGGTGATCCATGAGCTGCCTAAAATTAAATGGAAAATTCTGTGTCTGTTGATGCAAGCATTTTCCTACAACAGGGTCCACAGATTCCATCAGATTCTTAGGGTTCTGGGACTCCAAAAAAGTTTTTTAAAAATGCACTTATTTGAAAGCAGGACTGGATTTTTTTGCCATACAGCTTCCATATTTCAATGGCAGTGAAAATATTCCACATGACATAGTATAGAATTTTCTTAGTTGTAGACCTGTCATTTTCTGCATTCATTCCTAAGTTATGCTGTGTCTTCTCATTTCCTCTGCGATCTTCTAAGGTGCCATTAATAAAATCCCAGCATCTGGTAGGAGGGGATGGAGAGGGGATAACCAAGGGAAGTTACAGAGATCACTCGAGGGAGTGTGGGGTCCAGACTTGACTCTCAAGACTAGGAGCGTGTTTAGGTGTTCTTCCCTTCACCCATGCAAGCCGTGAGAAGGGATGTTAAACACTTAGCACAGCCCTTTGAAAAAGCTGCCAGTGTCTGTACTAGACCCACAAATTGGCTGCAAAGTACAAGTGTGGGCAAAACTGACCAAAAGCTTGTCTAACTCAGAGCAGTGACAGTTACCGAGATAAAGCAAGTGAGATAAAATGAGAATGTGTTGACCCTAGAGATATTTGTGAGTCTGAACCTTGGCCAAAACTCCAATAAACTAACCCAAACACACTTCTTAAATTCCAGATAGCATAATTATGTAGTGATTACTTTTTTGCTTCTCAATACCTCAGAATAGAGTTTAGCTTCTTTTGTGTTTGCTTCGTTAATAACTAAGCAATGGTTTAGTCTTTAAGAAATTTATACGGTATCTATATTGATCTTAATCATACTTATTTATGTTGCCCCTTCCCCTTGATTTCCACTTATATCCCCATCATATCCTGGAGAGTAGTGCTTCTCAAACTAACTGAGGTTAAAGAACCCATTTCTGTTTGTATTTTTGTTTGATTAAATTATAATTTCTCTGAATCTATTATTGTGTTTCTACCGTATGTGCCTAGCCAGCAGCTTATCACGTGACTCACGACCTTAAATTCAGCGATATCTGAACTGGTCTGTAGTGTTTTCAGTGAGATAAGTCCACTCATCACATGCTTGGATATTGAAGGAATATGATTGCAGGAATCTTTGTACCATTAAAATGAGAGGGCAATTGATATATGTAGAATATGTATGATACCGATCGATAGCTGGCCCATGGTTTGGTGAAAGAGATAAATAGAACAGTGGACACTGTTCTAAATACTAAAGCAGCAGTGCATTAGTATTTAAGTCCAGTAACATTATTTTTAAAAACTTAAAAATAAGTATCACTAGTAAAATATTAATGTTAATTAATCAAAGAGAACTGCATTAAAAACACTTTCATGTTTTCTTATAAAGTCTCAAAACCCAGAAAGTTTTAAATATAATCTCTAGTTCTAATCTGGTTAGGGAGTCTAAGAAAAAATTAATGTATCAGTGATTATTTATATATTTAATACTCAGGCATGTGTTTTTACTCTTAGAGTGTATGACGGAAGTTTAATCTTGTCACTCTAAGTATTTAGACCTGATACACTCTGTATAAGCATTCCTTCACGTTCACTATATAACTCATGTGGGGAATCAAGCCTATAATATTTAACCAGTGCTCAATAAATTTGTTTATATTAAACTCCTGGAAATAAAAAGCTTGAGTTCTGTTTTTATTTGGTTTTGGCACACCTCATTACAAGTAGTGGGAGGCAGGCCTCTACCCCCGTGAAGTTATTTATTGCCGCTTGTTGTTGGACTGCTAGAACGTAATAAATCACTTGAGAGCCACGTACCATTAAATTTTAAACAATTTACTCAATGAAAGACTTTCCAGATGCAATTGTCTCAAATGCAAGTCTATAATTATAATTTTGAGTTGAGTGGTTAAATGTCTGCCTTCTGCTACATAAAACACAAATCAGATTGGCATTATTTTAATAAAAAAATTAAAATACAACACTGGGAGAAATTGGTTATGCTTGATATTTAATTCCAGCATTTGCTTCTCACCTCTGCCTAGAGTTTATCACATGAGGGAAGTTGGAAAGTTCAAAATTAGGAGGTGGTAATGTTATTTAAGGTAAAAATGTTAATTGGTACATTTTAAACACAATTTATTTTTCTAGAGAAAAATCACTTAATCTTCCAGAGGTTCAGGTTCCTACTCCGTAAAATGTTCAGCATAATTTCAGTGACGTGAGACCATTTTAGAGACAACTAAGTAAATGCGAGGTATCTTGTATGATACCTGCCTGCTCTCTGTGATATGTGGAATGAATTAGGTTCCTTTGTGTGAGAAGAGTTTAAGAAATATGACTTGTTGTAGATATTTATATCTATACCTTTTATTTACCTGTAGTTTTCTTTGCTTTATACAGTAAATAAATTCTGAAGGTTGACTGTCAGTTTTTTTAATTTAAAAAAATTATAGGAAGTTATACTAGTAGTCAGCAAAGTTATTCTGTAAAGGAACAGACTGTAAACAGTTTAGATTTCACGGGCCACATAGAGTGTCTGTCTGCCTCCTTTCTTTTTCCATTGTCTAAAACCCTTTAAAAATATGAAAATCATTCTCAGCTTATGGATTGAACAAAAATAGGCCACAGAGCCAGATTCGACTCTAATTATAGTTATCTGGCTACTGACTTACATTGATATTATAAATAATAGTTTAAATACCTTATGGGTAGTTTATATATAAAGAAATTATGAAAAGAAACTGGCAGCAAATCTTTCTGATAGGCTAATAGATCTTTAATTTTTATTCTATTGGATAAACGTAAATTTGTATTGTTAGTTTTACTTAAAGCTAAGATTAAATAAAAGACACGCTACCAGCAAAGTGCTCCTTTGCCCTAAAAGCTGGATTTCTAAATATATAAAATCTAAAACATCAATTATTTTGATAATTTAGGCAATCAGAAGCACACCATAATATACAGAGTAGAATTTATGCTAAAGAACATACAACATTGGTTTTGTTTCTTTCTGAAAAATATATATCAAACTTCCTAGGAAGGATACATTAGTTAGAAACTAAAAAATCATTTAAGATATAATAAACCCAATCAATATTTCTGCAGATATTTTGAAGAAAGCTTTATATATAGAAAGATTTTTATTGAGTTAGTAATATTAGTGCTCTACAAATAAAAATCAAACTCTGGAGGTCAAGATAGTGATTATTTTTCCTGTGCATCCACTATAGTGTGTATTATGTGTGTGTGTGTATGTATATATAATGTAAGAAATCATATAGTTTAAAGTATGGTTTTTTACCTATTCAAGATCTACAAGAAATATGTCTAGACTGTTAAGCAAAGAGAAAGGAAATTGAGCCCTCCCAAGTTGGGTTTTGGCAAGTTGATGGTTTCAGGCAGTGATTTCTAAGTTTTTGAAGCTCTTTTGTCTTATATTTGTTATGAATCAAAATATTCTCTGCCTTGGAAGGGACAACGTAAATAAACAAATAAACATGCGATTTACTATATCTGGCTCATTTAGGCATTACGAGACACAACACCCACCTCGTTTACATTGTTTTATTGTACCATTCTGTGAATCTTGCAGGGTGTCTTTAACGGAATTCTAAGAAAGCAACTATTTGTTGATAATTTTTTTATTAGTGATTGGAAGATGGGACTCTTGGTATTTTCTTACAGCATATGGTGCTCACTCAGGAAATGTTGCTGACTGATAGTCTTAACTCTCACTCACAGGTTTGTTTTCTTTTGTGGTGTTACTGTTCTTTTAATTCTAAAAAATGACAAAATAGAATGCACTTCCTCATTTATACCAGATTTTCAACATGAGATGAAAAGTCATTAAAAAGCCATGGTTCAAGCTTTCGAAATGTGTCAAGGGATTCGTGCAGGTTTAGTCCTGACATTTAGCATCCTCAACAATGCTAAATGTGGTTTGTCACCAGAATCATTTCAACATCCTACACTGAATAGCCATTCTATTAATCTTAACAGTATCCTTAATAAGACTGAGAGGTTTTGTTTTAATAGTTTAAATAAATTTAAAAAATTCTAAAGTAAAAAGGAAGTTGCTGATTATCCGTAAACTGAGGGGAAATAAAACGATTAAGTAATCCTAGTTCCCCAAATATCCCATTGAAATTGTGTAGTGCAGGGTTTTTGATAAATTTTCTGTCATTAAAAAATCATTTTGTGAGGACTTTCCTGATGGTGCAGTGGTTAAGAATCCGCCTGCCAGTGCAGGGGACATGGGTTCAAGCCCTGGTCCTGGAAGATCCCACATGCCACGGAGCAACGAAGCCCGTGCACAACTACTGAGCCTGCGCTCTGGAGCCCGTGCACCGCAACTCCTGAGCCCGCGTGCCAAAACTACGGAAGCCCGTGCGCCTAGAGCCTATGCTCTGCAACAAGAGAAGCCACCGCAATGAGAAGCCCAAGCACCATAGCTAAGAGCAGCCTCTGCTCTCCACAACTAGAGAAAGCCTGCGCGCAGCAACAAAGACCCCACGCGGCCAAAATATAAATAAATTTATTTTTAAAAAATCATTTTGCTTATGTTATTGAAATATTCAGGTATAAAAGATCTTACATAATTATGGCACAAAACACTGTACCAAATAGAGAGCACCAGTTTTATTGTATGTAGAATTAACCAATGAGATAAAATGAGCTTCTATTAATATTTGATTTTTTCTGTTTAGGAAGCTAAATGATTATATATAGATGTAGTCAGACCTTAACTGTAATTTTTATGGATGAATCTGGGAAGCTAAGGAACTATTTTAGCGTATAGGTACACCACATATTATCTTTTTAAATAAAAACATTGTTACGCTTGAATGCTAAATTTTGAAAAAATGGAGAATACAAGGTAAGGGCCTTGATTTCCTCCATACTGACACAGTACCTGTACATATAGTGATACAATGTTTATTAATGAGTGATCACTAGTGGTGGCATGAAGAGACATACGCATGTTTCCTGTACATTCCCAGCAGAATGCTTCTAGATCTTGCATTCTGTCTTTCTGTGCTGTGACAGGATAGAATGCGAATGTTTCCACTTCTCCAGCATTTAAATCCTTTACATTCTGCGTGACCTGGACTGGGAAGAGCCAAACCTGGCTTCTCACGGCTTCTCTGGAACGCATTTAAAAAGAGAGATTCCTGGGATCCATCCCAGGTGAGTGTGAGTCAACTCAGTTCCTTCCACATCACCAGTGACTTGATTCTTGGTGACTTGGTAAAACAGTCCATATGTAGACCTAACTTTTTTTGTTTTTTTGCGGCACGCGGGCCTCTCACTGTTGTGGCCTCTCCGGTTGCGGAGCACAGCCTCCGGACGCGCAGCCTCAGCGGCCACGGCTCACGGGACCAGCCGCTCCGCGGCATGTAGGATCCTCCCTGACCGGGGCACAAACCCATGTCCCCTGCATCGGCAGGCAGACTTTCAACCACTGTGCCACCAGGGAAGCCCAGACCTAACTATTTTTTAATTCCATCTTTGTTCTTCTAAACTCTGCTTTCATTGTAAATACATGAAACTGTGGCTTGAGTCTGCTATTGATTTTCCTTTGCGTACAGTAATAATATCACGATTACAATGATTCTTACAAAAGGCTGGTCGCGGAATAGAGAGGCTGCTTAGAGGTTAAAGAGTTTTCTTCCTTTCTGAAGATTAACTATAAATGAAATAAAGTGGAAGAAATTTTCAAACTTGGCAATAGTTAACTTTAAAAGTAAATTGGAGGCTTCACTGGTCCTTACCACACAGTATTCATTTTTCTGGATACAAATTGTTTCAAGCCTAAAGGGTACCTTAGATGTTTCAAAAACTTAACTGAGAGAGCATTTTATTTTTGTTTACCATTGAAATTGTTTCCTCCCATGCATGAAGTGAAATGTTTTGCATGTAGTTTATTGCTTATCCGCTTGTTTCACTGTAGCATATCAACTAGTTTTTATTGTATTTGGCAGGCTTGTTTATTTAAGAAGGTTTTGAAGAGCATTTTAAAAATATTAGTTGGCAGGAAAATTTTTTAAAGAAATGACCCTACTCCACAGGTCTGCATTAGTACCCTTTCCTGAGGCGATGGTGTTACTTATTAGAAAGGGTTAGAAACGAGAGCTGACAGTTATTTCCAGATCAAGTCTTAGTTCACTTGCCAACTAGCCAGAAAGGGCATTGTGTCTTGGACACAATCTACCTAATCTGGGCCACACATCTATTGTCATCTAATTTAAGGTTTTGGGTTTTTTTTTGTGGTACGCAGGCCTCTCACTGTTGTGGCCTCTCCCATTGCGGAGCACAGGCTCCAGACGCACAGGCTCAGCGGCCATGGCTCACGGGACCAGCCGCTCCGCGGCATGTGGGATCTTCCCGGACCGGGGCGCGAACCCGTGTCCCCTGCATCGGCAGGTGGACTCTCAACCACTGCGCCACCAGGGAAGCCCCCTAATTTAAGTTTTTAGACTCAAACATACTGTATGAAGGGCCACTCCTCCCTATCACGCATGTGCAGAATTTATGTGCTGTTGTTGTATTAATACCACAAAATATAAAAAACATCTCTACATACTTTACAGAAAAACTTGTAAATTTGCATATAGAATATATATCTTGAAGTTTATTTTGAATTTTGTCTTTAACTGTATCTTGCACTGCCTTTGTCTCACTTCCCTTGTGATGGAAGGTGTAATGTGATGAATCTGCTTGTAGTATCACGATTGCCCCAAATGTCAGACATTACAAAGACATCATTAGGAAGGACAGATTGTAATGGTCGGCCCTTAGAGGAAAACTTTGTGTATTGTAACTGCTTTAGGATACTAGGATAATTGAACTGAGTATTATCTATCTGCAAATTAATAATTACTGTATATTTACCCACAGTACTGTAGTTTTTCTTTATAATCACACACTCTATTTCCTATTGGCCAAGATTCATAAATGTTTCACTGTTGATAAAAAGAAAAGAATTACATAAATGAAAATGAGAATTACAGTTTCAGAGTAGAAAACATCCTTCTTAAGTTTTTGCAGAGGTTATATTTTTAAGGGGAAAACATGTTATGTCCAACTATTGTGTGTGTGTAGGATAATTTGCAAGGGGCTATAAGAAATTGCATTAAGGGAGATGAGATGTGCATATAAATAATTGCTATATGAGGCAGTGTAAATGGTGAGTGGAATAGACAATATTGAGGACTATAAGAGACAGATCATTTCTGCTTGAGGTGATTAAGAAACCCTTCATGGAACAGATATCAACATCAAATGCATCAAATGCAAAAGACTGAAAAATCTGAAAGACCACAAATCATAGGAATGAAGGCAGGAACTAAATTACCACTGTATTAATAAAGAATCTGACGAGCCTGACACATAGTTGGCACTCAATAAATATTTGTAAATTATGACTAAATGTTGGATTTTAACTAAAGCAAAATTTATATAATGAGAGTAATAGATTCTGTTAGGCAAGTAAGGACAAAAATGGTAGAAGGCTTAAGATACATGTTTAATATGCCTTCATTTATTCTTTGAACAATGATTTTTTGGGTCTGTATTATGTGCTTGGATCTGTGAAATGCACTAAAATAAGACAAACATGTTCCGACCATCAAAGAGCTTAGAGTATAACTAATTTAGGTAGAAAAAAACTCATATTTTATGTTTCTCAAAAGGGAAGTTCTGTTACTTGATTAATTCTTGAATACAGATAATTAAGCAACTACTGCATAAATGGCATCAGTCATAAAAAGTATGCTTGGTAGGGTCATGCACAAAAGGATGTGGGCGTGTGTGATTAGGAAGTTAAAGTAGGTGTTGTTGTAACCACATGCATTTATATCAGGCTACTGACAGAAGCTTTAATTTAAAACATGAATCCTTGGGAGTTTATAAAGGAAGTAGACGAGAGGCATGTGGCATGCATCAGGCAGGTGCTTTTATGGAAGCCAGGGAATTGCTTCATTATGAGAGAGGGTGGGAATGACACTTGTGAGATCATCCTAGTTTCATGATTTCAAGTTTGTTTGTTGGGTTCTGTTAACATTTCTGAAGTGGTACATTATGCTCAAGATCTTAATTGAGTTGCTTAAGGCTTTTGTCCCCAGTTTTCTATAACCAAGCCGTTTACTATTTTGCTCTAATTTAAGACTTTATGTAGTAAACATTATTTAAATAGAAATACCTTTAATGATAAACACAGATACTGATTGACAGCATATAAAGTATGAGCTTGCGGCCAACTCTAGTAAGCAGAGTAGTGGTTCCCCCTAAAAATGTCCTGGTCCTAAGTCTTGGAACCTGTAAATATGTTACCTGACATGGCAAAGGTGAATTAAGGTTGCACATGCAAATAAGGTTGCTAATCAGCTGACCTTAAAATAGGGACATTATCCTGCGTAGTCTGCGTGGACCCAGCCCAATGTGTTTTTAAACGTGGAAGAGGATGGCAGAAGTGTCAGAATGAAGGAAGTGAGGAAAAAGACTGATCAGCTATTGCTGGTTTTGAGGATGGAAGGGGGTCACAAGCCAAAGAATGTGGGCAACCTCTTGAAGCTGTAAGCGGCACAGAAATGGATTCTCCTCTAGAGCTGTAAGCCCAGTGACACCTGTGTCGGTCTTGTCACCCACAGAACTGTAAGAGAATAAATTTGTATTGTTTTAAGTCACTAAATTTGTGGTAATTTATTATGGCAGCAAATAGACAACTAATATGTAAACATTTAATAGTGGTAAGGATCATTTACAGGCTATTGTTAGAAGACGTTTGAAAGAAAATATTGCATATTAATGACACGAGGAGTTACAGAATAGAATGTCAAGATTAATAGAATTTAATCTCATAATTTTAAATCATGATCTTGTTCAGAATAGATGCAAGTATAATTTAAAATAAAAGCCTTAGGGCAGTAGAAAGTTTTTTAATCCTTGCAGATTAAGTAACAATTTTAATCAAACCAAAATGAAGTAAGTTTAGCAATGTAATTTGAGTATAAAAGGGGATGTATATTTTTTTAAATATGATAACAAGATTATAAATATGCCAGCACCTAGATTACTTACATATCAACAGTATTATAAAGTACTTTGAATCTGGAGGATCGTGTTCTATAGGTTATGATCTTGGTGAAGAGATATCCCAAATCCTTTGTATATTGTTGAAGTTCCTAAAATTCATAATGAAGTCTGTGTATCTGTGTGTGCATGTCTGTGTGTGTAGGGTTTGTGCTTTAACAAAATATAAATTATTTTCTCTGGGTTGCAACTAACACCATAGTGAGATTTTTCAGGAGGATTTTTTTGATGTTGGGGCCCAGTCTCTCACATAAGATAATGAATGACTATATATATATTTTACAATTTAAACTGAGGCATGTGCAAAATGTATTTTTGACTCTTAAAGCAAATGTGCAGTTAATAATTTCTCAAGAATTTTAACGAGTCTCTCGTGAAGTTTGTCATTGAAGAACTAGAAGCAGATTGTCCTTTCGGAAATGTTACTTATCTTTGAAAGGCTTTATTTTGCCTTCGTCTGTCTTCGAGCCACCGACTGAGTGATTTTCTTGTAATTTGAATCTAGGTATCACAGAAAGTTCTTGGGAGAGCGAAAACTTTACATGGCACACGCTTTAGTAACTGAGTGCCTCCACATTTAGGCTTAACTTAACAAAGGATGCTTCCAAATAGCTTAAGTGTTTCAAAGTGAGACAGCAAGTCAGCTGTACCGTGGCTGCTTTATAGAGTAGAAGAGAATGTCATGTTTGGAAGAGATACTAGTTTCTCCAGCGTGTGGGTGGTATTCTCCTTGAGATCAGAAATTGTCTCAATTAATAAAACCGTATTGCTAGAATGACGTGGAAAACATCTAAAGGTAAATTTCACTATTTGCTGCTTTCATTATCTTTTTGAATTTAAATTTCCTTATCACTAATTGGATCCTTATCTGCTCTGCTTTCTTCCCTGGTGGTTGTGAAGCTCAAATGATATACTGGATTGGAAAATCATGTGAAATAACCTAAAGCAAAGATTCCTAAGTATTGTTTTCTTCACTCCACCCCCAAGAAGTGAGTTACTGTGTGATCAAATTTATTTGCCAAATGATATTTTATTCTACTCACACTCATGGAGACTCACAATTTATATTGACTTATAGAAGACTCTGGGTAGTCAGGCAGGAAAGAAGTTAGTTTAACCCATTATTTCCCACACTTAGTTGACCATGACACCCCTTTATTACAGTATATACTATATATATCATGTAATGTTATTTGGAAAAATGCCTTCACACAGAAATTTACACGTGGAAACCGAGGCCTCAGGAGCTTATGGCTTAGACATGGGGAAGGAGGTCCTATGCCTTTACACTCAATAAAATTTCCAATTAGTTCCTTTATATTCTTCTTCTTTACATTTTGCAGGTAGCAGAGAACCACAGAGGTTTAGTAAGGTTTTATGGTATTTCTGAGGGATTTTACAGAGAATTCTTAGTATCTTTCATTTCATACGTTTCTTTTATATTTAATTATTGTTATTATTATTGCTATTATGTACCACTATTATTACTAATAATCATTACGTCCCATTTGATTCTAACTAGCCTGTTTTCAAAGTGTTTGTGGTAATTCTAGTAAAAATTGTGCATGCCATCCTTTATTTTGAATATATACTAATAATATTTTGACAGAACCATATTTGAGTCCAAAATCATACTTATAATAGTTTTGTGGAAAATTTAGATGAGGATCAAAAGCTCTACCCACTTCACACAATTATGTATATTACATGGCAATTTAATCCTGTGACATTTATCTATTGAACAAATTGTATGTAAAGTTTATATACTATACGAGGCTATAAATCGGCTACATCAATCAGTTTTCCCTTGATTGCAAATATTACTGTAGTTACCTTTCTCAAAGGCCATCAGTTCCATTTAGATAATATTGGCTGGTGGGTTGAAAGCCTGATTTTGTATGCCACAGTGCTTAAGTCTTCATGCTTTAGGTCTTTAATTGTCATGATATTTCCACAGAGTATTCATTCCAATTTTATTGATAAGGAATCTGAACCGTTGTATTCTCCTGACACTCCTGTTTGTTAGGGGGGGCCACTGTTCTTCCAGTTACCCGAATTCAAGAATCACTTCTGATTATTCTCCATGTCCTAGATAGAGCCAATAACTAAATGCTCTGAATTCTAATTATTCTATATTTCTGGCATTTCCCACTTCCTTTCTTCATTCCTGCTGTGACCACTGTAATACTCAGGTGCTGCTTGCCTCTTGGCAGAAGCTAGGATAGTTTCCTAGGTGGTCCCTCTACTATGTCTTTTCTAAAAACTGTCTATATCCCACCGCTAAAATATCTGACCACATCTGATTCCATTGCCCATACCGTTGGCACAGTGCTACTACCATTAAGGGAGAGCAATGATAGATACATTAGCGCTTTGCTTGTGACTATGCAAATCATAATTAGTCGTCCCCCATCAGAGAGAAGTAGCCTCTATTAATATTACTTCAATCAGAATTAAATGTTCAGTGTTCAATGTTGCATATCCAGTCACCTTATATGTAGTTGTCTTCAGGTAGCCATGAACTTGTTTCTATGGACAAATACTTAACATCCTACTTACCCCTGTCTTAAATGGATCTCATACATGCCCTTAGATTTCTCTGCTACACATTTGTTTTTTAACATCTTTATTGGAGTATAATTGCTTTACAATGGTGTGTTAGTTTCTGCTTTATAACAAAGTGAATCAGCTATACCTATACATATATCCGCATAACTCCTCCCTCTTGTGTCTCCCTCCCACCCTCCCTATCCCACCCCTCTAGGTGGTCACAGAACACCGAGCTGATCTCCTTGTGCTATGTGGCTGCTTCTCACTAGCTATCTATTTTACATTTGGTAGTGTATATATGTCCATGCCACTCTCTCACTTCCTCCCAGATTACCCTTCTCCCTCCCTGTGTCCTCAAGTCCATTCTCTAGGTCTGCATCTTTATTCCTGTCCTGCCCCTAGGTTCTTCAGAAACATTTTTTCTTTTTTTTTTTTTACATCTTTATTTAGAGTATAATTGCTTTACAATGGTGTGTTAGTTTCCGCTTTACAACAAAGTGAATCAGTTATACATATACATATGTTCCCATTTCTCCTCCCTCTTGTGTCTCCCTCCCTCCCACCCTCCCTATCCCACCCCTCTAGGTGGTCACAAAGCACCCAGCTGACCTCCCTGTGCTATGCGGCTGCTTCCCACCAGCTATGTATTCTATGTTTGGTAGTTTATATATGTCCATGCCACTCTCTCACTTTGTCCCACCTTACCCTCCCCCCTCCCCATATCCTCAAGTCCATTCTCTAGTAGGTCTGTGTCTTTATTCCTGTCTTACCCCTAGGTTCTTCATGACATTTTTTTTTTTCTTAGATTCCATATATATGTGTTACCATACAGTATTTGTCTTTCTCTTTCTGACTTACTTCACTCTGTATGACAGTCTCTAGGTACATCCACCTCACTACAAATAACTCAATTTCGTTTCTTTTTATGGCTGAATAATATTCCATTGTATATATGTGCCACATCTTCTTTTTTTTTTTATTAACATCTTTACTGGAGTATAATTGCTTTACAGTGGTGTGTTAGTTTCTGCTTTATAATAAAGTGAACCAGCTATACCTATATCCCCATATCTCCTCCCTCTTGTGTCTCCCTCCCACCCTCCCTATCCCACCCCTCTAGGTGGTCACAAAGCACTGAGCTGATCTCCCTGTGCTATGTGACTGCTTCCCACTAGCTATCGATTTTACATTTGGTAGTGTGTATATGTCCATGCCCCTGTCTCAGTTTGTCCCAGCTTCTCCTTCCCCCTCCCCATGTCCTCAAATCCATTCTCTAGTAGGTCTGTGTCTTTATTCCCGTCCTGCCCCTAGGTTTTCATGACCATGTTTTTTTAATAGATTCCATATATACATGTTAGCATACAGTGTTTTTGTTGTTCTCTTTCTGACTTACTTCATTCTGTATGACAGACTCTATCTAGGTCTATCCACCTCACTACAAATAACTCAATTTCATTTCTTCTTATGGTTGAGTAATATTCCATTGTATATATGTGCCACATCTTCTTTATCTGTTCATCTGTCACTGGGCACTTAGGTTGCTTCCAGATCCTGGCTATTGTAAATAGTGCTGCAATGAACATTGTGGTACATGACTCTTTTTGAATTATGGTTGTCTCAGGGTATATGCCCAGTAGTGGGATTACTGGGTTGTATGGTAGTTCTATTTTCAATTTTTTAAGGAACCTCCATACTGTTCTCCATAGTGGCTGTATCAATTTATATTTCCACCAACAGTGCAAGAGGGTTCCCTTTTCTCCACACCTTCTCCAGCACCTATTGTTTGTAGATTTTTTGATGATGGCCATTCTGACTGGTGTGAAGTGATACCCCATTGTAGTTTTGATTTGCATCTCTCTAATGATTAGTGATGTTGAGCATCCTTTCGTGTGTTTGTTGGCAATCTGTATATCTTCTTTGGAGAAATGTCTATTTAGGTCTTCTGCCCATTTTTTGACTGGGTTGTTTGTTTTTTTGATATTGAGCTGCATGAGCTGCTTGTAAATTTTGGAGATTAACCCTTTGTTAGTTGCTTCATTTGCAAGTCTTTTCTCCCATTCTGAGGGTTGTCTTTTCACAAAGAAAACTACAGGCTAATATCACTGATGATCATAGATGCAAAAATCCTCAACAAAATAGTAGCAAATAGAATCCAACAGCACATTAAAAGGATCATACACCATGATCAAGTGGGGTTGATCCCAGGAATGCAAGGATTCTTCAATATACGCAAATCAGTCAATGTGATACGCCATATTAACAAACTGAAGGAGAAAAACCACATGGTCATCTCAATAGATGCAGAAAAAGCTTTTGACAAAATTCAGCAGTCATTTATGATAAAAACCCTCCAGAAAGGAGGCATAGAGGGAACTTATCTCAACATAATAAAGGCCATATATGACATACACCAGCCAACATCATTCTCAATGGTGAAAAACTGAAACCACTTCCACTAAGATCAGGAACAAGACAAGGTTGCCCACTCACACCACTCATATTCAACATTGTTTTATACACAGCAATCAGAGAAGAAAAAGAAATAAAAAGAATCCAAATCACTAAAGATGTAGTAAAGCTGTCACTGTTAGCAGATGACATGATACTATACATAGAGAATCCTAAAGATGCTACCAGAAGACTACTAGAGCTAATCAATGAATTTAGTAAAGTTGCAGGATACAAAATTAATGCACAGAAAGCTCTTGCATTCCTATACACTAATGATGAACAATCTGAAAAATAAATTAAGGAAACACTCCCATTTACCATTGCAACAAAAAGAATAAAATACCTAGGAATAAACCTATCTAAGGAGACAAAAGACCTGCATGCAGAAAACTATAAGACACTGATGAAAGAAATTAACGATGATACAAACAGATGGAGAGATATACCATGTTCTTGGATTGGAAGAATTAACATTGTGAAAATGACTATACTGCCTGTAGCAATCTACAGATTCTCTGCAATCCCTATCAAACTACCACTGGCATGTTTCACAGAACTAGAACAAAAAATTTCACAAGTTGTATGGAAACACAAAACACCCCGAATAGCCAAAGCAATCTTGAGAAAGAAAACGGAGCCGGAGGAATCAGGCTCCCTGACTTCAGACTATACTACCAAGCTACAGTAATCAAGACAGTCTGGTACTGGCACAAAAATAGAAATATAATCAATGGAACAGGATAGAGAGCCCAGAGATAAACCCATGCATATGTGGTCACCTTATTTTTGATAAAGGAGGCAAGAATATACAGTGGAGAAAGACAGCCTCTTCAGTAAGTGGTGCTGGGAAAACTGGACAGCTACATATAAAAGAATGAGATTAGAACACTCCTTAACACCATACAGAAAAATAAACTCAAAATGGATTAAAGACCTAAATGTAAGGCCAGACACTCTAAAACTCTTAGAGGAAAGCATAGGCCAGAACACTCTGTGACATAAATCACAGCAAGATCCTTTTTGACCCACCTTCTAGAGAAATGGAAGTAAATCCAAAAATAAACAAATGGCACCTAATGAAATCTAATAGCTTCTGCTACACTTTTCGTCCTTATATTTCTACAGATTTTAGTCTCAAAATTGTTGTCTAAGAGAAGTTTTTAATTCCCTGATGTCTTATGATAAAATCTTTCCTGAATAGTGGCAATTTTCACCTTTCTAATACCTAGAAGCACGCATTTCAACCACTTTTACTTTCAAGTGCTGGGGAGTTGTCTTTCTGTGAGTTTGTTTTGTTTGTGTTGTTTTATTTCTGAGATGAGGTGATAGTGATGGTAGTGATAGTAATTTTCGTGATTCAGACTTTGTATCCTGCTTACCATATGCTGCATACTACTCTCAGTGCTTTGTACTCCTTAACTCAGCCAATTACAAGATAAAGAGTTTTTTTCCTCCAGCATTGTTTTTTTAATCATGAGATTTAAATAGAATATAAAACTGCCAAGCCTAACTGGATACAGATATTTACTACAGTTTTTTCTTGATGTATTTCAGGCATTTATTATTCATCTTTAAATTATCTTGGTGAAATCTTATTACAGTCCTTGTTTGAGTATGAAAAAACTAAGTTATAGGAGAACTAGGGTTGAGATTCAGTATTCTTTGCTCTGGTGATTTTATTACCATTAATGTGCTAAAATCTAAAAGTGCTTAAAACCTCATTAGAATTTAACAGGATAGAATTTTGAATTATGCATTATCCTCAAGAGGAGATTTATTACATATTTATATTTATAACATAGATGTTGCATTTTGAGAAGGCTAGGAAGGTAGCCAAAGAAATTTTAAAATATTAGTGTGTGAATACAAATCTAGGAAAACTCTTCTCACAGGTTTTACTTTTCTTTGAGAAATGGGGATTATTTTGGAACAGTTGTTTATCCAAGACTAGCTCAAAATCCAAGTTTTATCAGCATTTATATTTAAATGTGCACATCTCAATGTGTAAAGTCTTTCTCTTCCTGTACAGTCTCTTTAATACAATATAGAACATTATTGTTGACATTAGAATCCTTTCCACCTTAAGTGTGTTCTTGTATTTAAATTAATATAGAACTTGGTTGATACTTGGTGCATGCATACTTTTTACTCAGTGGAATATCCAGGTTTGCTTTATTTTACTCGTACAAATGCTTCACTGGGGCTTTTCTTATCAAGCATTTTCAAATGCAGTTAAATAAATAATCTTCCTAACACTCTGATAATTACTAGCCTGTGAAGGATAAGAATTATAGTGAAAAGCAGAATATATATGATACCTTTTGTTTTGCCCTTTTAAGTGAAATGTTTTCATATTTACATAGCTCACTTAAATCTCTTGTGTTTAATTTTTTTGTTTTTGTTTTTTTTCATACGCGGGTCTCTCACTGTTGTGGCTTCTCCGGTTGCGGAGCACAGGCTCCGGACACGCAGGCCCAGCGGCCATGGCTCACGGGCCCAGCCGCTCCGCGGCATGTGGGATCTTCCTGGACTGGGGCACGAACCTGTGTCCTCTGCATCGGCAGGCGGACTCTCAACCACTGTGCCACCAGAGAAGCCCTAATATTTTAGATTTGTTAGTCTTTGTAGAAAACTAAATCAGAAGTTCTGTACAGCTGTTAGCTGTACAATTTAGGGTCTATTTTCTTAATTCATTTACATAAATTTGTGTAGAAAATATAGAAAAGTTGGTTATTAGTATTTTGTATAAAATTCAGATGTGAAGTCTTGATTAAATATTTAAGAAATTGTATAATTAAAGCCTAGGTGTCAAAATATTTTATTTTTTATAAATTGTTATAAAATAGTTTTCTTTTTCTTATAAAAGATGAAAGAAGGTATGGGGTTTTGCGGGTACTTAATGCTGCCATTGTTGTACAAAAACAGCCGTAGACAAACAGCAAATGAATGAATGGCCATGTTCCAATGGCACATTAATTGCAAAACAAGAGGTAGCTTTGATTTGTTCTGAGGGCCATAGTTTGCTGACCCCTGGTGTAAGATCCCAGCTGACATGGAAGGAGGAAGATGCAGGATGCTAACTGACCAAGTGGGGAGGATCAGCTAAGGAAAGGTTCTGAACGTTAGATCCATTGACCAGTTTTAGGCGTTAATGTCCAAAATGTTGTGCTTTGGTTCCGTTTTCTTGTGAAATATTTCACACCTGTCTTTAGTACTTAAGGCATACTAGGTACTCGAAAACTAGTTGTTTAAAAAAATAAATGAATGAACAGTTCTCAGCAGCTAGTGACCTCCAAATGTTAAAAAAAAATTATTTTTGTTAAAAATGGCAGAATTTTATAATAAATGTGTCCTGGATTACTGAAACATATATACAGGAAATGCTGGGAAATATTCAAATTTTATGAATGTTACCCTATGAACTAGAAAAGGGTATTCTTACAAGATTGAGATAAAAAGTCTCGTATAAGGTTGTGGTTTTTAAACTATGCTCTATGGAAAGACTTGACAGATTCCCTCTGGGGCTTTTGTGGGTAGAGAGTGGGCCAGAGAAGAGAAATTTCACTGTTGTCCGTCTACTCTGGTTCTTCAACTGAGGCAATTCAACTTGATAGTTTATTTCTTTATGTCTCTGCAAAATCATTTATATGAATAAAGGAAACATAATTCTTCTTAAAAACCAGTCATATAATAGTAAATTAGTAAATAACATAAATACGGTACATACAATTTTGTTCTTTTGCCCTAGGCTGTGTAGTGTTCCTTTGGGTACACTTTATTAAGAGCAATAACTCTACTTGACTTTTTTTATCAAAGAATTTTAATGATGGCAATGTAGTAGTAATCTTAAAGTTAATTATGTCTGTGGGAAGTATGGCTGACCAGACAATGAATCTGTTAACCATGGCACTTCTCTGTATTTTTAGCAGGTTTTCTGCTCTGGAAAAATGAAGCAACTATACATGGTTAGTCTTGAATTCCAAAATAGAAAATTATGCCAGTATCTAAGTTGGCAATATTTAAATTATATCAACTCTTAAACTACATAGCAAGTTTCAGTCTGGGTAACACAAGAGATACAATTTGCATTCGTTCCTTCTTTTATGTATCAGTTTTTGTTAAGTGCCTACTGTATGCCAGGCACTGTGGATCTTAAGGCACGTATAGTCTAATTGCAAGAGAAAGAATAAGCATTTGATTTTGGTGTCACATTTATGTTTTAAATTACTTTAGAGCAATATTAATTTGCTGAGAAAAAAAAACTCACGTTGGGCTTCCCTGGTGGCGCAGTGGTTGAGGGTCCGCCTGCCGATGCAGGGGACGCGGGTTCGTGCCCCGGTCCGGGAGGATCCCACATGCCGCGGAGCGGCTGGGCCCATGAGCCATGGCCGCTGAGCCTGTGTGTCCAGAGCCTGTGCTCCGCAACGGGAGAGGCCACAACAGTGAGAGACCCACGTACCGCAAAAAAAAAGAAAAGAAAAAAGAAACTCATGTTATAAAGCAGTATTTTTATTTAACTTTTTTCCCCAGTAGCATAAAGAGAACAGTGATAAAATATATGAGAGTTAACTTCATAAAATGTTGTATTTGATCACGATTTTCTTAGAACTCCCATTTACAATTTAGAAAAATTCTAGTGTGGATAGGGCAGGTTCAGGGTGGACATGTTAGGTTTTGTTGTCTCTCTTTTGCAGATGAAACTTTCTTATATTCTTTCCAATACTTCACCCTGACTCTTCTTCAGTTAATGGCCTTATGACTTTCTCATGTGAAGTGAGCTGCTCAGAAAGAGAGTGAATAGGTCCCTTTAAATGTTTAGTAGATACTTTAATGATTCTTAGTCTCTACCATTCAATTACAACATAACTTTAAGGAAAACTCTATTTTTTAAAATGATTTCACAATATGTAGGCACTTTTATAACTAGAAAAGTATATTAGGGTCATCAAATTACATTTTTTCCTTGCGTTTATGTTTCGGAGCTTGTGTAAGATCGCAGTTATAATGAGCTTACGCACCTCACTGATGTAAGATAAACCTGAAACACAGGTTAATACAGGTAAATGTGGACTTGCAGTATAATTTGAATACCTTCTGATGATCTCTTAAAAGCTCTTGAATGATTCTAAAATATTCTTGGTTAATAGTTTTTCAGATACTTCCAATTTATTTTTAAAATATTTCTCAGGCTATACTCAAGGATAGTTTTAACTTTTTCCACTCACCCCAACATATAGTACCTTTATCAGGTCTACCCTTGCATAGCCAAATCCTTTTCTTGAGAAATTACAGATATTTTAGTTGCAGGTGATTTGTCTTATCTGAAAGATTCTTGTAGGGGGTAAGTAAACAGCAGATATTCTCTAGAAATGATGATCTTATTTTCACATAAATATCTTCAGCTATAAGCGGTTCATTTAGAGAAATATGTCAGATATATATGAATAGTTGACAGTTTATGTTCTATTAACTTTGCTTATTTTTCAGCATTTTGGCTTTATTGTTGTTTTAAATTTACACCTTTTTTGTCACTTCAAAAATGAATAAAGCTTATTTTGTGAAACATTGTTTCCTACAGGATATTTTCCTAAAGTTTAATAAAGGATTACTAGTTTAATCAGCACTCAATGCTCATACTTTATGCGAGATTATAATTGGAAGCATGCAGTTTACAATTCATCATACGTTGTTTGTATACTGCATACAATATGGTAATGAAAAAGCAAATGTCATAGCTATCTTTAAATGTGGCTTAGAGTTATTCATTAAGTTTATTCTCAAGTTGTTTTTCTGTATGAAATGCTTATAGAAAGTAATAGAATCATCAAAACAGTTGATATTCTAGTGAAAAACCAAGTAAAGTGTCGGTTGAAGTTAAAGGGAAGATTTAACCTTGTTGGAATAAGATGACTGAAAATTTAAATGTTATATAGTATTCTTAATCATATGCTAATAAAAAAAGATTGTGTTTAGCTGTTTCTAAATTTCAACTCTCCTTTGGGTATTTGATTTTAAATGCTACGTATCTTTGGTGGTGTTATCATTAAATAGAGCTAATACATGAGCCCAGGCTTTTTATAAAACAATTTAAAAATAGAGAATTATGTTTAATAAAGAACAAAAGTCCCTTTTGATCCATCCATTCCACTCCTTTCCAGTGGTTAACCGCATAAAAAAGGTGCAGTACGTGTCACTAGAGTTGAATCTTAGTTCTCCTTTGTAAAGTAGGATCTTAATCTTGTTCTCTGTAATATAGTGTTTCAAGAAATTATCTTAGTGAATTGAGACTTGGCCCAAATTATAGAGCTCGGAGTCTCAGACATAGGGAATACTTTTATAGATTGTGATTTTAAAATAAAATGCATACATACATATATACTAAGGTATATATAATGTGTAGCTATGTCATATATGATATGTACATATTTGTGTAATATGTATGTGTGTTTATCAACTATATGGAACATCAGCACGTCACAGAGAAGATTTTGTGGAAGAAAGGAGGTATCCATTGTTGATTGAGGTGGAGTGAGGGGAGGGTAGTGGCAAGATATATCATGTATAAAGATTTACATATATGTTTATATAATATATTATTATACACTAACATTACAATTAACAATGAATATATTATTTTGTATATGATATTAATATAATTATAATATTTTATATGCAATAATAATACAATATTATCAGTTATTATATGTCTATATATTCCACTACTCTCCTCTCACTCCACTTTAATAAGCAACAGATAGCTGTTTTCTTCTGCGAAACCTTCTGTGTGCAGTGCTGATGTTCCATGTATTTGATGCAACAGAGAGAGCTCTCAAAGACACCATAGAAATGAAAGTGTCTCCAGTGCTAGACTATGAGTTCCTTAAGAATAAAGACCACGTGTTGCTTAGCAATTGTTTGCATTAACTGGTAACTCTATTTCAGGTTGTACATATTTGAAGTCAGTCTCATTGGTAATTGAATCCTTCTTGAACTTCAGAAAGGATAGAGCATAGAATCATAGAAAAAAATGTTATTCTTGAAATTTAGATAGAACTGGATTTAATACTCAGGACCATCACTTATTTGCTCTGTAAACTTAGATGAGATACTTAATTTTTCTTATCTGTAAAGAAAATAATATTCATATCATACGGTTATTAAGTGACTAAACAAGTTAATTTGAAACACTTGATAAAAGGCATTCAAGAAATCTTAGTTAAGATCTATAATTATCTTGAAAGGATTCTTATCCATTTTAATATCAATTTCTAATTTATAGTAAAATATTTAAAACTTAATTTTATACGTATGTGGTCAAGGTGAATTATGAATTTCATTTGCCGTGTAATCTACTCTTCCATATTAATTGGCTTCAAGTATCACACAATTGCATTTTTTGTCTAAGAAGGTAAAATTGAAAAGCTATTGAGAAGTAGGCCCAGTAGTGTGAGAATCTGGGAGACAAAAAGTAAGCCAGTTGAAAAGGAAGTAGTGTGCTTCTCAGCTTTTGTTCTGGGAGGAAGATGTGAATATTTCTATCTGTCAAGGACATGGAAAGGAAAATGGTACACAAATACATTCTAAAGGGCACTGTAAGGGTGTCCATGCTTCAGAGATAAACAGGTAATTATTACCATATACAAGTTTAAAATAGTATGGAAATAGTTTTTCATTGGAGATAAACAACTGAAGCCAGAAATGTTTGTGGTTGCTCAAATGGAAGATGCTTTGTTAGTTGAATGTATTGCCTGGGCAAAAAGTAGTCACTAATTTGTGTGAACTCTTACTTTCAAAGTTCAAAATCCTGTGGAGGGTGGCTCTGATTTCAGATGAAGTTCCATATGTTCGTAGAATTATCATTTCTCTTCTGGTTTTTGAATTATTTATGAACAGGATTTTTTTCCAGTGGAAAAGAATAACTTTCCCTCTGGCCTTGTTTATTACCGAAGTATAATGTTCCTGTACAGTTGCTTAAGTGTTCATAACAAGCTTGCGGATCTCAAAAGGGGCTGAAGAATTATTTCCGGTGGTCTTTGAATCTGTAATTGCTGCCAGCTGAGGAAGCAAAATTCCAAATAAGTTGCAGGAACTTTCACAAATAACACTTAATATAATTACAAGGCATAAAACTCAAAATATAGTTTATATAATAAGGTCTTACCTAACCACAAAATATTCAAGGACCAGTCAAACAGGGGTCTTCATAGAGGTATATACTAACCTTGTGCTCGACACGGTACTTGTTTAGATTTGGTAAAACCTTCTAGCTGCGCATTTGAAATTATGCCTGTTTAAAACATACACTTACAGATTTTCTGTTTTGTTGTGAGCGTTTCCAAGAGTACCTAACAGTAGTGATAAAACCATGATCATCAAAAGCCAGAAAATTCTTCATCTTTGCTTAGGTGTAATATTCTGGAATAAAGTGGTTTTGAGATCTAGGCCAAGGACACTTAGTGGAGTTTATTTACTCTTTTTAATAATGTGTTCCACTTTTAGAGAAATACAGTATAAAAATTCAGACTTCAAAACAGGTATATGAATAAGTAAAGCTCATTCTTTACTTTTCGGAAAAGTTTGATACAGTATCCACTTAAATATGGAACGTCTCATGAAACCTTTGCTTTACAGTTAGATTTAATTTTGTGCAGCTCTTTAGCAACATTTCTGATATTTTGACAAGAGATAAATTTGTGTGTGATCTAGCTGCAATTCAATCATAATTTACTAAAGCAAGTTTAGGAATGACCGGATTGCCTGTATTTTCAGACCATTTCTGTATCACTTACTTATATTTTTATCTTTCGGTTAAAAGTTCAGAATGGGTTTCTATAGTTATTATTCTCTGTAGACTTAGGTTTCATATGAAGAGATCATCCACCCAATATCTCTTTTCCATACCTTCCCTCACCTCATTAAAACATAGGCTTCCTTCACTAATTTCCATTTTTTTGAGTATTACTTTTCCATTACAAAGACTAGAAACTTGAATCAATAAGGGAATTCTGTATATACTCTCTTCATTATGTATGTAAGACCTGTATAGATCTTGGCTTCATCACTTGAGTCATGGTCCCTCTCACTTTATATCTAAAATTAATTGCTCTCCCTATCTCTAATCCAGTGGTTTTCAGCCAGAGAATTTTGCCCCCCAGAGGACATTTGGCAATATCTGGAGACATGTGGAGTTGCTACAACCAAGGGTATGGTCCTATGGGCACGTAGTGAGTAGAGGCCATTGATAATGATAAACATCGAACAAAGCGCGGGACAGCCCCCCATAACAATTATTCAGCCCAAAGTGACAATAATGCTTAGACTGAGAAACACTGCTCTAATCCCTCTTTAATCATTCCTCCTCCAGATGATTCTTTTAGACTTTCTTGAAGAAGAGGAATGAAAATGAAAATCAACTTTTCTACCCAAGCAGACAGCTGAAGGAAAGTAAAGATGAGAGGGAGAGTATTCTAGAGAGAGGAAGCAATATGTAAGAAGGACTTGCCACAGAAGAGAACAAATTCAAAGGGCTGAAAATAGGCTAATGGTGTTAGATTAAAGAGATAAAGGAGGAACATAATTATAGGGAAACATGATGTGTGATGTGGCAAGAGGGATGAATGTCATTTTTTTCCCTAAAAAATAATGGGTTTGGTAGTACTAATTAAAATTAGAGAGATTGCTAAAACTTTGAATCTTCCCTTTTATGCTTTAACTCTTATGGCTTAGCTATAATAATTAAAGCAATATATACTAGTGTCTCTTGTTTATAAGTATACTATAAGACTGAAAATAATTTGTATATTATACATTTAATCATGAAGTAAAAATAATTATTTTCTGATGTCTTTGGATTGCTCACTAGTCTCCTTATACTTTTTTCATCTCTTTCACTCATCATATTCCTAGCCATAATAACTTCCTATGACCAACTTACTGACCAACTTGAAGAATAAAAGTTAGATGCCATTAGAAGCCAAATAATATAAAGATAGTTTCAGCTATTCAGCTGTGGGTTCATTTATTCGATTGTTGCTTAAAAGATGTTATCCTCATCTGTTACAAAGCCTCTCTAATATGTTTGAGCTACTAGTTTTACTCAATCATTCATCATTGTTCTGTAAAATCAAAGAAAATAGGGTCAGAAGAAATAGAATAATGTCTATTAATTCATTTTTACACAGTTTTGTCACACGATAATTTAATAGGTTATGATATTCTATATTGAGAAGGTACTTGAAGTACTCAGATGAGTAACTGATAAACCTTAACCATCCTGTAGAAAGTACACTTTACATTCTAATATACTTAGTTGTTAAAAAGATGGGACTAAATTAAATTTATTAATTGACGGCTGGGCATGACTTTAAGATCTTTTTTTGAATTTATTTAAAAGTAATTCACTTAAAAATGCATGCATCTTATAGTGACAAATTGTGTTGATTTTGATTGGTTAACTTAGTTTATATAACTTTAAAAATTTTCTATGGCTATCATACTCTGTTATAAATGTAACATATTTGGCTTTTTCTTAATTCTGTTCATTACCAAATCCTACTAAGGTGGTATGTTATTTAGGTCTAGTTTTTCCTTGTGCCTTACAAATTGGAACCTGGTATGGATTCTTCTTTTACTGTCTACTTTTTTCTTTCCATCACTAAAAACTCCCTTGTTTTATGTTCTAGCCAAAATCTGGCTTTCTTGCCAAGTTATTCCTTTGGCTTTATTTGTCTTTTGGTTTCTCTTTACATTAAAAACCTTTTTTTTTTCCCTTGATTATCACCTATGTGAAAGTCACAGATTAGCTCTAACCCAGATTCAGACTTCTCATTTAAACACACTTTTGATTCCCCTAACCACAGATTTGTTTTCTTAAAGTTCTGTATATCAGTTTGAGAAAATAAAAGGAAATGACATTCTTAGTCACTGGTATTGTTCAGGGGAGGTTGAGATGAATTTTTACAAACATAATATTTCTTTATTATTTTCCCATATAACATCTAAGAGTAGCAAAACAGATTTAGTTGTTGTAGTTGAAGAACAGGGTAGCCTCAAAAATTGCATAAATTTATTATTTCTGTAACTGAAAACTCAACCAAAACTAACATACTTGATTGTTTTATCAGTCAATAAAAATAAATCCAAATTCAGACAATTAATAATATTAGCTATAGGGCTTCCCTGGTGGCACAGTGGTTGAGAGTCCGCCTGCCAATGCAGGGGACACGGGTTCGTGCCCTGGTCTGGGAAGATCCCACATGCCGCGGAGCAGCTGGGCCTGTGAGCCATGGCTGCTGGGCCTGCGCGCCCGGAGCCTGTGCTCCGCAACGGGAGAGGATACAACAGTGAGAGGCCTGCGTACCGCAATAAATAAATAAATAAATAAAATAAATAATATTAGCTATAAAACTACTGGATGAAGAATATTTAACATTATAGTAGTTTTTTGTGATTTATTCTTTTTGAACATCCTACACATGTAGAGTCAAATTACTTATTTTCAGTTGCAGTTACTAATTTTTATTGTTGATTATTTTAATTTGGAAATATCAGTGCTTTACCTGACAGTTTTCAAGAGTTAATTATGACCACTTTATGGATTTTCATCTTTATTATTGTGTTTATTTAATTTTATTACGTTTCATAATCGGTTATTGCTAGTGTTTCTACAGCTATCAAATTTTATAAAGTGGAAATTTTAAAATATTAAATTTTATAATTGGTTATTGCTATTATGTAGGAAAACTTACATTATTTTATGGATTGATCTTGTACTTGCTAAACACTATTAGTGGTTCTTTTATATTTTCAAATGATTACCTTTTATATTTAAAAGGTAAGATGGATTATGTCTTACTTTCCAATATTTAACCATCTTATTTATGTTCTTGTTACATTGGCTAAGAAACCCAATGCAGTGATACATTATAGTAGTGATGCCATTTATCCTTCTGCTTTCTGTAACTTTAAGGGAAGTTCTTAACATAATGGGACAGTGAGTGTTCGTTCCACTTTTTTTTATCCCTTTTTGTATTCTTACTCAGGGATAGTTGTTGAATAGTACTGAATACTTTTTGGCCTCTAATTAAAAATTCCTATTGTGTTTTTTCTTTAATTTCATAATGTGTTAAATGAAAATAGATTCTTATATGGTGAAAGCAAACTTGAAAACCTAGTATAAACTGTCTTTTCCACAATGTATTATGATGAGAGAACATTGCATCCATATTATCACAACTTTTAGTTAATATAGCATTGTGTCCACATTATTATTACTATGTAAATATCATTTACTTCTGATAGCTTGTTTTCCTTATAGAGGACCCCTTTTCTTTTTGGAATTTCCTGCCAACCTAAAGCATGGTTATTTCTCTGGACCAGGTGCTCACATGATCTGCTTTAGGCTCCGAATAACTATCTTTATTGCCAGTTCTTTAATGCAGGTGGGGAGTGAGGGGATGGGCCATCCTGTTGACTCCTTAGAATACAGCTAACGAATACTTACCCTGAAGATTGGCCCAAGATCTTTTCCTCCTCCTGGAATTTGTTCATCCTCAGCTTAAGTCAATCCAGAATTGTCTTTCACAGAGTCCTAACTTGTACGTGTTTTGGTCTATGGTTTTTGTTTCCGGTCTGATTCCATCTTTTTCTATTTCTCAGAAATTCTCCAAAATTTCTAGTCATATCATAGCATTCTTCTTTATTTTCCAGTATCATCATATATGCATTTATGTGTGCATGTGTGTACTTCCAGAGTGCATTTAATCCCACCATCATCACCAATATACATTTACAGAGTTTTAAAATGAGGGGAGCATGTGTCATCAGGCTACCACCTGATCCAGCCTCTCAATGATTTATTAAAATGAGAAATCCTTATAAAAATAGTCTTGTTCTTTAAGTCAACATCCATTAGACAACCTACTTCACAAAATTAAAAAATCAGTTGATTTCTTAATTAAAGTTGTACTTAGAATTTATAACTATTTGTGGAGGGGGGCTGGGGAAGATGGTCCAAAGAGTCCACAATGATAATTCTCATTACTCATAATTCCATTTTTGAAAGCTCGTCCATTCCTGGCTGTTTTCTTTCTCACATTATCTTCAAATTTGTGGTGATTACTCTTTCGCTAATTCATGAGTTTATTTTTAATGAGCTTCTGAATTATTCTGTTGGGTTACATGAAACAAATCAGTTATTTTCAGATGAAATGTACATTACATAGATGGCCGAGAGTAAATGGTGAAGACTATGCTTGGTACTGTTTTATTACTGGCAAAAAAAAAAAAAAATTAATAGTTACTATATTTAAAGTAACGAAAACTCTGTTCTGTATTTATTTACACTTTTAAAAGATCATGTTTTAGTTTTAGTTTGGAACTAAATGGAACTCCTCTTTCTTTTGTGGCTTCCTCTCCTTGTTCCACAATGAGCACTTTGTTATACAGCAGAAACTAACACAACATTGTAAAGCAATTATACTCCAATAAAGATGTTAAAAATAAAGTTGCTAAAAAAAAAAGAGATTGTATTTTAAATGCCATTTCAGGTATTCACTTTCTGAGTGGCTCTTAAAAAGAGATGATTAGCAGTTTAAATTCAGGATGTTTCTTGTTTAAGTCAAATTTATTCACAATTTTTGCTTTGTTTTTATTTAATAAAAATGTTATTTTTCCAGTTTTTTGGTGCTTGAGTAGACCTTTACATATTTTGTCCCTCAATTTGTCAAGTTGTTTTTCTAAAATGTAGAGGGTTGTAAGTAAAGTAGTTAAAACCCCACAAATTCGATATTCCTTTTAAATCCCCAATCCATGGATATTCATAGTTTAATGTGGCATGGTGACTTCTTCCCATGTCTCTTAAGCACCATACAGCTTGGCATACAATCCATATTTTAGAGTTCATCATTATCATCATATGATATCCATTGGGTGGCCTAGCATGTTGGGCAATCCTCTGCTAAGACCTATAAAACAGTTATTTCTAAAATATATTCTTGGCCTCTTGTGGTTGATGTGAAAGTGGATGTTGCTGGACACAGCTCTAAGTTACTGAGGATTCTGAGTCTTGTTTCTCAACAAACAAGTAGGTCCTCATGAGTCTAACATAGTTTGCCTTTGTTGAGTCCCTTACAGCTCATCTATATTCAGTATTCCTCTTCTATAACTTAAACTGGTTTTTGCTGTTTTATATACCCTAGGAATTAGCAACATATCACATGGCAGGAAATGACTACTAATTAATTTTATAGAAGGGCAGACGCATAAATCCTGAGACGCTTAGTGTCATTTCTTAGAGAGTTTAAATGTTAAGTATATTAAAATATAGTATTAATCAATCATATTTACAATCTTCCCATAACTCCCTTTTTTGGATTAATAAGCCTATTATAAGCAGACAGACTAATATTATGAGATATTAAAAACTCCACACTATCTTGTGTTCTCTGAAAAGTGTGCCTAGTTAGGGGGAAGAGGGAAATTAGGAGTTCAGGATTAACATATACACACTACTGTATATAAAATAGATAAACAACAAGGACCTACTGTGTGCACAGTGGAACTATACTCAATATCTTGTAATAACCTCTAATGGAAAAGAATCTGAAAAGGAATATATACATATGTATGACTAATCACTTTGCTGTATACCTGAAACTAGCACAACATTGTAAATTAACTATATGTCAATTTTTTTAATGGTTAAAAAATGTTTTTAAATAGGAAATAAAAAATAAAATGTGCCTAGTCAAAACCAAGGAATTGTTTACTCTTTGATTAAACATTTGTATTTTGTTTCCCTCACAAAACATCCACTTTATTCCTTCTAAACAGCACATAACTAGTTGAAAGCAAAAAGATAACATGCTATAAACGGATGTACAAGAAATTTTTACCTCAGAAGGAACATAATGATTGTAAATTACGATGTCCCTTCAGTGTTGATTATTGAGACCATGAAGAACAAAACCCAAGGCTTCTTCCATAATAATTAGAAAAACCTCCCCAAGCTTTCAGTCCCTGAAATTCACAATGCTTATTTTTATAAATGAGACATACAATATCCAGAAGAATGTCACTGTAAGCTACGGTCTTCTTAAGTAATCTCTCTGTGTGCTTTTATTTTTGTTTTGTTTTTGTCCTGCTGTGATGTGAACTTATTTCCGAGTAAAATGCTTGAATCCAAACAAAAAAAATCTGAGCAGGCTAGATTTTTTAGTGTAAGTTTTCCTTTCATTTATCAAGTCACAGAAATAAATAGTTCATTCTTTGAGAGGATTATATTTCCTATAAGAATGATGTACATAATTACTTATAAGAACTTCCTATCATTGAACTTGCGTTTACTTTTAAATGTCTTTTAATATATTCCTATAAAGATTATCAATCATTTTTGCTTATATGATTTAGTGTTCACCCTATAGCAGTGTCTCTTGCTGTTTTCATTGGACATGTATATAATCCAGACAGACATTTTCTTTCTTGTAATTATTACTCCTCTCTGCTAGTATTTTAATTATTTATAGCCATCAGGCATTTATTTATCTTTTAAAGGCCTTCCAATCCCAATCAGAATGAATAAACAATTAAAAGGAAGAAAGATTTTGTAGGTTTTCTTTTCCTTTTGATCGTGTGTGTTCTATATAACACTTAAATTATTCTTTATGAAATTAGTATATCCAGGAAACTGGAGAATTATGCCTTAGGCTGGGTGAATGGAAAACATGTTAGTGCTTCCTTTGTAAGGTTTCCAGAGTGCCACAGGAGATTTCTAATGTGCTGCTTATTTGTGTTCTCCCCAAATCTTTTTCAGTGTATTATAATGCTGGAGAAATAAAATGTTGCCTACCCTTTTCTATGTTCTACACCTCACTGAAAACATGTCAGCACAGAAAGCAAACGTTCATCATGTCTCAATATAAAACAGATCCTGCCAGGGATCATGCCAAACCCAACCAACCATGACGGTCAAATCAATGTATGTTTTGGTTTAAACTTTAATTTTTGCCTTTGCTTTAGCAATTTGACTCTGATATATGTTGTTCCCTATGGCTTATCATTTTATGGCGTGATAGTTACTGAAATTGACAAGGCTTTCTGCTTACCTTTGCAATGTATATGTGTGACAGCATAAACTATAAGAGAAAGTGACGTTTGACTCAATAAATATTTGTGTTATGTCCCCTACATCTGTTTTACAGAACTCCTTTTTTATTCCTCCATCAATATTCACTGAAAAATGCTGGCTTCTACCTTTTGTCTGGACGTCACAAATTCCGGAATCAGTGTTTCAATTTCCAAGTTAGACTTTTTATTGTTATTGACCCAAGAGATTTAATTCTCTCATCAGTTTACATTCACATCATAAAACATAAATTAATTTGGTTGTTTTTATTTATTTACTTATTTTGCTGTTTTGGGGGCTGGGCATGCATACCATGCTGTGTGTTACACCACACGTCCAACTTATTGCTGCTGAGTCATTAAAAAACTGCAGGAGGGATTATATTTTTAAGTTGATATTAAACTGAGCAAAAAAATTAATGGGTCTAAAGTTTAGTCATTCAGAAGCATGTTTTCTTGGATGAGATTATCCCTAAAGTTGTTAAGTGCTTGGACTCTCTATATTCTGATCCTGATTTCAAGTCTGTATTTTTCAGTCATTATCTGTGTGACTTTGGACAAGTTACTCAAGCTGCCTTGGTTTTAAATTTCTAGTTAATGGAATTTACCTCATAGGATGTGTGATATTTTCTTTGCTTTTTTTCCCCCTAGTGGTTTTGTAAGGTGATATCCTGTTTCATACTACTACTGATTGTTTTTTGAGTTTTATATGCATATCTACTTTTCCTCTTGCTTGTTAACTTAAAATCATTGATGATTTAATAAATATTGGCTTGACTGTGTAAAATAAGAAATTCAGTATGACTTTCAGCCCTCTTCATATTCCAACATTTTGTGATGTAGTTTACATATTTTTTAAAAAACCTTGTCTTTGAAGAATAATTATTAAAGCATTGCTTTGCTTTATAATCCATTGAAATAATTATCCTTCTCTCTGTATAACTGAGTGGTTTTTTTTCTATAACAATCTGTAAATATTGATGGACAAATAGGTATCATTTTCTTCTTTATGACCCTTTTATCTCAGGTTCTGTAAATATCACACTCCTGATTTCTTCCTACAAAGTATGTCTGCTCCTTCTCAGACTCTTTGCCAGCTTCTTTACTTCTCGTAGATGCCTAAATGCTGCAGATTCTTAGAGCACTGTCCTGTGTGATCCCCCAGAATTCTCACCCACTCATATGGTTTTAAATACCCTTCATTTGAAAATGGCTATTTTCTGTGTTCTGTACTCATAACTGCTTATTGGATATTTTGTCTTGGATGTCTCCCTCAAATCTCAGATTTATCCAAAATGGAGTTTGTAATTTCCCCCAATATCCAAAAGTGCTTCTGGCAAAGGAAACTTTTTATAACTTTTGTAGTGACCCTCTATCTGTAATATTGCTTTCTGTCTTAAAGTCTGTATTTTTATAGTGAATATACTGAATACAGTGAACCGAGCTTTCTTTGGGTGAGTGCCTCTCTGATCTACCCTTCTCAGTCACTTGACCCTCAGCCTTTTGTGTCCTTGTATTTTATGTGTAGCTATTATAAAGGCCATGTAGCTGTGTTTAGTTTTTAATCCAACATGACAATCTTTGTGTTTTTACCCATGGGCTTAGTTAGTCATTTACATTTATTCAAATTTTAAGAAGTATTTGGAGTAGTTATTATAAGGTTATTATAAGACTTATAAGGTTATAAGTCTCACCTTATTTTCTGCTTTCTGTGTGTTCTACTTTTCTCATGTTTTTTCTTAACTGTTTAATTTTTTTGTTTTTCATTAGTTTTTTTCTCTGTTATTAATCTTGAAATTTTTGAAACAATTTCAGGCTTACAAAATATTTCAAAAATAGTACGTTACCTTTTTTTCTTAAGACACTTCTTGTTTTAGATTTGTATACTCATTTTAAAGCTACTTTATATTCCATGCCTTCCTGACTTATTAGATTGTCTTTCTGAAATTATCTTTCTTCCACCTAAGGTACATCCCTTAGTGCCAGAGTATTTTTAGGAATAAAATTTTACGTTTTGTTTATCTGAGGGAGCCCATCTTCTGTTTTCATTATTGATAAATAATGTTTGTGGGTAGGAGGTATAAGCATTTTAAGTTGATAGGTTTTTTTTGGAGGGAGTTAGGGTTTTTTTTGGTTTTTTTTGGCTTTTTTTCTTAGCAGTTTGCAGATATGCCAGTGTGTTCTTGCCACCATTATTGCTGTGAGAAAAAGTGTTGTCAAGGTAACTGTTGGTCCTCTGTTGGTTTGTTCTCTCTAGTTGCTTTAGGATCATGTCTTTATGTTTAGTGTTCCATGGTTTCCCTGAAATTTGTCTACTTGTTGAGTTTCCTTTTTATCCACTTCAGAATTCATTGGGTTTACTTTATGAATGAATTCCTGTGTGCTATAAATTCTGGACTTTTTAAAGCAATATTATTTTTCCCCCTTGTCTCTATCCTCCCTTTCTGGGATTCTGATTAAATATATATTAAACGTTCTTATCATGTCTGCCAAATCTCTTAACCTCTTTATATTTCCCATATCTTGTCTTCTCTAATATGAATTCTGAGTGATTTCTTCAATTCAGTTTCAGTAATTTTCTTTTCAGCTGTGTCTAATCTGTTGTTTGATCCATCCTTTGAGGCTTTTTTTGGTTTAAATTTGTAATGTTTTTTATTTGTAAAAGTTGTATTTCTTATTTTTCAAGTCTGTTCTTGTTTAAGAGACTGCTCATTTCTGTGGATCCATCTTTGTTTATTTAGAATTTTTTTACATAGGTTCAAATTATTTTGTGCCTAGAAATTCTAATGCTGGTTTCATTTTGATACTAAACTGGTTTGTTGTTTTCTTCATAACTTGTTATTGTGAATGCATATATGTGTTTGTCTGACTTGCCCACCTATGTATTCCATTAAGGGAAAAAAACATCTCTCTATTCATATCTTAATATATAACTTACATCCTGGTATCAGGTAAGTTCCTGAAATACAGTCATTGAAAGGAGTCTTGTTCTTATTTTTTTCCTCATTTATTTCGTTATTGAATACGTTAACTTTTTAAGTACTCCTTTTTTTTTTTTAAAAAAAAGAAAGACTCTGCTAATGGGTATGCTTTCAGAGCCCTTGCATATCCCACAATGTCTGCTTTTTTGTCCTTCTTACAGTCAGCCAGGATTCCTAGGTAACCATCTTTTCTGTAGATCCCATTTTCTTGGGGTATTTAATATTTCAGAGAAGTTACACATCAGCCATTCTTACCTATTGAAAATAATCTGTATTGCCTGATGGAGCCTGTTGAATTTTTATCTTTAAATTTGAAAGTATCATCAGAATATGGCTTCTTTTGGGGGGGGTTCTTTCACTAATTTTGCAAGGGTCTAAATGATACCTGTGTCTCTGCAGACACTGGTCTTTCTTCAACTCAGGGAATTTTCTTCTACATATTTATAATGACTTCTGTATTATCTGTGTTTTCTCCCCAAGTTTCCCTTATACAGTTTGGTTCTTTAATTAATGTCTTGACTCTCTTCTCATTATTTTAAGTCTTTTATTCTTCTGAGTTCTAGAGATTTTCAAGTCTGTCTTCCATTTATTAAGTCAAATTTATATAGAATAGGTAGGTTGTATACCACTTCCAATGAGATATTTAATTAAAATACATTTACTTAATATCTACATGAATCTCTAGAGACATAAAATTATTCCTACTTTGTTCCCACTTCTATGTTCAAAGTATACTCTTTTTTTTTTTTTTTAAACATCTTTATTGGGGTATAATTGCTTTACAATGGTGTGTTAGTCTCTGCTTTATAACAAAGTGAATCAGCCATACATATACATATGTTCCCATATGTCTTCCCTCTTGCGTCTCCCTCCCTCCCACTCTCCCCATCCCACCCCTCCAGGCTGTCACAAAGCACCGAGCTAATATCCCTGAGCCTTGCGGCTGCTTCCCCCAAGCTATCTACCTTACTACGTTTGTTAGTGTGTATATGTCCATGACTCTCTCTCGCCCTGTCAAAACTCACCCTTCCCCCTCCCCATATCCTCAAGTCCGTTCTCCAGTAGGTCTGCATCTTTATTCCTGTCTTACCCCTAGGTTCTTCATGACATTTTTTTTTCCTTAAATTCCATATATATGTGTTAGCATACGGTATTTGTCTTTTTCTTTCTGACTTACTTCACTCTGTATGACAGACTCTAGGTCTATCCATCTCATTACAAATAGCTCAATTTCATTTCTTTTTAAGGCTGAGTAATATTCCATTGTGTATGTGTGCCACATCTTCTTTATCCATTCATCCGATGATGGGCGCTTAGGTTGTTTCCATCTCCGGGCTATTGTAAATAGAGCTGCAATGAACATTTTGGTACGTGACTCTTTTTGAATTTTGGTTTTCTCAGGGTATATGCCCAGTAGTGGGATTGCTGGGTCATATGGTAATTCTATTTGTAGTTTTTTAAGGAACCTCCATACTGTTCTCCATAGTGGCTGAACCAATTCACATTCCCACCAGCAGTGCAAGAGTGTCCCCTTTTCTCCACACCCTCTCCAGCATTTATTGTTTCTAGATTTTTTGATGATGGCCATAAAGTATACTCTTGAATCTTGTTTTCACTTAGCAACATCATTTCAGAGAAATATAGTTAATTCTAATGATTCCAGAAGGTTCTTTCCACCTAGAAAATTGTTTCACATATCTGCTGATTTTTATCTACCTTCTTATTAGGAAGAAACCCTATAGGTAATCTTCTACCATGTGTCCTTCTCCATGAAAAAGAACTCTGCTCTTCATTGTGGGAGGGAGCTTTCTCAGGCTAATATTCTGCTAGTTAAGACACTTAAAAATTGGCACCATTCTGGTCAGGATAGAACTCTTCTTGTAAGTTGCAATTGAATATCTTCTTCTTGGAAGGAAATAGACTTTTTAATACAATGGTAAATATTTTTCTGTGGAAATGTGAGATGAAAACTTTGAATACTAACTATTTACCCATCTAACCAATATTTAAGAGTCTAATGGTCATTAACCAGACATCTTTTTCTTTTTTAACTGCTCAAAACTATTTCAATAGTAATTCCCCCCTTTGCACACACACACATGCTGCTACCAAGAAGTTATGTTTGAATTTGGCCTACTTTAGTTATCTTTCCTTGATTTAAGTTTGTAAGTTTGAATCTAAATTTTATGGGAAAAATTCAACCAATCTTTATGCTCTAAGAGAAATTATCAGTACATCATTTTTCTACTAACGCCTGGGCCATCCACTCAAGAAGATACTCTTCTGAATAATCTTTCTGTCCACCCTATCTTTTCTCACCCATTGTGGAAACAGGACTCATTGCCTACCAACACCTGGTATACAGATTTTCTGCTTATGCAACCACCTCAAATAAGAGAATGCCTGCCTCATTGTCTGCCTTTATCCTTCTGACTTGGGTATATTAGTGTAAATTTATCAGTGTCCCTACACTTATCTCTGAGACCAGGCTTTCTTTCATAGGAGAGGAATCATGTAGCATAAATTTCTAGTTTTTCACACCTTTTCAGTTTCCAAGTATAGATACAAGTTTTTCTCTTATTTTTGTTTTTAGGGGGTTATTTCTATGATATATCCTTTATCTAAAAACATCGATGCTTCAAAGCTGTCTTAATAGTTATATATAAAGCCAGATCTTTATAGAAGTAACTAGCAGATTAATCTGGTTAGTTTACTGAGTACCTACTATAGGTATAGTACTTTATTTGATTTTAGAATTTAATTTGGGAGAGTTGCCTTTTACTGTCTACAATTTAGCTAAGAAAATGGGATCTATACGTATGCAAACCTAACAAGACTGTAAGAGATTGTGAGGCAAACTATGATAATGCAAATTACTGATGTGTACTAAAGTAAATGATTTCATAAGAGGAAGTCATCACAGCCAGGTATTTGAAAATTGATGTGAATTAGAAAGACAATTATTGGGAAACCATTTTACTGGAGAAGAGAAAACAGTGATTATACCAGTATGGCCACAGAAGTGGATTCTGTATAGTAAAGGAGTGGAAACTGGCCAGAAGGATTGATTAGGTTGACTGTGCATAGTCCTGAATGCTAAGATGGAGTTTGTGCTGCAAGTAATGTGGGTTTGACACAATGAAAATGGTTGTTCTAGTGAGATTAGAACAGTAGCCATGGGCAGAGAGAAGTAACCAGTTAAGACATCCTTGAGGAATCTAGGTACAGGATGGTAAGGATGTAGACTGAGAGTGGTCAGAGTATAGCTGGTGAGGGATGTCACAGTAGAAAACTAACAGGACTTGGTAACTGTTGGATAAGTTGTATAGGATCAAAACATTTTTGCTAATTAAAAGAGACATTGTGTATGAGACAGAGTTTTCAACTTTATTAAGTGGGAGAATTGATATTATGAATGATGTAAGAAAATAAAGTATGACAGTGTGACAAGTCCCAGATCTAGAAATAACTGACACTATAATGACATGCGAGTTCTCAAGCCAGATGTCTGGTGCTTTTGGCTGCCCAGGTTTTACCCCACTGCACTCTGGCTCTGAGAGCTGCATAGTTTGGGTCTTTCCTAATCTTTAGTCTGTGTTCTTATTCAGCAGAGTGACAGTGCTGCCCCCTCAGGGTTTCTTGACCAATTCTTTCTTCTTAATTATCTTGTTTCACAAATATTTACTGAGAACCTTCAGTACGTGCAAGACCTTGTGCTAGGCATGGAGAATAAAGGAGACGAAAAGTGCTGTGTGGTACTTCCGTTAGTAAGTAAAGTCAAGTGCATTTTAACTAGTATTTTGTTGTCGAGGTTTTCAGGAGACATTTGTTTCACTCAAATGATCAAGAGGCAAATACTTTGCATTTGGAGAGGACTCTTGTTTTTCACAAACTATTAGTAAGTGACTGCTTTTTTCCTGCTGTTTTGGAAATTTACAAATAATGAACTTTATTTTTCATCTCCACTAGGGGACAGTGTGTTACCATTAGATTTTTTTTTTGCTTCCATATCAGCAAAATGTATACAGAAAGGAAATTTAGCCTCTAATTATTTTGATACGATATTAATAACCTTACAAATGTAACAAAACTTAAAATGTTTCTAAAGTATACAGCTTAGGATTTTTGTATATCGTATGTGTTATGGATGGATAGATATATGGCCATATATAGATACAGGTTTTATTTGTTTAGAGTGATTGAAATTTTGTGGCATTTAGATAATTTTTGCATGAGTCCACCAAAACAAGGATGCGTGGCAGAAAGATATTAATACCAAAGTATACGGAAATTGAATTTCAGGACAGTTTTGTAATTCATGGAACTTGAATTAGGCTTTCGGTATGGAATTTGCTGAGGCAATGTAATGTTTACCCTTCCAAAAGATCTCTGTAATCTCTTGAGACATCTAAAGCCTAAATAATACATTTATACATATATTTTAAATTTATAGATTTTCTTTTAAGAGAGTACATTGTGTTCTTTAGGAATGATGTGTATGGAAGATGAAAATCTCAAAAGATTTCCGTTTAGGTTGTCTATAAAGATTTGGAGAACAGTGATGTCATAGCTTTTCCTGCCATTCTTTGAGACAAGATCCTACAAACTCCACATAAATTTGATTCTAATAGCATACCATAAATTTGTTTATACCTCTTTAATTCAAGTACTGATATCTGTGTAGTACAATGATAGGGTTTAATGTTTTGAAATATACCTTTTAAAAAGTTCTTCAAGGTTTGCCAAAACTGGGTATAGTTTTGCCAAAAGTTGTCCTTTGAGAAAACTGAAAGCGACAGTGGATCAGTAAGGAATTCTGAGGATATGACATTACAGAAAATTGACCACTTGTACACTTGCAAGGTGCTACTTCTTCGTCATTTACTTCTGAAACTGCAGGCGTTACTTGTTCAATTTGTGAGGTTGATGGTGAGGAGCAGGGAAAAAAGCTGCTATGAATAATGGAGGTGCCATTTCATTCCCAATCTTCTGTGAAAGTAAAGAAATCCATTTTCCCTGATTTCCAAAGAGCTTGCCAAAGGCTTAGAGGTCCCATGAGAATTTTTTCATCGAGACTTCACTACTCTATGGAAGATGATAGATAGAACCACGGGAAAGAAACCTACCATCAACCAAAAAAAAAAAAATAATAATTATATATATATATATATATATCTCATACAAAAAACCTAAAGTACAGGATTCCATTGACAAGACTTAATTACTCTAGAGTAATTTTAAAATTATGTTTTTAAAAGATAATGGTAATAGAACTTTTGTGCATCTTTTTTTTTTTTTTTAAATAAACTTATTTATTGGCTGTGTTGGCTCTTCCTTGCTGCGCGGGAGCTACTCTTCTTTGCCGTGCACGGGCTTCTCATCGCGGTGGCTTCTCTTGTTGCGTAGCACGGGCTCTAGGCACACGGGCTTCAGTAGTTGTGGCTCACAGGCTCAGTAGTTGTGGCGAACTGGCTTCATTGCTCCGTGGCCTGTGGGATCTTCCCGGACCAGGGATGGAACCCGTGTCCCCTTGCATTGGCAGACAGATTCTTAACCACTGAGTCACCAGGGAAGCCCCGATCTAAGCATAGGATATTTCATCCTAATCTTGAAATTACAAAGTGGTAGAGAAATAGCTAAATATGATAAGTTTAAAACCCATGGTGAATTCTAATCCTAAATAATTCAGTTCAAGGATATAAAAAATTTTAAATAGCAATTTTATATTGATTTTTTAAAATATTCTTCCTGATATTTAAAAAATCCAACTGTAAGAAACCCTTCAAAATCTCAATGAGCAACTGTTAACATGCTAAATAAAATTAAGTACACATTTTTTGTTATTACTTTTAGCTTAACTTCCATGATATCTTTCTTAACCTCTAAATCAGCAAAAAGCTATAACTTTGTGAATTATTAATATGATTCTTTTGGAAATCTTTTATTGAAAATTGCAATATTCAACAAAAATGTTTACTTTGTACAGATTTTGAAGTTTTTGGTGGGGATAGATATTCTCTGGAAATCTAGACAATTATGAAGTACTGATTTTATGAGATAACAAATCAAATTTAGTCCCTGACTTTAAAGTCTTGAAACTAAGTTTTAAAATAACTTATTTTTCTTATTAGAATAAAGTGTGTTTATTATGAAAATTTTGAAAATATAGCAAAACATAAAGATGAAATAAAAATAGCCATAAATCTGTCACCCAAAAATAACTCTTGTTAACATTTTGATATTTTCCTTCCCAGTAATTTAAGAAACCTGATTACTACATCCTTTTTTTTTTTTTTTTACCTTTAGGACCAGTTTCTAGTTTATAATACAGCTGTAACCAAGAAAAAGAGTGAATGTTGTATTTTAAAGCTAGAAGTTATATTTTTATTTTTTTATGAGAAGATAGAGTGCAATTTTTATTGTTTTTCAAAAATTTGACATTGTTCTCAAGTGAACAGAACAGTAAGATAACAAGTAATTACTGTCTGAAGCCTAGCCATGGATGTTGCTAGAGTTACAGATAGTAAGTAAACTGCTGATAAATTTAATTTGGGTGCTTTTTTCTTAATTTTTTATTGTGAAAATTTGGGTACCCACTCTTCTTACAATAGCTTTATCACATTGATATGTCACTCTAAGGATCAGCCATTTCTTGTCCCAAATTATTTCTTGTTCATCCTGGACTCTATAGTATTTTCTTCCTCTTTCTCTCATCATTTGGTTCTGTCTCCCTGAGGATAATACCTGTCTCATGTGATCTTACCATGCTCTGAATTCCCTTGTTCTCTCATGTGCAGCTGTAGCAATATTACCTACAGTCTAGTCCTGTACATATATTTGTACATTACATCACATTGGTTTTCTAGGGATGGGGTTAACATTTTTCAAATTTTTTGTTTGTTTCATGGAGTAAATATTCCCAGATGACATGGCTGCTGACATAACCCATATGTAGTTTTCTAAATGTTCCAAGCAGGTTTCTTGGTGATGGTGGTAGGGTGTGTCAGTAGATAAGGAATAGGGAAATGGAATAGTAATGTGATTACAAGGTATGAGATGATTATGGTAGTAATTCACCATTTTTCTCTCTTGCTTCAGTTTGGATATTTTTTTACTTCATTTCAGGGTCACTGTTATTGTCTCTGGCTCTTCCCATCTCATATGAAATCAATTAATTCTTAATTTCAAGTATTATATTGTAAAATTGTAAAAATTTTTTTTTTTTTTTTTTTTTTTTTTGCGGTACGCGGGCCTCTCACTGTCGTGGCCTCTCCCATTGCGGAGCACAGGCTCCGGACGCACAGGCTCAGCGGCCATGGCTCACGGGCTCAGCCGCTCCGCGGCATGTGGAATCTTGCCGGACCAGGGTGTGAACCCATGTCCCCTGCATCGGCAGGCGGACTCTCAACCATTGCGCCACCAGGGAAGCCTAAAAATAGTTTTTTTATTTGAGATTCCAATTCTATGTTAAAATTTCCCAGTTTTCATCAACGTTTCCTTCTCTTCCTCTATTTTTTAAATATATTAATCTTATTTTGAAATCCTTGCAGGGTAATTCCAATATATGGATCATTTCTGGGTCTGTTTAAATTGATTTTTTTTTTGCTCTTGTTTATGGGTAGTCTATTTATTTATTTATTTATTTATTTATTTTTGCAGCTTTGTGTTCTTTACTTGTCAAGTAATATTTTATTGTATGCCATCTGTTACTTACAAAGCATTATAAAAGCTCTAGTTTATTTTAGCTTCCTCCAAAGAATATTAAAATTTGTTCTGGCAAGCATGTGTGTTACTGGGAAATCAACTGGCTCTTCTGGATCTTGTAAAGCTTTGTTAGGGCAGTTCTAGTTCAGTTTTGTCTTTATTCCTAGGTTATAGGCATGGTCTTCACCAAGGTCTCCTTGTTCCAGCCTACCTCACATCTAATCTTCTAAGTGCAGTGCACCTTCTAAAATCTCTGCTCATTGCTCCAGCTTCCCAGAAATTATTCTCTGCTAGGCCCCATGGAGTCTACCTGTGCAAGTGCCGATTAGGAATTGGCCAAATAGGGGGAATTTTCAGCAGAATTTTAGGACTTCTTTGCAACTCTCCCGTCGCAGGGATGTTTTTCGCGCAATCTGAGCCACCTTTGTCAACTTTAAATTGTAATCTCTGTCTTTTATATCCAGAGAGACCATCATTCACTTGGACTCTATTTCTCTTCTTTATAGTTTCGAAAAATTCTCTCAACAAGACATCTGAGATGAATGGTCTCTGCTTTCAAGGACTGTAGATATGCATTGGTTACTGTCTTAGATCGGCAAACAACATTTTTACATAGAGTTTACCAGATTTAATGGTTATGTATGGTGAGTAGGTGTTATCAGCTACTGTTGTGGCTGAAACAGTACCCCCCGTAAAAATGATAATTCTAACAGCTGTTATTATAGAATATTTGTTAGGTATCTGTGATTTACATGTCTTACCTGGTTTAGTCCCTACAGAAAAATCTATAAAGTAGATAATATTGTTACCCCAGTTTTAGATGAAAAACGCAGAACTATAAAACTTTGATAATTTGCTCAAAGATATCTGACAGTTGTGAAGGCTAGTATTTGAATACCAGCAATCTGACTCTAGAGCCTGATTAAACACATCTTTTCTTGAAAAATAATACACTTTGTGTTTTAGATTCACAGAAGAATTGAGAGGATGGTACAGAGTTCCCTTGTGCCCTTTGTGCACTTTCCCCTATTATTAACAACTAAGCCATAGTTTATGCAGATTGCCTTGGTTTTACCGAAATTTTTTTTTTATCCCAGGATACCACATTACCTTTAGTTGTCATGTCTCCTTAGGAGACAACTGTCATGTCTCCACAGTTGGCTGTGACAGCTTCTCAGACTAACCTTGTTTTTTTATGAACTTGATAATTTTGAGGAGTGCTGGTCAGATATATTGTAGTATGTCCCTCTATTGGAGTTTGTCTGATGTTTTTTCTCATGACTAGACTGGCGTTATGGGTTTTGAGGAGGGAGACCACAGAGGTCAATACCATTTCATGATAGCATATCAAGAGTGTATACCATCAACGTGATTTTTCAGTGTTCATGTTGACCTTGCTCACGTAGTTTTAACACTAAACATTTTTATTATATAATATTTGGAGCACACAAAGGAATGTATGCATATACATGTGCATAAATATGGATGATTGATAATAAAACGACCACCTGGAATGCCCCTCCACTCCCTATCTCCATCAAGGATTGAAAACACTGTTTTGCAAATCCACATTCAGCAGGAAATGCTTTTTAAAGATTTATTTCCTTGCATTTTTTACTTACGTTATCAATACTTTTATAGAGGTATGGAATTTTGAAATGAGTTTGAAATCCATAAATTATTTGTCTATCTAATTTTTGTACATACTAGAATTTTCTTAGTATATGTATGTCTCACCATCTTGTTTAAATCAGCTCTTAAAATTCCATATTTTTCAAAGATGGAATGATTGAGGTCAGGCAGAGAGGGAAAACAAATATTTAGTGGAATAACGTAGGTTCTTCTCACTGAATTCGAGTCTTTCCAAATGATGCCTATAAAAAATTGCCAAAGTAATCTTTAAAAGAACAATCTTACTTAAATTTGTTAGTAGCTAAAGATATGTAAGTTGTGGAGTAATCAAAATGAGCATGGAAGATTTATTCCAAGATAGAGAAAAGTGATTTTTCTAGCCCTAGGATCTTAAACAGGTTTTCCCCCTTCATTTCTTTGTTACCATGCTGCTTTCATTATAAGTGTAAACTGGTTTCAAAGAGGCTATACAGATAGCCTTTTCCTGTTTATTTTTGAATGGGAAACCTTAATTATCATCATCTGTTGTATATCTCATTTTAATGAGACTTGGGAGTAGATGTGTATCATACCCTGCAACATTGTAATTAATTAATTATTGAGTGACAAATACATACCTATAGTTGGTTTGTGTTTTATTCAGTTTTAGAATACTATTTCTGTATTTATAAATGGTGTGTCATGAATGATATCTGCTCCTACATAAGTGAATCAGATTTTAAGCTCAAACATATTTGGCTTTTAAATGATTTGTTAATGTGATTTGATATTCTGAAAACCGGTACAGCATTTGAAATCCGTTATTGAAATGTCATTAAAACTCACTCACGAGAGGCAAAGTAGCCACCATACAGCCCCTGTGCATCTTCCCCAGTTCCACCTCTTAGAACACAATCAGGGAAACTGACGGGAAAGAATAGTTTAAGCAGAGGTGATCTCTTACTACCATCATCATAGATGAGAAACCCAGGCCTGGGCTAGTGGAGGCGTGGTGGTAGTGGGAAGGCTTCGATAAGATAATATTCTTCTTTGTACTGTTGCCAGACTTCTGGCTAAATATGTAAATAGGAGTAAACAAAGTAACCAAATAGTGGTCATTGTTAACAAATGAGGCAGACTGAAAGGGTGAACATATGTCTATCATTGTCAACCCTCCTTTGCTTTGAATTTGTTATAATGTATGGAGGGCAACCATGTGTTAGGCATTGAACTAAGTTTTTTATATTCAAAGGTAAAATATTCTCTACATCAAGAAACTGATCATCTGGTGGAATAGATGGCCAGCTGAAAAGACTATAAGAATTCAGTGTGCTAGAGGAATTCATAGCTATGGAAGCGTATAGATTCACCTCACTCAAATTGGGTTGAAGAACAGCAGTCAAGGGAGATTTCAGGAGTCACTGATAACTGAGTTGAACCTCAGAGTAACTAGGGTAAGCTAGGCCAGGAGAGGGAGTGAGACAGCTTTTCTGGCAAAGGGATTAGCTGGTGCAAAGGGATGAAACCTTGAAAAATGGCTTGATTGGGCAATCTTTTTTTTTTGGCGGGGGGGGGGGCAGTACGCGGGCCTCTCACTGCTGTGGCCTCTCCCGTCGCGGAGCACAGGACGTGCAGGCTCAGCGGCCATGGCTCACGGGCCCAGCCGCTCCGCGGCATATGGGATCCTCCCGGACCGGGGCACGAACCCGTGTCCCCTGCATCGGCAGGCGGACTCTCAACCACTGCGCCACCAGGGAAGCCCAGATTGGGCAATCTTAAACAGTTCTACATGGCTTGGAGAACTGAGTGATTTTAAGGGAATGGTAAGAAGAGGCTGGAAGGATAAAAGACCTTCCAGGTAAAGGGTTAATACTTGATCCTGAAGTTTAAATATAGCCTTCAAAAGATTTTATGCAGGATAATGATGTGATCAGATTTTTATTATTTAAAATCAGTATTTTCATTGCTGTGTGGGAAATAGGATAGAAGAGGACAGACTTCAGAGAGACTATGAGATTGTTTCGGTAATTCAGGGCCAGAGGTATTATGCTGGCAGTGGCAGTTTGAGTGGAGTATATGGATTCAAGAAACGTTAAGGAGGTAGAAACAGTGGGTCCCAGTGATGTACTGAATGTTGGGATAAGGCATTATGGACAATGCCGAAGTGTAGAAATTGGTTACCAGATCCCTCTTTTTGAACCTAGCACAATTCATAACCCAAGGATTTAACATATTAACTGTTTCCTCTTTCATTTTCCCTTCATATTATCATCCCCTCATACCTTCAAGAAGCCTAAATAATTAGAAAAAACAGAATTTCCTAGGGAAATATGATTTCAAAGGGAAAATCACATTTTAGCGACTTGTGAAATAACTCTTTTCACAAATCTGCCTGATCTTTACTTCAAAAACAAGCAGGTTTTTTGTTTTGTTTTCTTCCTCCACACCAGTACTCACAGTTTATAACAAAGTCTGTTGTTGAAGAACCCTCAGGAAAAAAAAAAGGTGAAGAGAAGGCTTGTATCATCAAAGAAATATTCACACTGAAGTGAAGAGCCAAAGTTGGTCTTCAATATTGGATTAAGGGAAAATAATCTTTTGTTTCATATTATTAGCTTTTGAAATTGTGTCATTGCTTCTTTTGGTACTTTCAGCAGATATTTTTTCTATACTGAAAGTGCTTATAAAAGCATTTCTCCTTTATTTGGGACAATGGCTGTGGTCTGAGTTCTATGCAGTGCTGAGCCCAAAGAATAGCAAGCCTTGCAAAGTGTCTCCTCGAACACATAGAAACAGAGTCTGTGATTGTGGTTGCCAGGGGCTAAGGAGTAGAGGAAATGGGGAGATGTTGGTTAAAGGATACAAACTTCCATTTATAAGATGGGTAAGTTCTGAGAATTTAATGTACAGATGGTGACTATAGTTAACAGTACTGTATTGTATACTTCAAAGTTCCTGAAAGAGTAGATCTTAAACGTTCTCACCCCCCTTCCAAAAAATGGTAACTATATGAGATGATGAGTGTGATAACTAACCCTACTTTAGTAATAATTTTGCTGTATATATGTATATCACATCATCACATTGTACACCTTAAACTTATACAATGTATTTATGTTTATAAAGTTTTTAAAAAATAATTTTTTTAAAAAGAAAAGTAGGTCCTTATTAAATTTAATGTGTTGATACCTTTTCTTTCTAAAATAATTATTGTTTTATCTTTTCTTTCAGGATGAACAGAAGCTACAGGAAAGTTTAAGGCAAGGTGCCACCATTATTGCTGCCTTAATCAAAGAAAGAAATTCCGGACTCATTGGTCAACTACTGGTAGCATAAAGAACATGAAGAAAATTACCTACTGTGTTCTTAGAAACATTTACCTAAGTATCTCTTTTGTGCTTCTCTCCGAATTGTATATGGTAGAATGTTTAAGTTGTATTTTATGTCTTTTATAATTTGGAGGATGTGATGCTTAGGTGAACTTGAAAACTTTTTATGCATGTCAAATATAAATTGCTTAAACCGGAAAAGAACAGATAAGTGGAAAATAATAGCCTTCACATAAAGAATGTGTGCCTTTTCACAAAGGCATGAAAGATAAAATAGAAATAATGATGAGTCAGCTAATTCTCCAAGGAATGAGAATTTAGGAAATGTCAACTATTATCTCTCTGTTAATTAGTAAATCACACTATAATGAAACTAATAAATAAGATTAATGAGTATTGTTAATTCTAACATTATCCTCTCTCCATGGGTTATTTTGAATTGCATTCCAATTTTTCACACCTTAAAAAAAAAAGAGGAGATAGCAGTGAACTCTGGTTTGAGTATCTGTACCATTAGCCTCACATTACCCTAGATCTCTAAAGGAGATGTAATCTCCTGCTTTTCTAATGTTTTAAAATTGTATGTTTTCCTTGGTTTATGAAATATAGTTTTGACTTACATTATTTTTAAAGGCTTCTGATTTTTCTGAATAACTTTAAAAGAAGACTGGAAAGCTTCATGAAAGTGAAGTTATTTTGGTCAATCTTAAGTTAGTCTTCTTCTAAAAGGAAGAGAGTTCATTGCACATAAAATAATTTTCTTTTGATACGGATAACTGCTGCCTTTTTAAATCGAGTTCTTATTCTTTCAAATTTCCACTGGTATATACATCTTAAATATTGATGATTTGTCCCTCACCTTATATTTTACAGTTTTGTCAATCCAGTCATTAGAGATGCCTTTTATTCTATATATACACTTCATAACAACACATAGATCAGATTATGCCAGGGCTTAGGCTGCACGTGGGAACTATAAAAATTGCATGAAATGTTTTCAGTTAAAGACAGACTATGAGGGCTTCCCTGGTGGCGCAGCGGTTGAGAGTCCGCCTGCCGATGCAGGGGACACGGGTTCGTGCCCCGGTCCGGGAAGATCCCACATGCCGCGGAGCGGCTGGGCCCGTCAGCCATGGCCGCTGAGCCTGCGCGTCCGGAGCCTGTGCTCCACAACAGGAGAAGCCAGAACGGTGAGAGGCCCGTGTAAGACAAAAAAAAAAAAAAAAAAGATAGACTATGAAATATCTACCTTGTGCAGTCTCTTCTTAACATGTTGGGTGATTTTGCCTTCATTTCTCAAGTATCCATAATAGTAGGAGAGTTTATATTTTACATTTAAATAATACTGAGTAGAATATAGAGGAAATGAAGTAATTATTGCAATTCATTCTCCTAAATGAAATGTGTTGTTTGAATGAATGTAGGCTTAGATCTCAATTCCTGGGCTCGCCACTTTTTCTCTTTCTCTAGGGATGTTAAGAAATATAAAATAAATCATTTAATTAAAAATCTTGAGGGTGGAAATATAAGGGCAGTGTGTGGATTTTGTTTAGAATGTCTGTTGTCGTTAAGGCAGGTTGGCTACGTTGTAAAAGGCCATAGGTGTGCGTTTTGACATCTTCAGGTGGAAATGTTTTAAGAATTTGAGAAGTGCTCATAAAGGCAAAAGGGGAAAAGTTACGAAGATTTTAAGGAGAAAATCAGTGCCTTTAGGTACGTGATGGGAAACTAGGCAGTCTCTGGCACAAGCATCACTGAATCTATTGAGTGCTGACTGAGTTACCTTAGATTTCAACAGAAGGGAATATTATACCAGACAAGAATTTATCTTGGGACAGTTAGTATGCCTTTACCCTAGGCAATTGTAAACATTTAGTGTTATGAGATTTAGTTAATAAAATATTAAGATGACGATGTCTGAAATCATCATCATCATCATTATGGCATTTAATTTTTTTCTTTATAGTTTACACAGTGATTCACAGCATTGAAAATAATTTAAAGAAATCTCCTCACATCCTTTACAGTTTAGATGGAAATTGAGGCTCAGGGATCCTCACTACCTTCTCCAAAGACACATGTTAAACTCAGGACCACTGGGAATAAGTTTTAAGCTCATTTCCTCTATAACAATGATTGCAGGCAAAGGACATCCAACAGAGAGGCCTTGGGAAATGAGCCAGAGGCTCTGAATGAGCGTTGGAGGAATGGACGAGGAGGGACAGATCAGTCCAGTGACCTGAGGAAAGTCCTGAAGCTTTTGGCTTTCCAACCATCTTTCCAACATACAGAAATTGTAGCTAAGGATAAAGGGGATGAAGAGAATTATTGGCCAGGAGGGAAAGATAAATTAGTTGTTTCTGTTATTTTTTAAGAGATCCAGAGGCAACTTTACAGTTATATATTCATCTCCACTTTGGGAAACTTAATTACTTTCATGAAAACTGTCCATTTTCACTTTACTTTTCAAAATCCCTTTAAAAATTGTACTAAGTATGCCTGAGGGTTGCTGAAATTGCTTTCTACCTGTGCAAATTTTGTGGAAAGGCTGTTTTCTTTTTAAATGTATGCTACTTAATTACATGCAATTTAAAGTTAACCTTTTTAGGAAGTTAACACAGTGCGATCGGTAGTTTGATTAATGACATATTGGTAAGAAGTAGTATTTTTTTTTTTCATGAAAGTGCTCAATTTGAGAGATGACTTCTTGTAAATAGACTCATCTACAGATGAAAGTCAGACCCCTCTATTCTACCAAGACCTCAGACCCCTATATTCTACCGAGAGCCATTCTTAATGTGGTCACTTTCAGCATTTTGCATTGGTTTACCAGGAAAATGCTCTTTTCCTATGCTAGTTTACTGTACATTTGACCCTTGAACAGCACAGGTTTGAATTGCACTGGTCCAATACGTGTTTTTTTTTCAGCAGTATCTAGGAAGGAACCATGGATACAGAAGACTTACTATAAATTACGCACAGATTTTTGACTGCTGGGAGGGTCAACGCCTTTAATCCCTGTGTTGTTCGAGGGTCATCTGTAATTATACCTATCAAATTTTACGTTATATATATATAAATACAATATTAATTTTATAAAAATCAAGTTGTAGTACTACATTTTCTTATGTTAAATATGTAAATTTTACTTCATTTTAATGTTGAAACTAACTATATCAAGGAAACAAATGATAATAGTTTAATTAAAATGTGAAGAAAGCCGTTTGAGATAAGAAAGATTGAAATTGTTTTAAAAGTTTAATTCAGAAATAAACAGAATAAATGAAAAATACATATTGTTTTAGGGTTTATTAATATGGTTTAAAATACGTGGACAAGAAGTGGCTGTGTAGCTGGTATTTGGCATTGTAACATTAATATATGTTCTTGTATGGTTTTAGTTTCAAAACTGTGAAAAAGTATGGATTCTTTTAAATGAAAAGTAAGAAACTACCATTAAATATTTTAAATGTTCTCTTTACACAACAAAATATAGGTAATTGATAACTAAATCATTGATATTTTAAAATCTAATGACAATTTTCATTGATATTTAGTGTATATGTACATATTTTTCAAACTGACTCAGTCTCAACTGAATAACTGAATAGAACATTCTCAAAATATAAGTGTGATCTTTTACATTAGAGGAAAATAGAATTTGAGATTCAGATCTATTATTCTGTAAAATATATTAAAAATTTGCAAAACCAGAAGTCTCAGTCAGATTTTTTCTCTTTCCCTCATATTTAGCAGGTTTACCAGCAATTACTGTGGCAGCTAAGGATATAAAAGCTACACTTAGACACAGTGGAAAAGAATATTGTGACCACTTAATAATGTCTGCATGGGTGTGGTGGGTTGAATTACTGTTTAGCAATATTCTTTCCCTCCATTTAGTTTCCATACGAGGAATATATGTCCACTTCATGACTTTGGGATTCATCCTGTGACCTGCTTTGACCAACAGAGTGAGTCACAAGTGGCAGTGCACCGCTGAGACTAGGCTTAAGAGACCCTGCATGTTGCTGCTTGCTCTCTCTCACTTCTGCCACCACCATGATGTACACACTCCTCCTGGCCTGCTGCCTCCCAAAGGAAAATGAGAGCCGGGATCACCTGACCTCCAGCTAATTAACAAGTGGATGCAGAAGCCCAGCTGAGATCAGCAGGGTCTCCAGCAGACAGGTGAGCTCAATAAATGCTTTTTTTTTTTTCTAGTACTGAATTTTGAATCATTTTATCGAACAACAGTTGGTAAGCAAGGAAAGAAGATCTGTGGCAGTGTGTGGTACATTTGCTCTCACAAGTCTAGGATATATCTGGAGACACACATTTTGCTAAAGCAGAACATTTACCAGGAGAACTGTTGGTTAGGGCAATGATCCCAAAGTATTAGAAGGTTCTCTGGATGCCTCCTTCCCTAGTTTGTAGTTACTGAAGGAGGAAAATAGACTTGAATGTTATAGAAAAGTTTTCAAAAGAAGTTAAACTTTTTGGGGCCTGAAATGACATTGAGTTAAAATACGGGCTACTAAAATAATAGATAGTAGAAATAGCTAACATTTGTTGAATGATTACCGTGTTCCAGAAACTGTTCTTAGTACTTTTGCGTGTACATAACTTTTTTTTCCATAATAACTTCAGGTACTAGGTAGCATACCAGTCTCCATTTAAAAGATGAAGAAACTAAGGCACATACATTTTGAATAACTTTGAGTAACAGAGTCATTCGAGCACCAAGTGGGCAAAATGTGATTCAAATTTGGTTATCTAACTTTGGAGCTTATATTCCTAAGCATGATTCTTTATAATATTATAAAACATACTATTTTTTCCCCATGGAACAGCATTTTATTTTAAATATAGCAGTGTGTACACATCAATTCCAAACTCCCAATGTATCCCTCCCCCATCCTTCCTCCCTGGTAACCATAAGTTCGTTCTCTAAGTCTGTGAGTCTGTAAAACATACTATTTTAAGATCCCTTAAAGAATGACTCTCAAAGATGGGAATCTCAATTTTATTTTCGTTAATAGCAAGAGAAAGAAAATGGGTAAAGCCCATTACCTTGTAGTGTTGCTATACTCTTCCTTTCCTTTGTGCATTGCTACCCCCAACACACAAACATATTTTAGAACATCCTTGGATCTGCGTGTGCCAGTAAAACATACAAAGACTGATACTCACATACAGTTATTATCACTCACAGAGATGGTGATCCCTGTGAACTCTAAAGTTGTTGGGACTTCCTCAGGCAATGAATGATCAGGCATATTTGGATAACAAAAGTGGAATATGAAAAAGTAGAAGGAAATACTTCCTTGATGAACCAGAGTTGCATACAGACGTTTGCACCTCAGCAACACAAGACCTGAAAAGAGAAGTTGAAATCCATTCACTGTCTTTACAAGAGAAAGGAAGGTCTAGAGAAATGCCCAGGCAGGAGGAAGTATGAGTCTTCCCTTGTCATGAGACTTCCCTAAGCATGAATGTTCACAGTGTTTGCTCAGTGGGAAAATTTGGGGTGAACGGTGTCAGTGTGATGAGCTTGACCTGAGCAGAGCCAGGAATTTTTTCTCTTCATATCTGAAATATTAGAACCTGCGATTCTTAAAAACGTCTTCATATTTGAAAGTTGCTGAGAGTAAATCTTGAAAGTAATTACGACAAGAAAAAGAATTGGTAATATTGTATAGTTACAGATGGTAGTTACAGATGGTACCTAGACATAGTGTGGCGATCATTTTGCAGTGTCTACAAATATTGAATCATGTTGTACACCTGAAACTAATATAATGTATGTCAATAACACTTCAATCAAAAAAGATAAATTTTTTAAAAATTCAAATAATATTATTCAAAGGAGAAGTCCCACTTTGAGTCACCAGCAAAGAGTGGGCTGAACCCTGTGTTGGAAATTACAGCCTTTACAAACACTTTCCACATTTCTTTGCTGTGATTTACTCTTTCCTGGTGTTATTGTAAATTGAAAAACTCATTATGCAATTTTGATTTTTCCTATTCTGTCATTGGTGTCCAAAAACAAATATAGTGTCTCCTCAGTCTGAAGTTCTGTCCTCTTAAATATTCAAATAACCAGCTCTTTTTTTTCCAATTTGCTCATCAGTCTAATAATTAGTTCCTTAAAAAGAATTTCCTTTACTACTCACATCTCTAAGTTTTGCCTCTTCATTAGAATTTAAATTATATAAAAGCAAGAACTTTGAATCTTCATATGATACCTTCTAGTGACTGTCTAGAATAATATCTGGCACAAAATATGTGCCCGACATTGAGTCGGTGAATGGATAAATAATCTGAACTCTTTTTTAACACACGGAGCTGAAACCTGAATTTTGCAGTTGGTGAAATAACATTGATCAGTTTGGCTTTCTCAATAAATATTGATTAGGTAAATGAAATATTACAAATGGTATTTTCTGTGAAGATTGAGAAAGGACTCTGACGACTACATGTGATAATGTTGGATTGCCAAGACTTAAAAAGTAACCTAGGGGCTTCCCTGGTGGCACAGTGGTTGAGAATCTGCCTGCTAATGCAGGGGACATGGGTTCGAGCCCTGGTCTGGGAAGATCCTACATGCCACGGAGCAAGTAGGCCCGTGAGCCACAACTACTGAGCCTGCGAGTCTGGAGCCTGTGCTCCGCAACAAGAGAGGCCGCGATAGTGAGAGGCCCGCGCACCATGATGAAGAATGGCCCCCGCTTGCCACAACTAGAGAAAGCCCTCACACAGAAACCAAGACCCAACACAGCCCCCCACCCCCCCAAAAAAAAAGTAACCTAAAAAAAATCGTGCAGGGTTTTATCATGAGTCCTTAAATAACTTTTATATAAGGTTTTTTTTTTTTTTAATTTTAAGGCTTTATTAAAATATACATTAACATCACCAGATAAAAGATTCACGTCTGGGCTTCCCTGGTGGCGCAGTAGTTGAGAGTCCGCCTGCCGATGCAGGGGACACGGGTTCGTGCCCCGGTCCGGGAAGATCCCACATGCTGCGGAGCGGCTGGGCCCGTGAGCCATGGCCGCTGAGCCTGCGTGTCCAGAGCCTGTGCTCCGCAACGGGAGAGGCCACAACAGTGAGAGGCCCGCGTACCGCAAAAAAAAAAAAAAAAAAAAAAAAGATTCACATCTAAATTTGTGCAACACAAAACACAAAATCTGACTTTAACACGTTAGTGTGTACTGAGGAAAAAAATCAGGTTTTCTGTTGCTAATGAAAGTACTATAGAATAAAAATAAAAGTAATTGGATATTTTTTAGAAGTCTTTACAGCTGAAATGCATTATGCAAATTACTCTACTTTGTGAAGATGCTACCAAATAATCTGAACAGGTGTTAAAACATCTGGGTCTATTTAGCAGCATAGACGAAGCCTGGATTGTCTAATGTATGTTTCTCTTCTTGTTTAACCTTAATTAATCCTTGCAGGGTCTCTGTGAGGTAGGTCTGTATCAACCTTGTGGGATGACAATTACAAAAAGGCAGATGCAGAGATTAAGGGCTCATGATCACCCAGCACACTGGAAGCCAAACTGAGTCTAGAAATCCAGAATTTCTGATTTTACCTTGGATACTGTTTTAGGGAATTGGATTACAACTAGGAGGGACTGTTCTTTACTTGAGGTTTTAAAAAATCTGATTAAAATCTGCATCCAGAATTTTACCTGGATGCATTCCCTCATTTTCCATTTTGCAAAATTGCAGTTAAGCCAGAGGCAAAAGCTTCCACAAGGCAATCCTAGTGATCTTTTTGACCTGAGTGGAAACATGATTTGAGATTTCACATGGAGGCCAATTTTGTAAGAATTTCCACTAGTATGTGGACTGTGATGATTGGGTTATTTGGATGAGGTTTGGGAAAGCATCTAGTAGATTAACTAAATGAGGTTTCTGGAGCTTTCCCATTTTGGAGCTATCCATTTCGTTTTTTGTTCTACCTCATTATAAAATGGGCTATTGAAATTGATTGGTTGGTTGGTATGTCAGCTTTTTCTTTTCTTTTTATTTTTTTTAACATCTTTATTGGAGTATAATTGCTTTACAAGGGTGTGTTAGTTTCTGCTTTATAACAAAGGGAATCAGTTATACATAAACATATGTTCCCATATCACTTCCCTCCCGCCCACCATCCCTATCCCACCCCTCTAGGTGGTCACAAAGCACCAAGCTGATCTCCCTGTGCTATGCAGCTATTTCCCACTAGCTACCTATTTTACGTTTGGTAGTGTATATATGTCCATGCCACTCTCTCACTTTGTCACAGCTTACCCTTCCCCCTCCCCATATCCACAAGTCCATGCTCAAGTAGGTCTGTGTCTTTATTCCTGTCTTACCCCTAGGTTCTTCATGACATGTTTTTCCCCTTCGATTCCATATATATGTGTTAGCATACGATATTTGTCTTTCTCTTTCTGACTTACTTCACTCTGTTTGACAGACTCTAGGTCCATCCACCTCATTACAAATAGCTCAATTTCGTTTCTTTTTATGGCTGAGTAATATTCTATTGTATATATGTGCCACATCTTCTTTATCCATTCATCCGATGATGGACACTTAGGTTGTTTCCATCTCTGGGCTATTGTAAATAGAGCTGCAATGAATATTTTGGTACATGACTCTTTTTGAATTATGGTTTTCTCAGGGTATATGCCCAGTAGTGGGATTGCTGGGTCATATGGTAGTTCTATTTGTAGTTTTTTAAGGGACCTCCATACTGTTCTTCATAGTGGCTGTACCAATTCACATTGCCACCAGCAGTGCAAGAGGGCTCCCTTTTCTCCACACCTCTCCAGCATTTATTGTTTCTAGATTTTTTCATGATGGCCATTCTGATTGGTATGAGATGATATCTCATTGTAGTATTGATTTTCATTTCTCTAATGATTAATGATGGTGAGCATTCTTTCATGTGTTTCTTGGCCATCTGTATATCTTCTTTGGAGAAATGTCTATTTATGTCTTCGGCCCATTTTTGGATTGGGTTGTTTGTTTTTTTGTTATTGAGCTGCATGAGCTGCTTATAAATTTTGGAGATTAATCCTTTGTCAGTTGCTTCATTTGCAAATATTTTCTCCCATTCTGAGGGTTGTATTTTGGTCTTGTTTATGGTTTCCTTTGCTGTGCAAAAACTGTGATTAAAAATCTTCCAACAAACAAAAGCCCAGGGCCAGATGTCGTCACAGGCGAATTCTATCAAACATTTAGAGAAGAGCTAACATCTATCCTTCTCAAACTCTTCCAAAATATAGCAGAGGGAGGAACACTCCCAAACTCATTCTACAAGGCCGCCATCACCCTGATACTAAAACCAGACAAAGATGTCACTAAGAAAGAAAACTACAGGCCAGTATCACTGATGAACATAAATGCAAAAATCCACAACAAAATACTAGCAAACAGAGTCCAACAGCACAGTAAAATGATCATACACCATGATCAAGTGGGGTTTATTCCAGGAATGCAAGGGTTCTTCAGTATACGCAAATCAATCAATGTGATACACCGTATTAACAAATTGAAGGAGAAGAACCATATGATCATCTCAATAGATGCAGAGAAAGATTTCAACAAAATTCAACACCCAATTATGATAAAAACTCTGCAGAAAGTAGGCATAGAGGGAACTTTCCTCAACATAATAAAGGCCAAATATGACAAACCCACACCCAACATCATCCTCAATGGTGAAAAACTGAAACCATTTCCACTAAGATCAGGAAGAAGACAAGGTTGCCCACTCTCACCACTCTTATTATTCAATATAGTTTTGGAAGTTTTAGCCACCACAATCAGAGAAGAATAGGAAATAAAAGGAATCCAAATCGGAAAAGAAGAAGGAAAGCTGTCACTGTTTGCAGATGACATGATACTATACATAGAGAATCCTAAAGATGCTACCAGAAAACTACTGGAGCTAATCAATGAATTTGGTAAAGTATCAGGATACAAAATTAATGCACAGAAGTCTCTGGCATTCTTATACACTAATGATGAAAAATCTGAAAGTGAAATTAAGAAAACACTCCCATTTACCACTGCAACAAAAAGAATAAAATATCTAGGAATAAACCTACCTAAGGAGACAAAAGACCTGTATGCAGAAAATTATAAGAAACTGATGAAAGAAATTAAAGATGATACAAATAGATTGAGAGATATATCATGTTCTTGGATTGGAAGAATTAACATTGTGAAAATGACTCTACTACCCAAAGCAATCTACAGATTCAATGCAATCCCTATCAAACTACCACTGGCATTTTTCACAGAACTAGAATAAAAAATTTCACAATTTGTATGGAAACACAAAAGACCCCGAATAGCCAAAGCAATCTTGAGAACGAAAAACGGAGCTGGAGGAATCAGGCTTCCTGACTTCAGACTATACTATGAAGCTACAGTAATCGAGACAGTCTGGTACTGGCACAAAAACAGAAATATAGATCAGTGGAACAGGATAGAAAGCCCAGAGATAAACCCATGCACATATGGTCACCTTATCTTTGATAAAGGAGGCAAGAATATACAGTGGAGAAAAGACAGCCTCTTCAATAAGTGGTGCTGGGCAAACTGGACACGTACATGTAAAAGTATGAAATTAGTACACTCCCTAACACGATACACAAAAATAAGCTCAAAATGGATTAAATACGTAAATGTAAGGAGAGACACTCTAAAACTCTTAGAGGAAAACATAGGCAGAACACTCTATGATGTCAATCACAGCAAGATCCTTTTTGACTCATCTCCTAGAGAAATGGAAATAAAAACAAAAATAAACAAATGGGACCTAATGAAACTGGAAAGCTTTTTCTTTTCTTTTTTTTTTTTCCTTTTCTATTCTTTACATCTGAGCACTTAATTTAATTGAAAGCAATCTCTTCAGTCTAACTGGATAGCAAAACATCCCTTTGAGGAGGAGGAAATAGATGATAAAATCTGTGTTACTAATTTTTTTCAGTAGTTTGGAGGAATTCCTTTTCCGTCCTGTGTATGTGTTTTTAAGACCCTGTTAAGTTCATAGTTCCTTTTTCTTTTCTTGTTTGAATAGAAAATCATTCTCTTTCATCCCACCTGAATTTTAAAAATGTATTATTGAACTGCCGAGTTCAGGAATTCAGTGGCCTGTTTTACTGAATGGAGATGTGTATGACCTGATAGTAAAAGAATGCTATTCAAAGACATTTCCGCCTGTTTGTTTCTTGGATCAGTTACTGCTCACATAAATCTGGAAAAAAGCCAAAATATGTAAACAAATTAAGAGCTTTAGTATCCCAGTGGGAATATCCATAAATTCTACCATAAGTCAGGAATTAAAGATTAAGTGCAATATGCTATAAAAAGATAGCAGAGAGAATCAACTATAGACCAAATATTCTTGGCTCTGGTTTGAGAATCTTAAAGGATATTAAAAGATTTGGATTAATCATGGAGTTACGCGTAATATTACTCCTTCCCAAAGCTATATGTGTTGCCTAGATAGAATTTTATTTTACTAACTTCTAAGTATGGCTTAATATCAAACGAACCTTCAATTCTGAAGCCACTCTTTCATATTCTTTTAGTACACAAAATATATATAATGTCAATTATCTATCTTTACAGTTAGTAAAGAGTGAATGAACTTCTTTACACATCTGCATAAATCTGTGAATACAGTAAAGGACAGTTTGATAGGTTGGGGATTTTTCCAGTAGAGCCTTTTTGATACACACTGTTCTCTTTTTGCAACTCTCTGGTGTATGAATTGAAAATTGTGGTCTTTTCACTTTTTTTTTTTTTTGAACCAGAGTTAAAACTTAAATGTAGGGCTTTCCTGGTGGCGCAGTGGTTAAGAATCCGCCTGCCAACGCAGGAGACCCAGGTTCGGGCCCTGGTCCGGGAGGATCCTACATGCTGCAGAGCAACTAGGCCCGTGTGCCACAACAACTGGGTCTGAGCTCCTAGAGCCCACGAGCCACAACTACGGAGCCCAAGTGCCACAAATACTGAAGCCTGCATGCCTAGAGTCCGTGCTCCGCAACAAGAGAAGCCACGACAATGAGAAGCCTGCGCACAGAGACAAGAGTGGCCCCCGGTCATCACAACTAGAGAAAGCCTGCGCACAGCAACGAAGACCTAACAGAGCCATAAATAAATAAATGCATTCATTAAAAAAAAAAAAAAAACTTAAATGTAAACCTTTCTCTTAAGAAAGACCCCAAAATTTAATTCCCCCATTATGATGTCTTGTGAATTTCTTCTTGATTGTGTATGTGTAGAGGAAGAATGAGAATGTAGAGAAAGAGAAAAGCAATATACACATATACACATATTTTTATGTCAATATTTTCTTGAAAGAGTTGTTCTAAAACAATTGCATTGTAAGCTTATGTTTTGTATGCACATACAAGAAGAACTTGTAGAGATTAGGTATTACTGATTTAGCCAGGTTTATCTCAAATTGGGAAAAATAGAGAAAATATGTTGTACATATTTATACATAATAAATACATAGTCATAATTATACACAATTAGCAATACTCATTGGCAATGCAGATTCAACACAATTTTTGTGATTGTACAACTTTAATATTGGTGACTTCACTAGCGTGTGATGTGAAAATGATTTTACACGCTTTTTTTCTAAACCCAAATTAAAACATGAACCCACATGGTTTCTGTCCCAAACTAACCTGAATCACAGTATCCTCCCCAGCAATTTCATGCGTGCTGTAGACTAAGTACCTTAGTTTCTTTTACCCTTTATTTTTCATCTTGTCACCACGCTATTATTACCTTCATGAGAAAACCACTTTCCTGGGCACGGCCGTCTGCAGTCTGAAGCATCCCTGTGTGTCCCACAGCAGCCCCCTAGGAGGGACTATACTTGCGTTCAGAGTTGTGGTCTTAAATGCTCTTCCAGCTCACTCAGAGAGCTTGATCACAGATGCATGCAGTTCCAGGAGGTAGAGGCTGGACTCTCCCTGAAACTGCAATCATGTTTTTGTTGCTACAGGGACGTGTGCTACCACTAAAGAGAAGCAGAGGGAGGGAGGCCTGTCTCCGCTTGTCTCTCTACCAGAAGCACTGTAGATTCCTGGGTGTTTGGGCCCAACTACTCCTGGACCATACGTCAAGCAGTGTCTACTCTCTAGTATATCCCCATCCAAAGAACTTAGCTTATTCCTTGTATTACAATTAGACAATCCCCAGAATGGGTGATAGCGCTGTCATCCATTCTCTTCAAGAGAAATGCTTGTGTTTAACTTGCTGTTAAACACAGAATAGTGTGAATATTGATACATTTCCCAAGGTCTGGATTTTTTAGTCTCATCCATGGTCCACTTGTAACACTGTCAAAAAGATTTTTCTTCCCCGAAAATAGTTCATATCTATCTGGGAGAAATATATTTTTAAAATTAATTTATTTTTTGGCTGCATTGGGTCTTCATTGCTGCACGTGGGCTTTCTCTAGTTGCGGCGAGCAGGGGCTACTCTTCGTTGTGGTGCACGGGCTTCTCATTGCAGTGGCTTCTCTTGTTGCGGAGTGCAGGCTTTAGGTGCGCAGGCTGCAGTAGCTGTGGCTCGTGGGCTCTAGAGCGCAGGCTCAGTAGTTGTGGCTCACGGGCTTAGTTGCTCCGCGGCATGTGGGATCTTCCCATACCGGGGATCGAACCTGTGTCCCCTACATTGGCAGGTGGATTTTTAACCACTGTGTCACCAGGGGACGCCCCCAGGAGAAATATGTTATGAGCCTTGAATAAATTAAAGAAGACAATTATACAAAGTAATACAGGAGTGGACAAAGTATGTAAAAGACTGCTTTTTTCCTTTGTGATCTTTATTGTGGTAAAAGAGTATTTTGGAGACCATCTAGTTATTCAGTAGTAATTACCATTAAGTGTGTTTTACTCTTTGCCATATAAATTTTGCATATCTGATGTAACTTTCTTGAGAACACAGTTTTCCATACTTTATAAAAGAGCCTGAGGCTCCTAGAGGCCAAGTGAAGATCCTACGATCACATAGCTTGTAAGTGGCACAGGCAGGACCACAATCCTGTATTTTTTAATTCCCCCCTACACGGCGTCTCATCAATAAGATCTAAATGTTATCTAAATTACAATAAAAAATGACTAATAATAGATACGTTGATAAAAATTTTAGAATCTCTTTATTCAGTTGTGTATTTTTGTTTTGATTCTCATTCTTCTATGGGGTTCGGGCCAACTGTCAGAGTTAGTCATTAGCAGTAGATGTGTATCTCCTGGTATTAACATGAGAACTACATAGCAGACCACATCCTGGTCCCTAATTATTAAACATCTCTTATGTTCAGGATCTCTGGGTCCTATGGAAATTCTACAGGGAGATAAAGGCACATTCTACAAAGAGATAAGGCAGGATGCCTATTCTCTTTGACATTTTTTCTGGAAAGGTGAGAAACAAATGAAAATCATGGCAATGGAAAGTGATATGGTAAAAGTGAAATTAGTGGTATCATCTTTCTTTGGTATTCACATAGCATGTTCATTACCAATTATATTTTATATTGAAATGTTTTCTTTATACACCTCTGTTGACTTTTAAGATGAAATCTTCTTGAGGCTAAGTGTTAAATTTTAGTCCTCTCGTTAACTCCAGCTTATATTAAATATAATGGTAATCTGCTAAGGTCCCTTTCAGGTATAAAATTTAATTTCTGTCTAGCAGCAGTATCAGCAATCCTTTAGTTAAGCCTATATCTGTTGGGATATAAATTGTCAAGTTTAGTTTACAGCCTGGCTGAGCAAGAGAGAATATATAAATCAAGTGATATCTAAGAATCCATTGAAGCCTATGTGATATGTTAGAATCTCAATTTATATATTCATATGTCGAAAAATATCTATTTTTTAAAAATCAACTCATCCCTGATTTCAGGCCCCAGTCCTGTGTGGTTGGAATAAAAGGCAACCTCTGGCATTGTTCAGGTTCCTCTTGCATCAGGGGTGTACAAAGGACCTGGGTCTCAAGAAGCACCAGAGCATCAGAACTGCCCCTCTAATCCTCAGCCATCAGTCCCCACTGTCCCTAAAAGGCCAGCAATCAAGACTAGCAAAATGACCCAGGTCCCTGTATCCTTTCTTTAAATGTTGATTTGATTGGGAATATAGTAGTTCATGCCTATTTTATTTTGTTTTTACATATATATACATTCTTTTCAAAGTATTCTTTTCCATTATGGTTTACCATAGGATATTGAATATAGTTCCCTGTGCTATAGAGTAGGACCTTGTTTATCCGTTCTGTCAATACATACAGTAGCTTACATCTGCTAACTCCGGCCTCCCATTCCATCCCTCCCCCAGTACCCTCCCCCTTGGCAAACACAAGTCTGTTCTCTATGTCTGTGACTTTGTTTCTATCTTGTAGATAGGTTCATTTGTGTCATACTTTAGATTCTACATATAAGTGATATCATATGGTGTTTGTCTTTCTCTTTCTGACTTCACTTAGTGTGATAATTTCTAATTGCATCTATGTTGCTGCAAATGGCATTATTTTGTTCTTTTTTATGGCTGAGTAATATTCCATTGTATATATGTACCACATTTTCTTTATCCATTCATATGTTGATGGACATTTAGATTGTTTCCATGTCTTGGCTATTGTGAATAGGGGTTCTATGAATATTGGGGTGCATATATCTTTTCGAATTATAGTTTTGTCTGGGTATATGCCCAGGAGTGGGATTGCTGGATCATATGGTAATTCTATTTTTAGTTTTCTGAGGAACTTCAATACTGTTTTCCATAGTGGCTGCATCAACTTACATTCCCACCAGCAGTGTAGGAGGGTTCCCTTCTTTCTACACCCTCTCCAGCATTTGTCATTTGTAGATTTTTAATGTTGGCCATTCTGACCAGTGTGTGATAGTACCTCATTGTGGTTTTGATTTGCGTTTCTTTAATGGTTAGTGATGCTGAGCATCCTTTCATGTGTTTGTTGGCAACCTGTATATCTTCTTTGGAGAAATGTCTGTTTAGGTCTTCTGCCCATTTTTGGATTGGGTTGTTTGTTTTTTTGATATTGAGCTGCATAAGCTGCTTGTAAATTTTGGAGATTAATCCTTTGTCAGTTGTTTTGTTTGCAAATATTTTCTCCCATTCTGAGGGTTGTCTTTTTGTCTTGTTTATGGTTTCCTTTGCTGTGCAAGAGTTTTTAAGCTTCATTAGGTCCCATTTACTTATTTTTGTTTTTACTTCCATTTCTTTAGGAGGTGGGTCAAAAAGGATCTTGCTGTGATTTATGTCATAGAATATTCTGCCTATGTTTTCCTCTAAGAGTTCTATAGTGTCTGAATTTACATTTAGGTCTTTATTCCATTTTGAGCTTATTTTTGTGTATGGTGTTACAGAGTGTTCTAATTTCATTCTTTTACATGTAGCTGTACAGTTTTGTCAGCACCACTTATTGAAGAGGCTGTCTTTTCTCCATTGTATATTCTTGCCTCCTTTATCAAAAAAATAAGGTGACCAGGTGGAAGGGAGGGAGACGCAAGAGGGAAGAGATATGGGGATATATATATATATATATCTGATTCACTTTGTTATAAAGCAGAAACTAAGACACCATTGTAAAGCAATTAGACTCCAATAAGGTGTTAAAAAAATAAAAAATAAGGTGACCATATGTGCGTGGGTTTACTTCTGGGCTTTCTATCCTGTTCCATTGATCTGTATTGCTGTTTTTGTGCCAGTACCATACTGTCTCGATTACTGTAACTTTGTAGTATAGTCTGAAGTCAGGGAGCCTGATTCCTCCAGCTCCGTTTTTCTTTCTCAAGATTGCTATGGCTATTCGGGATCTTTTGTGTTTCCATACAAATTGTGAAATTTTTTGTTCTAGTTCTGTGAAAAATGCCATTGGTAGTTTGATAGGGATTGCATTGCATCTGTAGATTGCTTTGGGTAGTATAGTCATTTTCACAATGTTGATTCTTCCAATCCAAGAACATGCTATATCTCTCCATCTGTTTGTATCATCTTTCATTTCTTTCATCAGTGTCTTATAGTTTTCTGCATACAGGTCTTTTGTCTACTTAGGTAGGTATACTACTAGGTATTTAATTCTTTTTGTTGCAGCGGTAAATGGGAGTGTTTCATTAATTATTCTTTCAGATTTTTCATCATTAGTGTATAAGAATGCAAGAGATTTTTGTGCGTTAATTTTGTATCCTGCTACTTTACCAAAGTCATTGATTAGCTCCAGTAGTTTTCTGGTAGCATCTTTAGGATTCTCTATGTATAGTATCATGCCATCTGCAAACAGTGACAGTTTTACTTCTTTTCTCATTTAGATTCCTTTTATTTCTTTTTCTTCTCTGATTGCTGTGGCTAAAACTTCCAAAACTATGTTGAATAATAGTGGTGAGAGTGGGCAACCTTGTCTTGTTCCTGATCTTAGTGGAAATGGTTTCAGTTTTTCACACTGAGAATGATATTGGCTGTGGGTTTGTCATATATGGCCTTTATTATGTTGAGGTAAGTTCCCTCTATGCCTGCTTTCTGCAGGGTTTTTATCATAAATGGGTGTTGAATTTTGTCGAAAGCTTTTTCTGCATCTATTGAGATGATCATGTGGTTTTTCTCCTTCAGTTTGTTAATATGATGTATCACATTGATTGATTTATGTATTTTGAAGAACCCTCGCATTCATGGGATAAACCCCACTTGATCTTGGTGTATGACCCTTTTCATGTGCTGTTGCATTCTATTTGCTAGTATTTTGTTGAGGACTTTTGCATCTATGTTCATCAGTGATATTGGCCTGTAGTTTTCTTTTTTTGTGACTTCTTTGGTTTTGGTAACAGGGTGATGGTGGCCTCGTAGAATGAGTTTGGGAGTGTTCCTCCCTCTGCTATATTTTGGAAGAGTTTGAGAAGGGTAGGTGTTAGCTCTTCTCTAAACGTTTGATAGAATTTGCCTGTGAAGCCATGTGTCCTGGGCTTTTGTTTGTTGGAAGATTTTAAATCACAGTTTCAATTTCAGTGCTTGTGATTGGTCTGTTTATATTTTCTATTTCTTCCTGTTTCAGTCTCGGAAGTTGTGCCTTTCTAAGATTTTGCCCATTTCTTCCAGGTTGTCCATTTTATTGGCATATAGTTGCTTGTTGTAATCTCTCATTATCCTTTGTATTTCTGCAGTGTCAGTTGCTACTTCTCCTCTTTCATTTCTAATCCTATTGATTTGAGTCTTCTCCCTTTTTTTCTTGATGAGTCTGGCTAATGGTTTATCAATTTTGTTTATCTTCTCAAAGAACCAGCTTTTAGTTTTAGTGATTTTTGCTGTCATTTCCTTAATTTCTTTCTGATCTGATCTTTCTGATTTCTTTCCTTCTGCTAACTTTCGGTTCTTTTTGCTCTTCTGTTTCTAATTGCTTTAGGTGTAAGGTTAGGTTTTTTATTTGAGATGTGTCTTGTTTCTTGAGGTAGGATTGTACTGCTATAAACTTCCCTCTTAGAACTGCTTTTGCTGCATCCCATAGGTTTGGAGTCGTCGTGTTTTCATTATCATTTGTTTTAGGTATTTTTTGATTTCCTCAGTGATGTCTTGGTTATTTACTCGCATATTGTTTAGCCTCCATGTGTTTGTATTTTTTACAGTTTTTTTTCCTGTAGTTGATATCTAGTCTCATAGCGCAGTGATTGGAAAAGATACTCGATACGATTTCAATTTTCTTAAATTTACCAAGGCTTCATTTGTGACCCAAGAAATCTATACAAATATATATCTAGCCCAGTGAATTTTCCATGAGCACTTGAGAAGAAGTGTATTCTGTTTTTCGATGGAATGTCCTATAAATATCAATTAAGTCCATCTTGTTTAATGTATCATTTAAAGCTTGTGTTTCCTTATTTATTTTCATTTTGGTTGAATTGTCCATTGATGAAAGTGGGATGTTAAAAGTCCCCTACTATTATTGTGTTACTTTCAATTTCCTCTTTATGGCTGTTAGCATTTGCCTTATGTATTGAGGTGCTCCTATGTTGGGTGCATAAATATTTACAATTGTTATATCTTCTTCTTGGATTGATCCCTTGATTATCATGTAGTGTCCTTCTTTGTCTCTTGTAATAGTCTTTATTTTAAAGTCTATTTTGTCTGATATGAGAATTGCTATTCAGCTTTCTTTTGATTTCCATTTGCATGGAATATCTTTTTCCATCCCTTCACTTTCAGTCTGTATGTGTCCCTGGGTCTGAACTCGGTCTCTTGTAGACAGCCTATATATGGGTCTTGTTTTTGTATACTTTCAGCCAGTCTGTATCTTTTGGTTGGAGCATTTTATCCATTTACCTTTAAGGTAGTTATCAATATGTATTTTCCTATTCCCATTTTCTTAATTGTTTTGGGTTTGTTATTGTAGGTCTTTTCCTTCTCTTGTGTATGCTGCCTAGAGAAGTCCTTTAGCATTTGTTGTAAAGCTGGTTTGGTGATGCTGAATTCTCTTAGCTTTTGCTTGTCTGTAAAGGTTTTAACTTCTCCATCGAATCTGAACGAGATCCTTGCTGGGTAGAGTAATCTTGCTTGTAGGCTTTTCCCTTTCATCACTTTAAAGATATTCTGCCACTCCCTTCTAGCTTGCAGTTTCTGCTGAAAGATCCGCTGTTAACCTTATGGGGATTCCCTTGTATGTTATTTGTTGCTTTTCTCTTGCTGCTTTTAATATTTTTTCTTTGTATTTAATTTTTGATAGTTTGATTAATATGTGTCTTGGCATGTTTCTCCTTGGATTTATCTTGTTTGAGACTCTCTGCACTTCCTGAACTTGATTGACTATTTCCTTTCCCATATGAGGGAAATTTTCAACTATAATCTCTTCAAATATTTTCTCAGTCTGTTTTTTTTTTCTCTTCTTCTGGGACCCCTATAAATTTGAATGTTGGTGCGTTTATTGTTGTCCCAGAGGTCTCTGAGACTGTCCTCAATTCTTTTAATTCGTTTTTCTTTATTCTGCTCTGTGGTAGTTATTTCCACTATTTTATCTTCCAGGTCACTTATCCGTTCTTCTGCCTCAGTTATTCTGCTATTGATTCCTTCTAGAGGGTTTTTAATTTCATTTATTGTGGTGTTTATCATTGTTTGTTTGCTCTTTAGTTCTTCTAGGTCCTTGTTAAAACGTTTCTTGCATTTTGTGTATTCTATTTCCAAGATTTTGGATCATCTTTACTATCATTACTCTGAATTCTTTTTCAGGTAGACTGCCTATTTCCTCTTCATTTGTTTGGTCTGCTGGGTTTTTACCTTGCTCCTTCATCTGCTGTGTATTTCTCTGTCTTTTCATTTTGCTTAACTTACTGTGTTTGGGGTCTCCTTTTCGCAGGCTGCGGGTTCATAGTTCCTGTTGTGTTTGGTGTCTGCCCCCACTGGGTAAGGTTGGTTTAGTGGGTTGTGTACGCTTCCTGTTGGAGGGGACTGGTGCCTGTGTTCTGGTGGATGAGGCTGGATCTTGTCCTTCTGGTGGGCAGGATCGCGTCCAGTGGTGTGTTTTGGGGTGTCTTTGAACTTAGTATGAGGTTAGGCAGCCTCTCTGCTAATGGGTGGGTTTGTGTTCCTGTCTTGCTTGTTGTTTGGCGTGGGGTGTCCAGCACTGGAGCTTTCTGGTCATTGAGTGGAGCTAGGTCTTAGCGTTGAGATGGAGATCTCTGAGAGAGCTCTTGCTGATTGATATTACGTGGGGCCAGGAGGATTCTGGTGGACCAGTGTCCTGAACTCGGCTCGCCCATCCCTGAGGCTCAGGCCTGACACCCGGCCGGAGCACCAAGACCCTGTCAGCCGCACGGCAGTGAATGTGGCAGTCTCCATTATGAAGTCAGATTATGAGGGTCTACAATTGCTGTTCAGCTAGAACAGGCTGATTTGGTTGCAGTTTGTCTACGAGGCTGTCTCCAGCAGCTGGTGGCTAAAAGAGTAGGTCTCTGCATGTGCTGCCAGAATCTTAAACGTTTATATACAGGTCTTCACTGGGTTCAGTCATGGATTCGGTACAGAGAGTCTGAAGAAAACCTTACTCTCTCAAGGTTGTGTGTTTGAAACAGCTCCTAAGCCTGAGGGTCTGCAAGCTGCAGGAAGACGAGACCGCCCGGGGCAGGCTGCAAGCCGTGATTCTTGCCACGAACCCCGCTGCTGCTGTTGTGGAATCCGGCTTCCCCCACCACGCTGCAGTGAGTTTTCAGTGAAGCTTTCTTTCTGTGCTGATGAGATTCATGCTACCTGAGTTGCCCAAAGCCATAGAGCGCGTAAATGTTGGGGTGGGGGTACAAACCCAGCAAATCTGGCTCCAAGGTCTGTGTTGTCACCCAGCGAGAGTGGGGAGGCCACGCACCTAAACATCTCACCCCCGCGAGCCACCTCCTCAAACCCACACTGCCGCAGGGTAAGTCACCCGTGCCGGCACTCCTGCACAGCCGCACGAAACCTAAACAACATTTTTACACTTGGATATCTTACTATTTCTATTTAGTTAAACTTAATCAAAAACTGAGGTTATACTTTCTCCCCTAGTTTGACTTGTTCTCCAAGTTCATGTTACCAGGGCTTGCTGCTCTTCCTCTTTTAGAGTTTTGGACCCTTTTTCTTAACCTTGTTCCCTATGCAACTGCCTATCTTGGAACTATCCATCACATCGAGACTTTCTTATTTCTCCTGCCATCACTTTAGTTTATGACCTCATCCGTAAACGCCAGTCACGCCTTATATGCTACATATGCCAGCAAACCACTTACCATTTCCTGATCACGCTGTGCCCTTGTGCCTTATGCCTGTGAACATGCTGTTGCTGCCTGATGTGCTCTATTATATTTTTACACACATTTATTTCGTCTTCATCTATGCTTATGTCATACTTTCACGCTATTATAGAACTTACAGTGCCTTACCACTAGGCACATTAAGAGTCGATAGCATGTTTTACACATCTCTGTTTCCTTTGAATCTAGACTATTAAATGTTGGTAACAGGTGTCAAAGAATTTAGGCAAGCTTAACACTGAACGGGCCTCCCAAATCTTCTTTCCCTTCATAAGCCGCATAAATAATGTTCTCATTCTGCATTCCTGACCCACACTCTTCAGTAACTCTGTACCTCCTTCTCCCGCAAGTAAATCCACCGTTTGTCTGTGGTTATGGCCCATCATGTTAGTCCAGCCCACTATTTGCAGTCAGGTTCTACCCTAGTTTACCTTTGACTTCAGTGTTTTCCTAAGGTATACAAAGAATTCAAACAAGCTCTTGAAATCTTTTTCACTTATCTGCTGCTTTAATGGAAGCTAAGCTCCACCTGGTGGTAGAATTTACTTCTCTTGTTTAGGCTTGAGCACATGCAGTGAGATCAGTTCAGCAGGGAAACAAATTTGTACACATCTCTCTATATGCAAACATGTATATATATGTATTACATATGTGTGTGAGTGTGTGTTTTGCAGGCTTTCCACTCACAAAAGTAGGGAAATATGCTTGTTATTTTACCGACATTGACGTTTAAAACATGGCATTCAGCATTTGATTATTATAAACGTCTCGTGCTATTCAGGCTCTCAGCAATGACCAGAATGATGTTAGTGTGATAATCACAAACCACATATTTCCTGCCACCCCTGTCCCACATCAAAATTGGTTTTCGAAAGGACTTAATTTATGCTTTGGTACTAAAGGAAGTTTATTTAAAGGCCTTTATGATTCATATAAAATTATAAAAATAAAATGGAAAAATGTCTGAAAATATTAACTCAAGTCATATTTTAAAGCAGGATAGTCCAACCCTGTACTCAGTACACGAGTAAGTTCTTTCCCTCTCGCAAGCAAGCGAGTGCAGTATCATGTTTATCCTTTATGTTGAGCGACATTTTGTAGCATATAGCTTTATGAAGACTAGAAAATTAGCCAGAGTTTACACACTGGGAGCTCTGCAGCTGGATTTAACCCACAGATATGTTTTTTCATGTTTCTACTAAAGTATGAAACAATTGCCTCTGTTTGAAAATTGGAAAATTTCATTATAAAAATGCAGCTAGCTAGCAATGAGGGGTCTTTTTCTCGCAAATCAAGTGATCTCAACCTGAGGAGTAACTACCCTTTTTAGATGTGATGCACACTCTGACTTTCCATAAGCCCCACTACTCCTTAACGTATCACACTCTGCCTCCTTTTCTTTATTGCCTGGCTCCTGTAGGCACGGACATTTAGGACCACTGGCATTCATCAGTGATGCCTGAGAAATTCATATTCTGGTCGAAGGAGAAAATGAAGAAAGATGGCTCAATAGCCATCAGAAAAGTGAAAGAAACAACCCAAACAAAAGGTATAAAATTGCTTTCTCTGTAATTTTGCACAACGCCCCACTGGTGGCATAGGTGTACTTCCAATAGTTTCATATTTAAAGGAAAGGACTATCTTTCCTAACTGCTGGCTGACAAATTTTAGAGGTTTCATTTTCCTTCAAATGCCAACTCCTGGACTGAGAAATATCTGAAGTTATTTATTTTCACTTTGAGAGTATTTTAGTTGTTAGGCTAAAATCTAGGCACCGACATAAATGTGTTTGCCTTCTCCACCCAATCAGACCACCTCCTGAGCAGTGAATATTACTACTAAGCCAGTGTTGCCCAGCCTTCCTAACCTGGTCCACATCTAATGAACTTATGTATTTCACGCTCCAACACGTTTTTGATTTGTATTTTGTATCTCCCTTTAAAGGGGCGCCTCTTCTATGGTTAATTAGTGACCATGTTTTGACTATCCCCACCTGCTGTAGTTGGGCAGAATAATGGCCCCCCAAAGATATTCATATCCTAATCTCCATAACCTGTAAACATATTACATTATATGGCAGGGGGGATTAGGATTGAAGATGAAACTAAGACTGCTTATCAACTGACCTTAAATAGATTACCCTGGATTAAATGGGTGGGTCCAATAATGACAGTGGTCCTTAAAAGTGGAGACAGAGGCCAGGAGGAGCCTTGGAGGTGTGACTATGGAAGAGTGATCAGAGTAATGCAACATTGCTGGCTTTGAACAGAAGAAGGGGCCACAAACCAAGGCATGTGGGTATCCTTCAGAAGCTGGAAAAGACAAGGAAACAGATCTGCCTCTAGAAATGCAGCCCTGCTGACACCTTGATTTTAGACCAGGGAGCTCTGTGTTAGAATTCCATCCTATAAAACTGCAAGGTAATAAGTTTGTGTTGTTTTAAGCCACCAAGTGTGTGGTAATTTATTACAACAACAATGAAAAACTAGTATACTAGCAAAGAAGTTTCCTTTGAAGTTTGTTCTCTGACATTTTTGTTATGAAAAAAGCATATGTTTTCAAGATAAAAATTGTACTAAAACATAATTTTTGGAACAATGCAAGTTTCTTCCTGCTTTCTTCTCCTTCTTTTCTTTCCCCTGTCTTGAGAATCATTGTTTTAACCCACTCCTACCCCTCCATAGCAGAGAGAGAAGGTCACGGTTGAAGAGCTGTGCTCCTACAGTGTGGAGCTGCAAATAGGAAACCTATGGTTGAAAGAGCTAACAAAAGGGAGAAGGCAGCAAAAAACAAACAAAAAAACCTTACTTTTATTTTTCCCAAGATTCCTATAATCTCTGCCCCAGAGAAGATTTTTTTTTTTTTTCCTGTTGCTTTTGGACCACAAAACTGCTGAACTATTTCGCAGCCCACTGAGAGTGATGCTGCGTAAATTTCTCCATGAGATTATGGCACAGTAAGAACCTGTTGTGGTCTGTAGGGTATCATCGACAGGCACTTATACGTACACTTAACTAGAATTCTTAATACATTATAAAGTATCAACCTGAAAATAAAGTATCTACTGAAAACTTTTTCACATTAAGTTTATAAATTTTCATGATGCTGTTTTCTGGAAGTTTAACAAACTCTCATTACTTAGGGTCAGACTAATTTCACTCATCATCTTGGTATTCATGTCATTAAACATAACACATTATATATAGTAGCTGCTCAATATGTGGGTGAGTGAATAAATCCAGCTTTTCAATTTACTGGCACTTTCTCTGGTTTAGCCAAAAGTAGGATATAAAGCTGTGGTTTTCTCGTCTCAGTTTTGCTCTGGGATTCTCAGAGTATAATTTCTCCAAGCTCAAGGTGGTCCTAGAATTTAAAGACAGATATTTTTCAATATGGCTTCTAAATGTTAGACAACTATGTAATTTAGTGCTTATTCAAAGAAACCAAGTACCTTTCCCAGAAGGGACATTGAATCAGGAGATGTCACGTTGCCCTTCAAAAGGCAATTTCTGAGGGACTTGAAAGGGTTGAATTTGAGAGCCTACCTTCCTCCACCCCCACTCCTTTATAAGGACCTGTGAGGTTGTTTTAGTCCCTGATGCTGATTCTTACACTTTCATATTTATACTGAAAATCATGTGGAGGTGTTAATTACGTTGCGTATCATGCAGCATCCCTAGACATTCAGATTGGGTAGGCCTTGGGTTGCGTCGTGGAAATTGTGTTTTGTGAAAATTGTACACATGGGCTGCAGGTGACATTGAAGGCCAGGCTGTGAGAAATGTTGCCTTAGGTTGCTTGATGTGCCTATATTTTTGTTCACTTGTACAAACATCATTGTGTGCCCATTACTCTAATCTACAAAGAAATCCACTGCTCTCCAGTTGTCCATATCCCCATACCTCTCTGCCCCCTCACCCAATTGTGTATTGATTTTACAAAGCCATGCTTCCCCCCACCCCAAGACCTAAGGTGGTAGATAAAATTTAAATTATTATAGTAGAAAAAGTCCTGTAATTCTCCTCTGGGGTAGCTGGTGCTTTGCTTCTGAAAAGGGCTGCACTTCCTTTTCTGTGGGTTAATGGATCTGGGCTAGATAAGTATGTGTCTTGCATGTTCCTGTCTCTTTCTTTAAATATGTCTCTTCCATCCTACATCGATTGTGCCCTGTCTCCAAGGTTTCCCTCACCATGACACAGTATAAGGCCTGTCCTAAGTCTCATTGATCTCCACACCTTTCCTCACTCCTTCTTACCACCAAAACACCTCTATCAGCAGCAGATAATCAGAAAGGCAAGTTAATCTGTCAAATGGTATAAATGAGAATTTGTAAGTATTGGTGAACCCAAGCATTAAACCTGGGGCTTCATCAGTAGTGAGCATGGCTTAAGCATCTACTGAGTTGTACGTTCTGTGCTAGCGCAAAGGAGCAAAGGGCAGGAGGATTTTCTGCTCAAGGGGCGTTAACGCAATGGTGGGAATTTCAGTATGAAGCCTTCTAAATTGGGGAGATGAATTTGAGGGTATGTAAGGTAGGTATACCTTGTCCCTTTACTGAGACTAAGTGTTCAGATGTTTTTGCTTCACCCTTTGGGCAGTAAGACACTTGATGTCTTTTAGGCTTCACACAGGGCTCCTCTACTAATGTAGACTGGCAAAAAATAATCAGTTGCACTAGTTCTTCCACCGCATAGAAATTAAGTAGTTTCATACAAAGTGAAAGGATCATTTTTCTTTAAATTAAAATTAACATTTATTGGGCATATTTGTCTCCATAAACTCTTTGTTATTTGGTACAACACTCAGTTTTGTATATGATGGGCAATGGTAGGTATTATATAATGGCAAATAAAGCAATGATTGTATATTTGTAATTTCATGGATTATTAATAGGGCATTCTTATTTTGTTACCCCCGCCTGAGACAATATATTTTTTAAATAGCTTCTTAATGCTACTGTTTTTCACTTGTTCAGTGGCTACTCTTAGGATGAGATATTTTATAAATTTACTTTAGGGTGGGCAAAATGGAAAAGGGTATAAACTCTTCCCAGTTTCTTCAAGAGGTCCAAAAGTGCACGACACAAAGAATGGAGTTTGCTTTGATATAAACATAACTTGCTAACAATAGTTATCCCAAGATAGAAACAGTAGCTTTCTTGAGGGAGTGAAACTTAGATCAAACATGATCTGGCTGCCTTTGAGGTTCCTGTATCACAGGGACGGTTGACTAAGTAATCTGCAAAGACCCTTCCCTCTGGGGATCAGAATCCTAAAACTCAGAAAGCCCTGGCGTGCGTAGGGAGGTTGCTGAACTGTCCCTTAAAAAAATGCCCACTAGAGGGAGTATAACATCATAGATATTTCCTTTCAGTTGTTGCCTTACTTCTGGTAAGCCAGCAAGAAAGCAAGACTCAAGTGCAAATACCTAGAATTTATTTCATACTTTTAAAAATGTTTTTCTCATTAAAATCTTATGGACTATTTTGATAAGTGAAGAAAATTTTCTTCTAAAAAATTAGTGTAGCATATGGTATGTAACATTAATATTTTTTGTATTATGTAAAGAACTCAGAATTTTAAATGACTGGTGGAAATAGAATCCAGATCACTTATTCGTGGTTATCAGTGTAAAACATCTTGGTTCTACATGGAGTATGTTTCACCCAATTTTTTTAGGTCTGTTGTTACTATTGTTTTATTTGCTGTGGATATAATTCCATAATTTCCCTGTATGTTATAGCTTTCCCAGGCATTTAGGATAAACTATTCCACTGGACAACTTGTTTGATTACATAGTATCAAAATCAAATGTTTCATTCATAAATTTTTAAAACAACCTGCCTGTCTGTCTTAGGAAAATTAAAAGTGGGTATTTTTCAGAGATAAAAGCACATTAATTCTCTTTCTATTGTGGGTGGTTCTGCATTTAACTCTATTTTTTCCATTAAAATTTTCTTATTTTTTTCCCATAATTTTGACATTAAGTCTCCAAGTTCTGTTTTGGATTGGACTTTTTATATTTGAATATTTGGAGAAAAAAGTTTTAAAATATTATAATTTATTTTGAAGCACCGACCATTAAAAACATCAAAAGTTCAAAAGCAAAATATTTATGAAAAATTGAGGTATTAGCCTTTTATTGGTAAAATGTATTTTAAGCTAGAATTTACATAATCTTCATCAAGCAGAAAGAAGCACATATATATTATTTCAAATAGATTTTAACTTCTTAGCATCTTAACTATTTGAAGTACATTTCTAACAGATCTCTTTTTTCCTTACCTTACTGTCAGCATCACTGGCCACAAAATAAACTTCCCTAACTTCTCTAGTTCACTGAAAATTGTTGCTTCTATTTAAATTGAGAATTTTCTTTTTCTTTTCCATTGCAATTTTAAAAAAAACCCCAAAACCTACAGCTTGGCAAGTGATGTGTCAGTGTGGAAAAAGTAAGTTACTTTGATTGTGCATTGCCTTCTAATAAGTGATTTGGGGTAGGGGTAACTTCTTGTTATGCTCATTGGTTTCTTTCTTCCATCTGCTTCTGCTTGCCTGAATGATGCTGTCACCGGCTCAGCTCCTCCATTACTCCCTATGTGAATAAAACCAGTATCCAACCTTCCTCAAAAGCCAGGCTTATTTGTTATATTTTTGTTTTATCTATATTTAGAAAAATTTAGTATGAAATTAATACATACTTGTAAACAACCAAAAAATATGTAAATACTGATTCTGAAGGACAGAAACTAAAAGGTAAATTTTTTTTCCTTCTCAGGTTTCGCTATCCCTCTGGTGCAGTTTGAATCTTTCCAGATACTTTGTAGCACATGCAATCCTGTATGTATGTATGTATGTATATATATATATATACACACACACACACACATTTTATACATGGATATTTCTTTTGCCTTTTTTTAAACAAAAATGGAATCATGTGAAAAATACTCTTCTGTGGACTGCTTTTTTCCCTAACAATGTATTTTTAAGATGTTCCTGTTTCAGTACTTACAGAATTACTTCATTTTATTTATAGTGGTATAAAATCCCATAGTTTATTTAGACTCTAGTTTCCTATTGATAGACATTTAAATTGTTTCCCCTATTGCATTATATCAAATAGTGCTGCAGTGCAGGAATTTGAATATCATCTTTGGGATCTTGTGCATTTCCTACGTTTTTGTGGTTAAAACGCAATAGATGCTGAAAGCGTGGCTGGCTAACTATTTACTTTTTATTCATGGCGTATTTCCACAAGGCTTTTAAGATGTCTGTGTTTTATATTACTCTGTGTCTGTGAAAGATATTTACTTTTATCAACAAAACATGTTGGTTGCCAACAATCAGATTTCAAAAGAAAAAATGCTAGTTTCTCTGAGTGTATCTTTACTAGAAAGTGAAAGAGAGATCATTTGTCTCTAATTCAGGTGGAAAACTGTTAAGATTGGAGGGAAAAAAATGAATTAGCAGAATCACTGTGACTTTAGATCATGTTGATCAAATGTGAGATTAAGTATTGGATGTTAATATTTTTGTTGTTAATTAATGGCAAGAATTGAATGGTTAGGTAAAAATGACTTGGGCACACACTCTAGAGTACTCTGCAGTAATTAAAAGCAACAAACTAGATGTACACAAAATAACATGAAGATACTGTAAGAACAGTGGGTTGAATGATTAAAAGTAATAAACAGAATGAATCAAAATTTTTACAAATCAATAACCTTTATAGATTATTAGGTTATAAATCAATGCACTTTATATTAGAACATACACAAAACATTATTACACAAGAATTCCTAGGAGTTCAAGGCTGTCAAATATGTTAGCATGGTTCTAGAAGGAAAAGTGAAATGGGATTGGGGAATAGACATAAAAGACAATCATCAGAAAACAAAACTCAAAGAAAGAATAAGTATTTAGACAGTGCTTTCATGATTTTTCAGACACTGAAGAGCCTTTTTGTAGAAATGAGTGGTTTATTTCCCATGAACATTTCCTAAATTGACTTGTTCTCTGAATGTTGTTTTTCTTTCAAGTTGACAGTTCCTAGAATGGGCAGAAAAGATGCAATACTAATATTCCTCAAATGTAGTGATGGGAATTAGTGGTATCTAGCTACCCCTCTGTGGCTGGGAATGATGGTATATTTTGGAAATAACTATAATTAGGGGTCACTGTTCAAGGTGGTTAAATTGCTAGGAAGATGAGAGAGATATGATTGTATCAAAGTTTTCTTATAACATGACTCCTAAGTAAGCACGCCAAAATAGCCCAGGTAACTAGCTGTTTGAACCCTCCATCCAGACTATCTGAGGAGATGTTCCAGGAGCTGGGCCCGAGAGTGGGTAGAACTGCCCAACAGGCCAGGTCCAGAGCCAGAGAAAAGTCAAGACTGCATCCGGAGTGGATTATAAAAACAAAAGGCTAAAACCTACATAGCCCTTGCTGTGTGCCAGGCCGGTTCTAAGCACTTTACACATAATAACCACTCAGTCGTCACAACAAAGCTGCTGGGGAAGGTGGAATGATCAAGACCACCTGTTCAGTGTGGTAGGTGCCAGTGGGCTTGCAGAAGCGGTGAGGACATGAAATCCAAAGGTCTGTGGGGAAGGCCTGGCAAGATGGGCATAGAAGGATCAGGAAGAAGGGGCTGGAAAATCCCCAGGGGTGGAGGCCCGGAAGGTTGTACGTATTCTGTGCCCTGGCCTTGCTGGGTGGAAGCAGGAGCTCTGAGGGCTGCCCAGGCCATTCGTATCACACAGGGATTTCAATCCTCTTCATCCCTGGGGCCTCAGAGAAGAGTTCAGAAGAGTAAGGTTGGCAGCGTGGAGACAGCCAAGTCAGGATTCTTGACACGTGATCTTTGTTTTGGTGAGGTTGGCAGCCCTCTCTTTGTCTCCTTTCTGGATGAATAAAAACCCCAAACAGCGTGAGCCGGATGTTTGAATGTTTTTAAACCTTGTAATTTTGTAAATTGTCTGTTCCTGGCCCCCTTCCCCACACTTTTGCCCCAGCTGATATCATGATGCTTTCGCCTTCAATTTCTTAGTTTCTGTTGACTTTCGAATGAAGAAAGTGTGATCTGAGTTTGTTTTCTCAGCAAGGTGATGGCAAAAGGATATATTATGGTGTTGAGGAATTTTTATTTTCTCTCAGACATCTAGGATGAGTAGTATATTTTAGGCCCTACTCTCCAGGATATCTCTCTTCTGCTGAGATAATAAAATTGATCAGATGTTTTGAGGTTAAGTAAACTGTTGTAATAATCTGGCAGCTGCCTGCTGGTTGTGGTTTTCAAAAGCAATTACTCACTCTGGAGTCAACTTTGAACTCTACATTTTAATTGAAAAGGCTAATTGTAGGCTATTGCTCCTGATTTAGCATTTGATTTGGCAGATTAGGAAGTAAAAAGACATTGGGAAGGGAGGGGAGAGGAAGAGAAAGTCAGTAGAAGTGTTGCCGAGCTCCAATTCCTGTTTATATATGAGTGTTTTCATACACAGCACATTGTATGCTATCTGAAGAAACAGCAGCAATTGGACTAAAAAGTCTCTGAGGCACCTGTCTGAGGTTAGTCTGCAAAATCCTTATTTTGGGCTTCTTTGCTTCTGTCTCTCTCTCTCTCTCTCTCCCTCCCTCTTCCTCCCTCTCTCTTCCTTCTTCCCCGCCCCCGCCACCCCCCCCCCCCCCGGTTAATTTCTTAATTTTATTTCAAATGTGAAATTTCAGGAATAATTTTCAAGAATATTATCAGACCACGCTTATATATCTGATTAGGAGCTTATTTCTCAAATTCTTGGTTATGCTAATAGGTGGAGACTGCTATTTGTTTTCACTAAAACCTAGCTAACAATTTTACTTAAAATCAGCAAGAGATGGAGATTATTGATGTGTGTCCACAAGAACAAATTACTTCCCTATGGGAATCGTCATAAATTGGATTACAAGAAAGATACCAAACATCCAAAAAGAAATATAGCTGCACCCAAATTTACATCCAGGACAATTAGTAGCATTATTATTTTAATAATGAAAGTTATTGCTTTTAGAAAGTTGCTTTTAGAAAGTTATTGCTTTAGAAAGTTGCTTTTAGAATTGAGCTGAGAAGTGTGAGAACTTGTATTTCTGCAGTCTTGTCCCCACCTAAAAGCAAATGTAGTACTTTTACATTTACTGGGCACAGATGATACTATGCATTTTATAGAAATACATCCTCTAAACTAAAAAAAAAAAAATATATATATATATATATGTATGTATATGACTCCTTTGGACTTTATGCTTTTAGATCAATTGGCAAACTGTGCTGGGAATTTCCTGTGAATCTAATAAAATGTTGATAGCCTAAATTAAGGCTGAAATGAAAGGCATGAACATATGAATTATTTAGTTTTATAATATGTTTCAAAATGCTAGTTACATTTGACTTGAAAATCCACTTTATTTTTAGACTTTTGTGGAATGCAGGTTGGGCTCATTACAGTTCTGTTGATATTTTCATTGACCTCGTAAATATAATTTAATCTCTATGCATCAGCTTTCTGATCTGTAAAAATAAGATAAATATTCTTCCCACACACTTTGCACTCAGAACTCCTCTGTTGAAACAATAAACAGGGTTGTAATATATGAATGTGAGTACTGCTTCAGAATCCAATGTCTTTATCAACAACAAAGAAGAGCTGACATTTATTTGGTGTTTCAGTATTAAATTGGAAGATACTACAGTTAATGAAAAAAAGAAACATCTGTGTTGCTATTAGGAGGATTATTCTGAAATATGGATATCACTGGAAATGTCAGCTGCCTGCTGCACAATTTCCAAGAGCCATTTTTTGTGATCCCAGTATTCATAGAGGTCCTCAAGTAGAATTGACACAAGGAGAGGAAAACCTTATAGACAGGAGGACTTCAATTAAACACACTTAGTTCTTTCAAAATATCTTAAAATCAAATCTATTTGTGTATTTTTACGCTCTACTTTTGGCAAAGTACCTTGCTTTAGAAAGTAGGGGAAAAAGATGACTTTTGTGGTAAGATTAAAGAAACGTGTTTTTTTCCTACAAAAGAAAAGATTGAAGAGAAAGTTAAGCTTTTCAGATAATGTTATTAGAGGCAGAATTTAGACACAATGGATTAATACTTTAGTCATGGAAAAGATTCATATTTGAGGGAGGAAAAATATTTAGTTACATGATGGTTTCTAAAAATACCATGAGATTATGGAGGTAAATCGAATTTTCCCCTTTGATGATCTTAGAACGTAGAGAAGACATGTCTGAAATGCCAGTTCTAGAGTCTGAATTTCGAAAACAAAACAAAACCAAAACCCTTTCTAACATGATGGTATTAATTGTCATTTCAGAACTGCTGCTCTGGAAACACAAGATAGGGTTACATCTCAGCCAAATTGTCAGCTTTTGCCTGAGGGCACGTTACAAAATCCTGACAAGCCTCAGTTTCCTCATCTGTAAAATACAGGGAGAATAATAATACCTATCTTGCTGGATTATGTTTAAGATTAAATGAGTGACTATTAACTAATTTCCTACTAACTTATTTAAGATAAAACTGCCCAGGGCTTCACTGGTGGCGCAGTGGTTGAGAGTCTGCCTGCCGATGCAGGGGACACGGGTTCGTGCCCCGGTCTGGGAGGATCCCACATGCCGCGGAGCAGCTGAGCCTGCGCGTCCGGAGCCTGTGCTCCGCAACAGTGAGAGGCCCGCGTACCGCAAAAAAAAACAAAAAAACTGCCCAATATGTTCTAGCTACTATTATCCCATTACTCAATATCTGTGTGGTTTTTTTTTTTTTTTTTTTTGCTGTATGTGGGCCTCTCACTGTTGTGGCCTCTCCCGTTGCGGAGCACAGGCTCCGGACGCGCAGGCTCAGTGGCCATGGCTCACGGGCCCAGCCGCTCCGTGGCATGTGGGATCCTCCCGCACCGGGGCACGAACCCGTGTCCCCTGCATCGGCAGGCGGACTCCCAACCACTGCGCCACCAGGGAAGCCCTCAATATCTGTGTTTTATAATTAATCATAACTGAGCTTCCTCAAAATTATCACAAGGGAATTGTAGAAATCAAAACACAAAGTCACATTTGACATGAAAAATAAAACAAATTTTCAGGAAAGTTAAGAACAAGTATAATGAATCCATTATTTAAATTTGGGTATAGGGATGGACTTCAGTTGTCAAAGCTTCTAGAAAAAGAAAAAGTGATGATTGAAAAGAAACTAAAGTTTTAGGAATTCTTTCACCCCATTAGCAGACATACACCATTATGATCAAATTATTAGAATAGAAAAAAATTCAGGCAGGAATAACTTCATGTCTTGAGGTAATTTCCTGTATTATTTCTAGAAACATATTTGATTAGGGACTAAATTAGTGGAAAATTTGTCTGTTTTCAAGAAAAATGAAAGGCCAGAATTGAACTGATGACATAGCTGAAAATTTTACAACTACCAATGGCTACTGGGGTTTTATTGTGGTTAAACCCCATACTTGAATTTCTATAGCAGTACCTTATTGCTACAGAGGATAAAATAGGCTATTCTTTCCTATTGTCTGGCATACAGACATATCAGTACCTCACCACCAGAGTTACCTGAATTTCTCCCCCCTAAAAAGGACTGGTGTTGTGGGGGGGGGGGCTCCCTTGAGAGGATTCACAGAATGGCGTGTAGGTCACCCACTACCCGCTGTAGGATCATGTTCACTGAGAGTGCTAGGCAGAGTAGAGGCAGGGCTCTCAGCGCCACTGGTTACTTGATCCATCTGCTCTTAGCTCTGGTGGAGGTTTGATCATGAAGACGGCCTTTTGCTTTGCAGACATACGCTTGAGCCTTACTGAGATAATTTGTTGCAAAGCAGCTCTGGCTACTGCTCAGGTGAAACAGCTTTCTTTCCATACGGTTTCACTTTGCTGGAGGTGAGATCCAAGAACTGCTTTTTAGTGGGAGAAGGATTTCTCCAGGACAGCTTGCTAGGATTTCTTTGTTCAATCTCCTTTCTTTCAAGTTGGTTGAGGGACATCAGATAGGATTCTTGTTTCACCCTGCATGCTTCTTGTCAACTATCTTGCCTTTCACAGTCTGACTACGCAGGGACGTTTACAGCCTTCCACTGGAGTCTGCCAGACCTAGGTGTTATGTGCCATACCTCCAGGGATCATTACCATATGGTATTTTAGGAGAGGACACAGTTCATTTCAATGCAATTCAAATGAGCAGATTTCTTTTCTTTATTACACCATTGCATTTGGAGGCAATCCACCAGAGGCAGAATCTAACTCTCAAAGGAACGCTCTGCCCACTCTGTCCATTTAACAGGACATTTGGCTCAAAAATCTAGTCGGTTGATCACACATGTGCAACAGATGTGTGAGCATGCGTAGCGAAAATAAAAAATCCCAGAGTGTACTGTGGGAAATGTAGCAGAACTACTGGAAAACAGGACACAAAGAAGTCTAGTACTAAAACGTTGATTTTTGTTGTTGGAGGGCAATGTTTTTTAATTAATCTTTCCCTCCTTTCGTAGGAGGAAAAGGTATAGGTTTCCACTATTATTTTGCAGTGATTATTCGTGTAACACTGGTGAGGAAACTTGGTTCATTTTCACAGACCTCCTCTTATAAAGATATAATTCTAAATATTTTGACCAGAATTTTTGGGGCCCCTGCTTCTCAGGAACTGAATGTTGGCATACTTCCACTGAAAAAACCACCCATTTACAAGAGAGGATATCAGAAATATACATCCTTTCATCCATGCTTCACAGGCTTATATGGAAAGAGAGAGCACCAGCTGTTTTTCTCATGGTGAATAAGGGTTACTTAGGGAAATCTCTCTTCCTGTTTTTATATGGACAACTAAATTGTTGCATAGCCAGTTAATTCTGGTTAGGTCAACAGCACAAGGTTAATTATTGGAACCTTCCTCTTTTGCCTGTGTGACAGTAAAAGATTAATAGGAACCAAAAGAAGAAAATGAAATATAGTGACTTATTCTAGAAGCGCTGTTTATTTGGGAAATTTAAATTTTGCTTTTATTGTATTTGAAAGGATTTATACATAATCATCTTTGTCTTCTAGGAAATAGTAGAAGTTTGAAAAACTGTGATGTGAATTAATTCGAAAACCTGAGTAATATGAAATTAATCAGATTCAGAAGGATTTTATAATATGTTAAAATATTTAGAAAAAAATCACTTATTTTGTAATAGGAACTATTTTTTTCTTAAGTAGAACAATTGGCATACCTATGAGATAACTTTGAAATTGTTTTCCTGTTCTCTGTTATACCTCAGTTTGGCTTGGATAACTTTATAACTTTTTTTTTTTAAACTAGGTTATGATACAACATTCTCTTTCTAACCTTGGGTTTAATTAACACATCAAAGGACACATGGACTGATTCCCTTCAATGTACTATAATATATTTTTATCCAGCTGCATGTTATTATATAAGCTCAGAGTAAAGCAACCGTATCACTGTTGATATATTCAACTTCTGTCCTTTGGATTTGGTCAGCATTGCATGTGGAAGCAGAAACCCACCCTGTATTGTTATACGGATGGTTTTTCATTCATATCCTTGTTACTCTTTTTTTTTTTCTTGTTACTCTTAATAAATGTCTCAAAGAAAAATATTCTGCAGCAGCCACTCATAAAGAAGCAGAAAATGGCAAAACCACAGCATAGAAGGAAACCTATGTGAAAACACTGGTTGTGTCTTCCTGGATACAGAAAATAAATAGAGCTTTTGAAAGAGCTTGCCAATATATGCCTGCCAAATAAAATATTGTTTTATGAAGTCAGGAAAAAACTAATTTTAAAGGTTATTGTAGGTTATTTGTGGTCACTTCTGGTGTGCATACACCATGATGTCATCCTGAACTCTTCTCTCTATATATTTCAGTCTTAGAAGTCTTTTGTCTAAGACTTGATCTCAGCTACTAGAGACATCTAAACTAAAATACTCTTATTATTCAATACTCATAAAAATGTAGACTGAAAAAAATTAGAGTAGATGGAAAAAGTCCCAGCCAAGTCCAGGCAACAAATCATTCAGGCAGATTCATCTTCTGAAATCATACCTACGCTGTAGACATCTTAGGACACAGTTGCTGGAGAACTTCTCAAGTGACTGGAAAGTAGCCACGTGTCCGAATGGCTCTCCTGGAAAATTATTGCCCATTGAGAGGGGGTAGATGGGACCCCTGCCAGAGACATCTCATCTGAGGAATGGGAGCAAGGGGTTCCTTGGGCAGTCCAATTTCTCTCTCCTTCTGGGTGGACCACTTGCCTATAATTCCCAGATATTTTTCACTTTGTTTACATGACCTCCTGCAGCAATTTCTCTTCTTTCCTGTAGCAGGGTTGATTTTTTTTCTTTGTGGGATTTTTTTCGCTTGGAAAACCCCTCTTTGTTGAGGTAGTCCTCAGTAAACTAGGAAATGTCAAATAAACACTGGATGAAGACAGACTAGAAGGCCAGTGAGATACAGCAATTGAAAATGGGGGATGCTAAGAAATCTCTTGAGCAAAAAAAAAAATCAAAACAACATTTGGGCATTGGAAAGAATATATAGTTTTACTGAGATGTAAAAGGAAATGCATGTTTATAGTGGAAAACTGACACGTTAAAAAGTTTATCAGGATACCAAGCTGACATCATTTGCATCGTCTTCAAATTCATTCAAGCATTCAGAAAAATGCTTTTTGAGCGTCTCAGTGTGCAAGGCATATTGATTGATGTTAGAGAACAAAAGAAATAAGTATATTATAGATACAATAGAAGGTACTAAGTGTTTTGGAGGAAAATAAAACACGGAAGAAGTGTTCAGAGTTGCTGGGATGGAGGAGCTGTGATTTCAAATTCGGTAATCTGGGGACACCTCACAAAGAAAGTGACATTTGAGCAAAGCGTAAAGTTGTGGCCGGAGTGAACCATGTTGCTAACTGCGGGAGAGCGTGGCAGGTGGAGGAACAGTAAATGAAGAGCCCCAAGCCTGCAGGACACGTGGTGTGTTGGAGGAACAGCACGAAAACCAGTGTCCGTGCCATGTACGTGGGTATCTTAACTTCATCTGCGCATATGTGCAAGGGCACCCCACGCTCCATACATATAGGCACGTTAAAATGCCTGAGAGATTTGGGGCAAATACATCTTTTGGTTACATAATTTTTTCCCTATTTACGATTCAGATTTAGGTAAACTGCTCTGTGAAAACTCTGCTCTTTGCATGAGAATGGAAAGCATCTGCAGGTCCAGTGAGGTGAAACACGGATTCTGATGTGTTTGTGGTTATTTTGTCATCTCGGTGATTATACTGTCCTAATGTATATTAAGTACTCCAAACCTATAAATATATTTCATCATGAGATTGGCAATGATTTCTTACTGATCTGTTCTTTTTGGGAAACCCAGTCTGTGAAATTATTCTCTCTTCTCTCTTTGCATAGCTTTGAAGATGATATGAGATGCAAGGTTCATTCAGTTCTGATAAAGTAAAGCTTTAGAAAATGCATAGTAAAGACAGGACGTGGGAAAATGTGGTGAGTTACTAAACAAAATATAGAAAAATCAAAACTGGGATATTAATCATCCCTTTAATACAGTTCTCTACTGTACTGTTTGTTTGTCAACATGGGATAGTTTTAGAAAGGTGTGATTTGGGGTTTCCATGTTCCGGGGTTGTTATATATTGGGAGGAGGCTCTTGGAAAGCAAATTGGAGGGACGAGTGAATTACAACTAGCAATAGGAAGACAAGACTAGAACTTTGCTCTTTTCTTCTTTTAATTGTAGGAGGAAGAGAATACATTTGGTCCCTTGATGAGTTTATGCTCTCTTGACAGCGTCTAGGGAACTGTGTCCTTTTGATATTGCATAGGTGGCAAACCACCCAATGAGGCATGAGCTACCTTACTAAGGGATACGTTTATAGCTTGTCATTCCAGATCCTACATGAAGAGAGGGGGAAAATGTTGTTCTCCAAAATTATCTTCAGTCGTGAAGCCTGTTTAAAAACACAAACAAACAAAAGCACCACCAAAGGAACTTGATACAAGGTTAACTCGGGACGGACCTAATGGGACTGACTCAGAGGTGAGTCAGGCTAGCTGGTCCTGGGTCACTGCTAGGTTCACTGAGTGAACCTTAGACGTGGACTGTCGTCTCTCTTCAGGTGTGTTCCAGTTAAGGGGCACTGCTGTTCAGAGGGCTGAGCTGCCATCTGTGGAGCCCGGGGGGATCTCTAAATTCCAGTTGTGCTCTGGCTATAAATTAGCTTGAATGATCAGCTTGAATGATCCCAGCGATTCTCAGTTGCCTCTTTCTCTTCCTCCTTCATGACTGACATGCATCTCAGCTCCCGTGTAGGGGTGATTACAAAATATTTTATAAACTGTTGAAGAAACTTCCTGCAGTTCAACTCTGGGATTTATGTAGACTCTCTTCCAGCAAAGGAGGAGAGATATCATTGTACCTCATGATATGGGATAGCATATATTGACAAAGAAGTAAAAATAGTGTCAAGTGGAGGACGTAAGAGAAGGCTGGGCAGCCACTAGTCACATGAATGATAAGAGCTCTGTGCAAGGGTCCTTTTGTATTAGTTTTGTGTTATTTATTTATCCATTTATCGATTCAGATGCAAGTGGTTCATTTTAATAGGAAAAAGATCACCTAGTACAGGAGGGCTTATAATGAAAAACAGCAGTTCTCTAATCCACATGTCTTTCTACCCACAGTTCTGCTCCAAAGAGGCAGCTACTTGTAAGTTCTAATTTTGTGTTCTGCTACTTGTTTTTATTTTTAATCTAAAACATTTATTTCCCTAAGGCTAATGTTTTAAAAAAAATTTTATAAGAATGTTTTAGGTTCACAGCAAAACTGAGGGGAAGCTATAGAGATTTCCCATATACTCTTGGCCCCATACACGTACAGCCTCCCTCATTATCAACATCATCCTCCACCAGACTAGTACAGTTGTTACAACTGATGAAGCTATATTAACATATCATAATGACCCAAAGTCTATAGTTTACATCATGGTTGCCTCTTGGTTTTGTACATTCTATGGGTTTGGACAAATGTGTCATGACATGTATCATTATGTTATCACACAGAATATTTTCAGTGCCCTAAAAATCCTTTGTGCTGTTTATTTATCCTTCCCCCTCCCTCAACTCATGGCAACCACTGATCCTTTTATATTTCCATAATTTTTGCCTTTTCCAGAATGCAATATAATTGAAATGACATAGTATGTAGCCTTTTCAGATGGGCTTCTTTCACTTAGTAATATGTTTTTAGGGTTCCTTTAAGTCTTTTCGTGGCTTGATAGCTCATTTCTATTCAGTACTGAGTAATAATCCATTGCTTGAATGTACCCATTCGCCTACTGAAGGTCATCTTGGTTGCTTCCAAGTCTTAGAAATTATGAATAAGCTGCTGTGCACATATGTGTGCAGGTGTTCGTGTGGATATAAGTTTTCAGCTTTGGGGAGTAAATACCAAGAAGTGTAACTGGCGGATCATATGCTAAGAATATGTTTAGTTTTGTAGGAACCTGCCAAATTGTCTTCCAAAGTGGCTGTACCATTCTGCATTCCTGCCGACAATGTTCTAGAGTCCCTGTCGCTCCACATCCTTGCCAGCGTTTGGTGTTGTCAGTGTTTCAGCTTTGAACACTGACCATTCTAGCCATTCTCATAGTATGCAGTGGTATCTCATTATTGTTTTAATTTTCATTTCCCTGATGGCACATGATGTGGAGAATCTTTTTACATGCTTATTTTACATTTGTGTGCCTTCTTTGGTGAGGTGTCTGTTCAGATCTTTGGCCCATATTTTCGTCAGGTCATTTATTTTCTCATTGTTGAGTTTTAAAATGTTATTTGTATATTTTGTATAACAGACCTTTATCAGCTGTGTCTTTTACAAATATTTTCTACCAGTCTGTGGTTTGTCTTCTCACTCTCTTAACATTGTTTTCACATAGCAGAAGTTTTTAATTTTAATGAAGTCCAGCTTATCAATTCTTTGTTTCATGGATTGTGCCTTTCATGTTGTATCTGAAGTCATCGCCAGCCCAAGGTCATCCAGGTTTTCTCCCATGTTATCTTCTAGGATTTTCATAGTTTTGTGATTTATATCTAGGTATGTGACCCATTTTCAGTTAATTTTTGTTAAAGGTGTAAGGTCTGTGTTTAGATTTTTTTTTTTTTTTTGCACACCTAGAAGTCCACTTGTTCTGGCACCATTTGTTGAAGAGATTATCTTTTCTCCTTCTTTCAGCCTTTGCTTCTTGTCAAAGATCACATCTGTGTGGGTCTATTAATGGGTTCTCCAGTCTGTTTGATTGATCTGTTTATTCTCTCACTGATACTCCACTGTCTTGTATAGTGTAGCTTTGTAGTAACTCTTGAAATTGAGTAGTGTCAGTCCTCCAACTTTGTTCTTCGTCTTCAATACTATGTGGGCTATTCTGGGTCTTCTGCCTCTCCATATAAATTTGAGGATCAGTTTGTTGACATCCACAAAATAACTTGCTGGGATTTTGATTGGGATTGCATTAAATCTATAGATCAAGTTGCGAAGAACTGACATGTTGATAATATTGAGTCTTCCATGAATATGGAATATCCATGAATATGGAATATCTCTCCATTTATTTAGTTACTCTTTGATTCCATTCATCAGAGTGTTATAGTTTTCCTCACATAGATCTTGTACATCTTCAGTTAGATTTGTACCCAAATATGTCATCCTTGGGTGCTAATGTAAATGGTATTATGTTTTTAATTTCAGATTCCACTTGTTCATTGCTGGCATATGAAAATGACTGACTTGTATATTAACCTTGTAAGCTGTAACTTTGCTATAATTGCTTATTAGTTCCAGGAGTCTTTGGTCAGTTCTTTCCGATTTTCTGCATAGATGATCATGTCATCTGCAAACAGACATTTATTTCTTCCTTCTCAATCTCTATATCTTTTTTTCCCCTTGTCTTATGCATTAGTTAGACATTCCAGTACAGTGTTGAAAAGGAGGACTGAGAGGGGACATCCTTGCCTGATGTTAGTAGGAATGCTGGGAGTTTCTCACCATTAAGTGTGATATTAGCTATAGGTTTTTTGGTAGATTATTTATTAAGTTGAAGATGTTCACTCCCTATATTCCTAGCTTACTGACAGTTTTTTATCATAAAGGGGTGTTAAATTCCGTGAAATTCTTTTTATGCAACTATTGATATGATCATGTGATTTTTCTATTTTGATCTGTTGATGTGATGGATTATATTAATTGATTTTCAAATGTTGAACCAGCCTCACATACCTGGCATAAATCCCACTTGGTTGTGGTGTATAATTCTTTTTATGCATTGTTAGATCCAAATAGGTAATATTTTGTTGAGGATTTTTGTATCTATGTTCATGAGAAATATTGTTCTTTAGTTTTCTTTTCTTATGATGTCTTTGTCTTGTTTTGAAATTAAGGTAATGCTAGCCTCATAAAATGAGTTAGGAAGCAAGTATTTCCTGAGCTTTTATCCTCTGAAAGAGATAGTAGAGAATTGGTATAATTTCTTCCTTAAGTGTTTAGTAGAATTTACCACTGAACCCATCTGGGCCAGGTGCTGTTTCTGAGGGTTATTAATTATTGATTCATTTTCTTTAATAGATATAAATCTATTCAGATAGTCTATTTCTCCCTGTGTGAATTTTGGCAAATTGTTTCTTTCAATGAAATGTTTCATTTTATCTAAGTTTTCTAATTTGTGGGAATAGGGTTGTCCATAGTATTCCTTTATTATCCCGTTAATGTCTATGCAATCCAGAGTGATGTTCCCTCTTTCATTTTTGATAATAATAATATGTGTCCTCTCTCTTTTAGTCTTAGTCTGGATAGAGGCTTATCAATTTTATTAATCTTTTTAAAGAAATAAATTTTGGTTTCATTGATATTCTCTGTTGATTTCTTATTTTCAATTTTATTGATTTCTGCTCTAATTCTTATTGTTTCTTGTCTTCTGCTTACTTTGGATGTAATTTGCTCTTTTTTTTCCAGTCTCCTGAATTGGAAACTTATATGATTGATTTTTAAATCTTTCTTCTTTTCTCATATATGTATTTGATGCTATAAATATTCCCCCAAGCACTACTTTTTCTGCATCCCAACACTTTTTTTTTTTTTTTTTTGCGGTACACGGGCCTCTCACTATTGTGGCGTCTTCCGTTGCGGAGCACAGGCTCCGGACGCGCAGGCTCAGCGGCCATGGCTCACGGGCCCAGCCGCTCCGCGGCATGTGGGATCTTCCCAGAACAGGGCATGAACCCGTGTCCCCTGAATCAGCAGGCAGACTGTCAACCACTGCGCCACCAGGGAAGCCCCCAACACATTTTGAGAAGTTGGATTTTAATTTTCATTTTGTTTGAAATATTTTAAAATTTCTCTTGAGATTTCTTCTTTAACCCACGTGTTATTTAGAAGTGTGTTGTGTCATCTCCATGTATTTTGGGCTTTTCTCAAATACAGTATCTTTCCCAGATGTCTTTGTCATTGATTTCTAGTTTAATGCCACTGTGGTCTAAGAGCAGACATTGAATGATTTCTATCCTTTTAAATTTGTTAAGGTGTATTTTATGGCCCAGAATATCGTCTATCTTGGTGAATGTTCCATATGAACTTGAGAAGAATGTGTATTTTGTTGTTGGATGAAGTAATCTTTAGATGTTAATTTTTTATACCCAGCTGATCGATGATGTTGCTGAGTTCTGCTCTGAAATTAATATAGCTACTCTTGCTTTCTTTTGATTAGTGTTAGTGTGGTATATACTTTTCTCTGTCTATTTACTTTTAATCTATAATTGTGTTTATATTAAAAGTGGTTTTCTTGTAGACAGCATATAATTGGATCTTGTTTTTAGATCCATTCTGACAACGTCTATCTTTTTTTTTATTATTATTTATCTTATTTATTTATTTTTGGCTGCGTTAGGTCTTTGTTGCTGTGCGCAGGCTTTTTCTAGTTGTGGTGAGCAGGGGCTACTCTTCGTTGCAGTGCACGGGCTTCTCATTGCCGTGGCTTCTCTTGTTGCAGAGCATGGGCTCCAGGCGCCCAGGCTTCAGGAGCTGTGGCTCGCGGGCTCTGGAGCGCAGGCTCAGTAGTTGCGGCTCATGTGCTTAGTTGCTCCGCGGCATGTGGGATCTTCGCGGACCGGGGTTTGAACCCATGTCCCCTACACTGGCAGGCAGATTCTTAACCACTGTGCCATTAGGGAAGCCCAGCGTCTTATCTTTTGATTGGTGCATTTAGGCATTCAAAGTGATTATTGATGTAGTTGGATTAATATCTGCTATGTTCATTATTATTCTCTCATTGTTGCCCTTGTTCTTTGTTCCTATTTTTGTCTGATTCTGCTATTTGTTAATTCTGCTGGCTTTCCTTTATGGTGCTTGATTTCTTATATGTTTGGTGATTTTTGAGTATGAGTTCATGTTTCTTTGAAGTTTAGCCTGTATTTCCTTAAGGCCTTGGTCTAAGACTGGTGTCCCTCAGAAAAGAAGTTGTTTCTGCCAGTGCCTGTACTTACTACTGATCTTGGACCACTTCAGAATAAGCTCATGACCTAATATTCTTTAGGCATTCCAGCTAGTATAGCATTGATTTGTAAAATTCACTGATAAACTATTCTTATTTATGAATTCTTAAGTGAGTTAATTTTTTTTCCTCTGCCAGCACCAAATTTCAATTCAGGAAATTTTTCTTTTTATCATTAGCAGAAAAGGTGTAGGTGGTGGTGGAAGTTGGAAAGGTAGGGTGAGGGTGGGAAAGTAGGGGATTGTAGGAGATAACATTCACTTATATTCAAATCAAGAATATGGCACCATGTCCTCTCTAGCTTATGTAGAAAAATCATCTGTAAGAGTTCCATATTGGCTTGGCTCTAGGGTTTACTTCATGTTTCCCATGATTTGTGAAATTCTGGAAACTATAGCTCAAGATTACCTGGGTCTGACAAATATCTTCAAGGTAAAACCAAGTTTTTGCCTAAATAATCCTTACCTCTTTATAGCATACCCACAGATTCAACTGATGCTGTGTACATTGTTTCCAGCATTTTTAGTTATTTTCAGGGCAAGTTATGTTAGAGTATCTAGGCTGCCCAACGGCCAGAAAATTAGTTCTCCTCATCTACTTTTTGTTGTCCTTCTATTTCTTTCACTGTCATAAGTGTATTCTTTATTGTTGTTGTTGTTTTACTATCATTTTAAGTGGGGTGCCACAGGAAAGGAAAGCAAATATGTGTGCTCAAATTCCTTAAGCTACAAATTATTAAAAAGTCAAATTTTAATTAGAAACTGTTATTTTTTTAAAAGAGAAGACAGCAAGAAACTTTTAAAAGTAAGTATGATTATTTTTTATTGTTTTGAAAGTGCAGTTTTTAAGTGAATTAGTGTAAAAGGGTTTTATATTGGACTGGATATATGAATGTTTAGAATACCACAGTTAACATTATGCCAATGTGATTAGATATATGTATACAATTAGATACTTAATTTGTTCTTTCAATAAATTCAAACATCTTTTTCAAGCATGTACTATATACCATATACTCAATGAAAACATTCACAGGAAGTATATTACTTAATTCATGAATAAGAATATTTTCTTTCTTTTTGAAATGTATTTAAAGACTAAGGACACTTTTCTATTTTTTAGTATTATGCATAATTTAATTAATATTTGAGGCTAGTTATATAAATGTAGATTTTTTTAATGTATTAAGTAAAAATATCTGGATATAATATGAAATTTTTTATTTTGCTATTCTTTTAAGAGCACTGGTATGACACAGATTTCCAGCTTCAGATTAGAACACATGTATTAACATTTCATGAAGAAAGGGAAATTTGGATTATATTTATAAAATGGCAAATGGTAAACTAAATATACACTAGATAAGAATATTTCTCTGTGGTTTGGCCCACATAGACACATTCCCTGGATAGCTGACAGCTACTCTCTTGGGAAATGTGAACATTAAAAAAATTGTGTGTGTGTGGTGGTTTTTTGTTTTTTGTTTTCTTTTGTACTATCAGCTCTAAAATAGGATTGCCTATAGCTATAGCTATAGCAGCTGTCAGACTTCATAGCCCTTTAGGAAACACGACTAGATAGAGAAACTAGAAGGTATTTATTTTAGACTGATGTAAATCTGAGTCTGGCAAACATTTACTCAGATTCTATGGATTGGAGTACCATGATTCCTGTCAGTTCCATGGATCTCCTGTAGTTAGATTTGCATCATTGATCAAGTGGATATGTATACTGTTAAAAAGACAAGGAAGAAGTAAATCTTCAACAAGGTATTTTTTTATTAAATTAGTACCAAAATAGCTCTGGCCTGACTCAAGACTAAAATTCAATAGACTGGATCCTTACTATCAAAATTTAAAGGTATTTCAAGTTATGATAAATGTTCAAATTACAGCTGGCTAATCTTGGAGCATCTATTATCATATGTCCTAGTTAGGCTGTCCTGATGATAGGAATAAAGTTCTTATGGAAAATATTTCCTAAACAATATGATAGCAGTACATATTCATAAATAGAAATAAATGTTCATGTTCATTCAGTTTGGGTGGTGGTGGTATTGTTTGTCAAATCATCAATTCAGAGCTAAGATTTTTGCAATGGAGATTTAGCGGTTCTACCACAGCAAGTTCCTTCCCTGGAATGACATTGTAAAGTCAGTATAGAATCTTGCCAAGGTTTCTTGGTTATTTCTCGTAGAAACACTATGTAAATTTGCTGAGTTAAGAAAAGTAATTTGTAACGTGCTCCAGTTCATTATTATTCTTTTATTAAAATCGGTATCAGGTTATCAGGCATACCTTCTTAGCAGTGAATTTGGGTGAGCAATTTGAAGATGTGATATATTTGTATGACCGCACTAAAGCACTAACCATCTTGTAGAATAATATAATTTCTTTATTAAAAGTAATAAATAATTTATAATTTCTTCATTAAAAGTACAAATGAACATTAGCTGTAGCTGCCCATCTCCTACCATATTAATGGATTTTGGTGGCTTTATTTTCACATGGAATTACACCCATAAGTGCAGCCACTTCAAGACACAAATCAAGGAAGATGGAGTCCTACTGTTACAAAAAAATTATTAGCATAAAAGAGCATGTCTTTTTATTTTACTCTAAACTAATGTTCAAAATAATCTCTTCATATTTAGAAAGAGGATGTCACATAGTATTAGAAGACACTACATTGCAATTAATAGAATACAAAAATTATTAATGGATTCAAATTTAAGAATGATCTACATTTTTGTCTATGTTATAGCAAGCTCAAGGTTATCCTTATAATAATATCACCCTTATTTATTTTTATTTCTATATAATTTCTTAAGAGTAGGAGGAAGTTTGAATTGAGTTAAACCAGATATACAGTGGATTGTATTTAATCTTAGCTATGCCCACAGGAATATTTTGTTCTAAATTTTCTCATAGAATTCTATATTCTCACTGTTGCAGCCCTTATTATGTTTAATTTTTATTTTTACTTTTGTACATTTCCATCAACGGTAAGCTTCATCAAGGCAAGACCATACTTGTCTTGTTCATATTCTGTCCCCAGTACTTACCACAGTGTCTCTCAAAATAAGCTCTCAGTAGGTACTTATTGAATGGATCATTGACTCAGCAAATTCCTTCCTTTTATTTTAAATTACCATCTTAACCATTTTATTTATTTTTTTAAATGGCATTTATTTATTTATTTATTTGGCCACACCACACGGTATGTGGGATCTTAGTTCCCCAATCAGGGATCGAACTCCCGGCCCCCTGCATTAGAAGTCCCGTTGGACCTCCAAGGAAGTCCCGGCAAATTACTTCCTAATGTGAGAGAAGCTTTAACATTTTTTTCTCTAATAAATAAACTCAGAATATCTCTCCAACAAAGATGGCTAAGAAAAAACAAAAATAATCAAGACAAAATACAGGTATACATGATTTTTAAGCTTCCAGCTACTCATACCCTCACCTACAAAGTTTGGTTTAATTTATTTAGGCTCTGGGTGTGCTTATTCAACCTTATTTTTGTGTTTACGCTAGGCTGATTCTCATGGCTACAGACAGAGCTAAAATTAAGTGGGAATTGGAAGAACAGAGGAGAAAAACTGGATTTTTGCCACCAATCTTCATCCTTCCCTAACCCTGAAGACCATTTTTCAAGACTGTGGCAATATAGGTCTCCTTAGAAATAACTGATGAGATAGAGGAACAAAGAATACAAGCCAAATGTCCTGTAAATCTCGGAGCAGAAGCTCTCTGACCCAAGCAGACATTGTTATGACATCCTGTACCAGGATTCATAAAATTCCCGAAGGTAACCACATATTTCAGGCCAAGGATACCTCTGGAAACATTTGTCATTTGTTCAGCTTTTAAGAATGGCTTTGCGTTAGATTTGCATGAATGGCATTGAATATTATAGTTTTGGTAAATGGCCTAATTGTCGAGAGTAACATAATGTAAATGGTTTGTTTCAAAATAACATTTTTCTGTACCTTAGTAGCTTCTTAAACCTTCAGCAATGTGAATAATTCGATTTGGAGACATGTCTGACTGGGAGAGAATTCTATCTCCCATGAGTCACTTCAGTCGCCTTCCTAGTTGATGGGGCAAAAGTACCCATTTCAAAAGTGAGTGTAGAAGCACAGCAGAGTGAATGAAGAGCTGGACGAGGAAGCTGAAGACTGGATGCTAACTCTTGGCTCTGTCACTTAGCATATATGTGATACTGGCTGAGTCATAAGTAGCTGTTCTGATCCTCAGTGTCAGAACTTGTATTTATGATTCTCCCTACCTGACCTGTCTCCTCAGGAATAAGATAATGAACATGAAATCTCAGTATACTCCAAGACGCCAAACACGTTTGAGATGTTACACTCAAGTATCTAGGTAAATGTCAAAGAACTCGAGAATGATGTCATTCAGAACCAGGATTGGAAGGATAATGGCTATGAAAATAAAAAGATGAGAGAATGGTGATTGGAAGGGAAGAAGAAGCACTTACAATGTTAGCAGAATCAGAAGTCCTAAAGTGAAAATCTGCAACTAGGAGGAAAGAAAGACGAGAATGCTGGAACCACTTGTGACTTTTGTTCCTTTGGCTAAGAACTACAGTGTGTTTTTTTAAGTGAAGTCTGCCGTTGCTTAAGATAGTCAATGAGTGAGCCCGGGAAGAGCTATCCTAAGCCCGGGAAGAGCTATCCTAAAAAGGCTTTATTGGCTGACTGTTCTGGAATGGTGATCAATTAAAAATATTTTTACCTGTGCCCTTGACTAAGACAGTTTTGCTGAGCCTAGATGTTGTAGCCAAGAAGAAAAAGCAGGGCTTCCCTGGTGGTGCAGTGGTTGAGAGTCCGCCTGCCGATGCAGGGGACGCAGGTTCGTGCCCCGGTCCGGGAGGGTCCCACATGCCGTGGAGCAGCTGGGCCCGTGAGCCATGGCCGCTGGGCCTGTGCGTCCGGAGCCTGTGCTCCGCAACGGGAGAGGCCACAACAGGGAGAGGCCCACATACCGCAAAAAAAAAAAAAGGAAAAAAAGAAAAGGCAAACCATCTGAAGCATCTCAGGTACTTGGTCATCATGGGGAACTTGTTTTTTTCACATGGACGATGACACCTTCAAAGAAACAATGCCAAGTAACTGAATTGAGCTAAGACTTCTTAAGTGAAATAATACAATTTTAAGGGGGAAACTGCAGAAAAAAGCATAGGTTTTTAATAAGCTCTTTTAACTAGGAAAGCATGGAGAAATCTCTTAAAACCTCACTTTCTTTAAAAAAGAACAACAACAATATTTTGACCACATGCTTTTAACTTTATAATATTGAAGATTACATAAGCTTAATCTTAGGCAATGCTGTAACCTCAATTTTTAAGGAATTCAGATGATCGCCTTCTTTTTCCTCTATTTTTAAAAATTTTTCTTTGAATGGAGAAAGGAAAGAGGAATTACTAAAAGCAAAGAATGGCTTCCATTTATCTCTTATCCAGAAGACATGAATAAAACAAACTTACCTGGTAGGTACCCAGGTAAGTGTTTCTGTGGTATATTTTTTTAAGTGTTTTCCATGTTACACCTACCAGTACTCTTAGAATTATGCTCTAGACATTACTTGGGTTCCAAAAAGGTGGTTAATATCCCCAAAGAACCCCTCATATTCTTCCTTTTTAATTTCTACTCCTCTGCTAGGGAAGCTATTTGGAGAGGTCTCAGTGAATCAGTGAATAACCATTGCCACCATCATCTCTTTTTGGCTGCCCACAAAATTGAAAATTCTGTGAAACTCACACCAGATAGTTAGGTCTTACCCATTCTGTGGCTTGATTACTTGTTCTGATTAATAAAAAAACAATTAAGTAATTTAAAGGTTTTTTTGAGGGGGAATTTTCTTTATCTCTGAAGTAGTCACCTGATAAAACAAGAATAATCCTCAGAGTAAACATATTTATTATGGTTTCATTAGAATTATGTTCCTTGAAATGTGCAGTAATGTTCTCATGGTCAAATGTTTATTTCAGTGAGAAAAAGGAAGAATGTTAGTGTGTTAATCTGAATTGTAAAGTGTGACAAGTTCAGATCAAGCTAACTGGAAACTTGGAAACCAAGGGAGTGTCTACTGCAAGAATAGATTTTTATATCAGTTAAGAATTGCATTTGGCTACCAGTGGCAGGCTGCTGACTTGTGTGATTTAAATATCTATGTATATTTGTCAGTCAATAAAAAGTATAGAGATAGGCAGTTCCTGATAGCTGTTCAATAGCACAAGAGTGTCCGGGATTCTGGGATGAATTTCTTAGCCTTCCACTCATGGTCCCCAAGTGACTGCTGGACCTCAACACCTTACAACCAGTTTTTGAGGAAGAAGAAAAGAAGGGGCACTTGTCAGCTTAATAAACTTTTCCAGGGGTCTCATCCAGCTGTTTATCACATCTTGCTTATAAGACATGCGTGCATCTTGGCATCCTTTGAGCAAGTGAGGCTGAGAAATATATCTTTAGCTGGGTACTTGCCTTCCGCTATCCTCTCTCACAAAGAAAGGAATAAAAACGTGGAGGTTATGCTGGTAGTGAGGAGTTACTGCTACATATATGTTACATTTCAGTGCCATCTCAGACTCCTCTTTGGAGTTAAGTCACCCAAAGTGAAAGAGAAGAGATGCAACTTCATCCACTGACCACCCTTGTTATAGGAACCTGAGTTTCATCTCTCATTGGAGCAATAATTAAACCATACTCTCCCAGAGAGGAAGGGACACGGTTGTACTGGGAAGCTCCAGTATAGGATACACCCCTGGCATTCAGTATTTGAGGTTTCCATTGTTCAAGACCAAACTTGAAGGTCCATGGCATATCATAAATAACTTTAAATTTTTATGTCATATCAGTTTTAGCCCCCTTCACACCAAGAGGCATAAAATTTTCTGACAGTAGGAGATGTATTCATTTTCTGGGGCTACCATATCAAGGTACCACATACTAGGTGACTTAAACAATAGAAATTTATTGTCTCACAGATCTGGAGGCTATATCCAAGGTCAAGGTATTGACAGGATTGGCTGTAAGAGACAATCCTTTCCATGCCTCTCCTAGATTCTGGTGGTTTTCTGGCAATCTTTGGTGTTCCTTGGCTTATAGATGCCTCACCCTGATCTCAGATTTCATCTGTACATGCATGGTGTTCTGCCTTTATCTATGTGAAGATAAAGGTTCGTAAAACCTCTTCACATAGTGTCTGACTCTGTGCACATTTCTTTTATGAGGACACCATTCATATTGGATTAGGGCCCTAATGACTTCGCCTTAATTTGAGTACATCTGCAAAGACCCTATTTCCAAATAACCTTCTGAGGTACTAGGAGTTAGGACCTCAACATATATTTTGAGGGAACATAATTCAACCAATAATAGTTGGTGTTCAAATCAGAAAATGAACCTGCAACATCCACATGGCAACAATCTTTTTTCTCTCCCTCCATTTTTATGCAGAAATTATACACTATAGGGATATTTAAGAATTTTAAGGACCTACTCAGGAGCATACATTGGAAATACTGCTTTTAGTATATTATCATGAAAATAAATGATGAATCTAGATTACAGTTGAGTTGCTCTTGAATCTAAAGATATAGATTTACTTCACATTATGACTGTTCAATTGACCAGTTTCACCATAACAGCTCACTTTTCTCAAAATAACACTTTTTTGAAATAACTGTTTCATCCCAAAATGTACTGAAAACCATAAACAATATATTTCCAGGAAAAGTCACAATTGCCAATTACTTAACACAATAATTTCTAATAAGAATATCACTTGCAACAAATTCAAATCGAGCATCATGTCTGGATGAAACAAAACATTTCTGCTCTGCATTAGGATGCCAGGTGAGAAGACAGATGTTGCATCTTCTGAATCTATAGTCTCTTTTGTACATGTTTCCACGTGTGTCCACGTGTTCCACTGCTCTCAGGTTTAGCCTTTATTTCGTCACAGTCTTAAAGAAATTCTTTTCCAGTGGGTTGAACTGTGTCTCCCAAAAAGATAAGGTCAAATCTTGAACTCTGGTACCTGTGAATAGGAGCTTATTTGGAAATAGGGTTTTGTAGATGTACTCAAGTCATGATAAGATCATAATGGAGGGTGAGTGCTCATCAAACAACTTATGTCTTCATGAGAACATGGAAATTTGGACACAGGGACACAGAGGGAGAACACCATGTGAAGACAGAGGCAGAGATTAAAATGATGCATCTACAAGCCAAGGAATGCCAAGGATTGCCTGCAATCTCCAAAAGCTAAGAGAGAGGCATGGAACAGATTCTCCCTCGGAGACTCCGGAAGGCTTGCCAAGGCGTTTGGACTTGATTTTGGACCTTTGGCTTTCAGAACTATGAGAGAACAAATGTCTGTTGTTCCAAGCCACCCAACGTGTGATCATTTGTTATGGCAGCCCTAGGAAACTAATATATCCAGCAGATCCAAATTTCAAATTCCTGTCTGAAGATAAGCACCAACTGTGACTGCCATCCCTTATTCAGTCTCTTCCTTCCTCGGTGAGTAAAATAAACTTCAATACAATTTATGTTCAGACTTTTATTTTCAAACTCTTGTTTGTATTTATTCATACTATTTATTTATATAAGCTTGTTTTCATTGTTCACTTGATCTATATATATTCCAGTCTATAGAATTTTTTTGAGTATTTTGGATTGGAATAATATACCTCGTAATTTCCCTTTAAAATTAATGAATTTTGCTTTCAATTTACGACCTTTCACTTTAGGGCAAGGTTTTAGGAACAAAATTAAAATCATTAAATGAGACAGCGCTTACTATAATTCCGATGGTCACAACCTGAGTAAAGAAAAAAAGGTGTTTCTAGCAAGAATAAGGTAAGTGGGTGTGTTGGTTTCCTGGGAAAATAATAATGTATTCTTGGAAGCACTTCTAGTTATTCATGTAATTTAAAAAGTACACCTATAAAGGGAGAAAAAGCATGTGAGTTTGTCAGGGAAAGAAAAGAAGAGCAAAGCAGGAAATGAGGAAGAAGGGAGTTATGGAAAAGAAGCAGTTGGGAGGAGCACAGTGAGAATTGAGGAAAGTTTGTTTTTACCATCATTCTTGCTCTCTGACAACTTACTTAGTTTTCAGCTCTGTTTATCAGATTGTTGTGCAATTTATCATATTAATTTTTTATACTTTCATATTTAATTGATAATTTATTATTTAAAAATAATTCCTAATCCCCTCACATCCTTTAAGTGTTCAAATATCACTTTGTCAGACAGTATACTGACTAAGATTCTGTGACCTGACACCCCTCGCCAATCCCTGTACTTTGGAGCTCCCTTACCGTGTTCCACTTGTTCATCTTTTCATTGCATTTGTCACCTTCTGGGAAGAATTGTAATTTACTTATTTGTTATTTTTGTTTCAATCTGATTTTGCCACTCCCTCCCCTTCCGACCTCCGCCCCCCACCCCCCGGCCCCAGAATAGAAGCTCCTTGAACTCATGTAACTTATGAGACTGTGTTTTACTCATTCACCTTATATATATCTATGATAGTTGCATACTGGGCTGGGTGTTTGGTGGCTTGTGTGTTCTCATTTTATCACTTGATATGGAAGTATGTGTGTTTAAAGATGAGTTGTTGCTTGAGCTGATGCCTGCCTCCTGAAATGTCTCTATAACATAGCTTAGTAAGATATTAACAAATCCCAATGAAACGCATCTGCTCTACTGTTGTCTCCAGCTCCTGGTCTCTTCAAACTTTTAAAACTGTCATAGATTACTGGAAACACAACTGCATTTGAAATTATGTCAATACAACAGTAGTTGCAGATGCTCCATTAAGGGTTTAAAAACTAAATTGTCAGCCAAAGAAAATGGCTTGTAAATGTTTGGCCATCACTCCAGTCCTGCAGAAGTAAGTTTTGTGGCAATGAGGGAAGTGGGGCTCCCTGCTCACTGACACATAAATGACTAAACTGGAGAGATTTCTTAGGGTGTCTGCTAACCAGTGGTGTGGATATGTAACTGGATGCTGGCATTGCAGTGCAGTTGTAGTGAAAATCCAGGAGGTGATGAAAGACAGTCTATGGTAATAGAACTGGAGGAACTTGGGGGATTGGATCAACTAGGTACAGTCTTGCTGCTCCCTCTTTTTCATTTGTATAAGCATTTTTTCTACAATCTAGCAAGTGCAGTGCAGTGCTTTCCAATTTAATTGATGGCCCAGTCTGGCATAAGTGATTCCACATGGTGGTTGACAAATGACTCTTGGTTTAGCCCCCCACCCTCTTATTCAAGAAATAGACAAATTAGCAGAATTTTCTCTTTTCTCTATAGAACTATCACTTGCGCATCTATTTATCTATCTTAGATGAAATTTTAAATATTTTATAAACTGATGAGACCTCTTGTTCTTGGTTTCGGCAGAAAGTGGAATATCATAAATAAAATTGTCTTACATTCTCAGTCATCGGGTTGATGGACGGTTAAAGGAAAAGCAGCATCCTGGGTTTTTCAGAGGCATTGCTATGCTTAGATCAGATTATATGGTGACTTGTAGTGTAACCATACTAATATCTCTTTACACAAGAAAAATTTCTTCTAAATAACAATATCAATTTTGGACTGCTCAAGGGATTTAGTAGAAAGGCTTAGAACATGGCAGTGGTAATAGATACTCAGAAGGTCAAAAATTCTCAGCTAGAGAATGGTTCAATATGCTCATTTATCACTTTCCACTTTGGCTCATATAAAACAAAGACATACAACTAGGTGTAAGTTCAAGTACTGTACCAGCACAATCAGGCTTTAAAAAAAGTAAAGCAAATCCCAATTTACTACTGTCAGTTCACAGAATTTACTCTGATTGATATAATCTTCATGTTGTAGATATTTCTGATTGTGTTGTTCCCAAAACTCATGGGCAGAAATAGACTGAGTGACAAACGATGTGACTCTTCCACATATATAACATATGTCATCTAAAAATTGTAATGCACATATAATTACCTACTTAATAATTTTCTAGAAAAATACTGATGAAAATGATCTGAATATACCAAGAATCAGACAGAGACAATTGAGAGAAAACAAAGTGAAAGCTTTCTTTAATCTATTGGTTAGGCTAGATTGGACAGATGGCTTTTACAACATTCTTGGGAAAATTCACAATTTAGGATTCATAAGCTGTGATCCTCAGATGAGGACAGTGGACACTCATGCACATTACTGAAGCCAAGTGGTAGGATGATACACTGCATCCAAGCTGTTTCAATGAGTGAATAGGCTCTAGCCTCTCTGGCTTGTTTTCTCGGTGCTGGAGAAGACATCACACATTCTTTGGAAGTAGAGTCCAACCCAAAACTCCACTAGATCTCCTGTCCTGCCTCTGTGTGGTCTGGGTGACCCACTTTAGCTTGAAGGAGCTCTGGGAAATTCGATATGTCTACAACCAGTTTAAGGGCTACTCCTGGGTGGTCCTTAGCAGTTAATAGGGTTTGATTCCGGGGCCATTATATGAGATTCAGAGAAGCCCAAGAATCTGGGCCTGGACAAGATCCAGTCTGTTAAGAATGGTGATTACTCCTGAGCGTTTCAATATATAAACTGGAAGGACTAGAGCAATTCTGGGAGAATGTACAGATAACATCAAACACACCTCACCAACTCTGCAGCCATCTTGGTTACCATCTAACAAGGTCCAACTCAAGGCACCATGTTTTCAGATTGAGCAATAACTAGGCATTAAGACAGGTGTCCAGAACTTTCCAGGAATGGCCTTATGACTAGAAAGACCCAAAGGCATTTGCTTTAATCTACTTAGATTCAGTGATTTCTCTAAATGATATCAATTCTTAATTATATGCACATTAATAAAAGAACTGAGATGTGGCAAATCTAAAACTCATTTATATTTTATTATAAAAAATAGTGGGTAGGGCTTCCCTGGTGGCGCAGTGGTTGAGAGTCCGCCTGCCGATGCAGGGGACATGGGTTCGTGCCCCGGTCCGGGAAGATCCCACATGCTGTGGAGCAGCTGGGCCCGTGAGCCATGGCCACTGAGCCTGTGTGTCCGGAGCCTGTGGTCTGCAATGGGAGAGGCCACAACAGTGAGAGGCCCACACACCACAAAAAAAAAAAATAATGGGTAGTGGAAAGAGCATGTGCTTTGGAGACAGCCAGTCCTGAGTTTGAATTCTCACTCCCCATTTACTGGCAGAGAGACTGGCTGAGAGACTTGGGGCGTTATCCCAAGAGGTAATACGTGCAGAAAATATCAAGGTTTATTCAAAAAACGTTCAGATATGTTTGTATGTGTCAATCTTGTAAGAAAAGTAACAATGTTTCAACTGTAAAAACCTACTTGCAATTGCAAAGTGCCTCTTTTATCTGTCTCCATAGCAATCATTAGCATCTAACATAATGTATATTTTACATATTTACCTCACTTGCTCCCTGTCTCCCATCCCCACTTTCCCCCCCAAAAGTAAGAGTTCACGGTTGCAGGAATTTACTGTCTGCTTTGCTCACCATTGCATCCTCAGGATCTGCAGTAGAAACTGGTACATAGTGTCGGGTGGAGTTTCCTGATTGTGGCAGGAGTGGCCAAGGCCTGATGGGTCCTCTCTGCAGTGGTTGGGAGTCAATCCTCCAGGCCCACTTGGAGCCTCCTCTGCTGCCTTGCCCAGATTGGTAGGCACCAGTTAAGTGAGTTAATCGTTTTTCTGCTTAAAATTGCTTAAGTTCGTTCATTTTTCTGAGTCTGAACCGTTGTTATAATTTAGTAAAGGAATTATTTAGAAATAGCTGTTCTGTGAATTCAGACTGTAAAGGCAGAAGGTGGGGCTTATTTTGTTCTTCACTTCAGATCTAAAGAGAGGGCTTTAAGAGAACACTGAAAATCTAGTTCAGTCCATGGCAGACTGGGGGAGACACCGGAGCCTAGTGTCTGACTTCGGCTGTTAAGTATAAAGGTCACAAATGAGTGACTAGCCAGCGGCTGGTAGATAAGCCAAGGAGGGGGAAGCAGGGACTAACTCTTGTGCTTAGAAGTTCTCAAAGTAAAGACACCTGAGCCATCCGACCCACACCATATACGGGCCGTGCGTGAGAAAGAACCTGCATGAGATCATCTCAGTTTCTGCAGGCTCCTCTCTGAAGGAGAGGATGTGATCTCAAGGGAGAGATACTGAAGAGGCCCAGACCCTGAAGGATTCTCAATGAATACAAAAGGAGTAATCAACCAACCTCTTCCCTAGAGATGGAGGTTTCTGAAGAACCTAAGAATACTCTCAGAGTCAGCTTTATGTCTGCAGGCCTCAGGAATTACCACGCCAGCTCAGAACAATGTCAGTCAAACAAGAATTTTTCTTGTTCTCTTTGCTTCCTTCTTCTCCTGATTGCTGCCAACAAACAGTTGCCCTCACCTGTTTACTAAATACAGTTTGTGCCCCATCTCTCCTCTCTTCCCCTGATAGGCCCTCAACGGGGGACTGAGTTTTGATCACTGAATAGGAGTAGACCTTCTGATTGAGCTACATTTGAAGACTCAAGGTAACAATAGAATTTCTTATTATTCATAGTGACAAATGTTTTATAATAGCATACAATTATAGCTATTCAGACTTCAGAGATCACAGTTTCTTCAACTATTGAACTATACTGAAAGTCAAGTGAGATTTGAAGAGCAAGAAAAAGAAGCCTGATTAAGGGACTAGAAAGGGGCAAAATTTGCAAGAATGGGAATGAGATATGAGACATAACTAGAGGTGTGATTAAAATAGTAATAAAATAATAAAGTATGTCTGCAGACAATTCTATGACAACAAATCTGAAAAACTTAAGACACAGGTGACATAGATGCTTTTCTAACATAATTTAAATATCTAAAATTATCCCAAGAGAAGGGAAAAAAAAGGTCAATATTCAAAAAGTGATTGAGAAGGTTAAAAAGCTGCCATTAATGAAAGCCACTAAGGCCACAGATTTTCCCAGCTGGATTGTATCAAGTCTTTATAAAAAATAGATAATTCCTATGTTATTTAAGCTACTACTCCCCTGGAAAAAATTCTTAATATAAAACCTTATGAAGTTATCATAAAAAACAAAAATGCAACTCAACCTCCTATGTAAATACACAAAGATCTTTGTAAAAAAAAGAGATAGTTTAATATCCAGAAACCTATCAGTATAATGACGTACATCAATCTATTAAAAAAAATCATATGGTAATATCAATACATTCTGAAAAAATTATATGAATTAAGACTACAATGAGATTTCACTTCACACCGGTTAGAATGGGCATCATCAGAAAATCTACAAACAACAAATGCTGGAGAGGGCGTGGAGAAAAGGGAACCCTTTTGCACTGTTGGTGGGAATGTAAATTGATACTATGGAGAACAGTATGGAGGTTCCTTAAAAAACTAAAAACAAAATTACCATATGACCCAGCAATCCCACTACTGGGCATATACTCAGAGAAAACCATAATTCAAAAAGAGTGACGTACCACAGTGTTCACTGCAGCACTATTTACAATAGCCAGGACATGGAAGCAACCTAAGTGTCCATCGACAGACGAATGGATAAAGAAGATGTGGCACATAGATACAATGGAATATTACTCAGCCATAAAAAGAAACGAAATTGAGTAATTTGTAGTGAGGTGAATGGACCTAGAGACTGTCATACAGAGTGAAGTAAGTCAGAAAGAGAAAAACAAATACCATATGCTAACACATATATATGGAATCTAAAAAAAAAAAAAGTTCTAAAGAACCTAGGGGCAGGACAGGAATAAAGACGTAGACGTAGAGAATGGACTTGAGGACATGGGGAGGGGGAAGAGTAAGCTGGGATGAAGTGAGAGAGTGGCACTTACATATGTACACTACCAAATGTCAAACAGATAGCTAGTGGGAAGCAGCCGCAGAGCACAGGGAGGTCAGCTCGGTGCTTTGTGACCACCTAGAGGGGTGGGATAGGGAGGGTGGGAGAGAGACGCAAGAGGGAGGGGATATGGGGACATATGTATACGCATAGCTGATTCACTTTGTTATACAGCAGCAACTAACACAACAATGTAAAGCAATTATACTCCAATAAAGATATATATTTTTTAATTTATGAATTAATAAGAATAAAATATGACAATAATCAACGTCAAATTAAACTAATTATCATTAAGTTAGAAAATTCTCATTGCAATTAATATGAAAAATTAGATGTAAATTTCTATTGCTGCCATTGCTTTGGAATGGTAAGTTAAAAAAAAATTTAGTAAAAACATTAGAAAATAGAATTTTTTTCCCTAATGACAGTATTATATGTCTAGAAACCCTAAGATTCTAATTAAAATCAGAATCAATGAAAAATAATGGATAAGAGAATTTAAGATAAAAACAAGATAAATATGTTAAGACCAAGAGCTTTTGTCTATATTGTCTGTAAGCAAATGGCAATGAAAATGGAAAGATAGCTTTTTATAGTAAACAGCATAATATTCTCACAGATGACTTTTAAAAAGAAAACACAGGACCTATGTTAAAAAAAATCTGTGAATCTTACTCATAGAATATTAAAGGACATAAAACAATCTTTGAACTATGGAAAAACAGTGTGATTTTGGATGGGAGGAATTAATACAGTAAAAATGTCAATTCTTCAAAATTCTCCTATAAATTTGAGGCACTAATAAATAGAACTTCATCAAGACTGATTTCAGAATTGGATACAATGATATAAAATTTCACTTGGAAGAATATATGTCTGAAGCAACCAAGAAAAGTTTGATTATAGGAGAATCAGAAGCTGCGAAATACGCTTCACACGTTATTCATCAGACTATAAAGTCACTACAGTCAAATCAATGTGGTATTAGCCATATGGATCCATAAAAAATAGAGAATCTAGAAAATAAATGTATATGAAAATTTCATATATGGGAACGTTAGTATTTCCATTCTGTGGGAAGAGAGTGACTTATTTATTAAGTGGGGATGACAATTAGCTATTTATCCAGAGGGAAACTAAGTTGGGTCCACTCTCACTATATGTGCTGTTTAGTGCTGTAGCCCCTAGCCACAAGTGTTATTTACATTTTAATGGAACTTAAATTTAAAAATTATGTTTCTCAGCTGCTTTAGTCATGTTTTAAAGTGTGGCTAGTGTTTACTTTATTGGGCAGTGTAGATTATAGAAGCTTTCCAGCTTTGCAAAATGTTTTGTTGGACAGCACTGATTTCTCTCTCTCTCCGTATAATATTTACATGTATATATTGTTTATAAATATTTACATAAACATAAAAATACAAATATACATGTATACATGTGCATTTAATTGTTCCCTATTGATTTAAAAATAAAACAGAAGAAAATCACCAAGAAAAAAAAAAATCACCAAGGCTACGTATACAATATAGGGGTTAAGGGGAAACTTCGTAATGTTACCAGAAACCCAGAAAAAATAAAGAGATGTAGTTGACATAAAAATTATAACTTTTGTATACACATTGATATCAGTATCAGTTATGGTTCTTGGTTGAAAACAACATACATTTTAACTGTATGTTCAGAAAAGCAATTTGGAAGGGAAAATGACCAAACTATAGTGAGGGACTGCTTTTGAGAAGATAGCACTGCTGTCTCTGTAGGACGTCAATACCACATTCACTGTCTTGCCTTGATCATTTCCACCTTAGAGTTATGTGCAGGTGAATCTAATAGGAAGGGGCTAGGGCATGTTCTAGTACCCTAGCTGAAAGGGAACCTGGGAAAGCAAGTTTCTAGGAGACAGAACTCATAAGTGGAAAATCATCCACATATAGAAAAAGTGTTCAGTAGATCCTGGAACAGCCACAAACGTGACAAATGTCCACTACACTAACATAAATAAAGTCAGCAGATAAACGATAGAAGTGGGGGAAGAACATAAAAGGTTGCAACCCAGATGATGATGAGCATTTAACGTCTATAATACAGAAAGAATCCTTACAAGTTGTAAAGAGAAAGACAAACCACTCAATAGAAAAATACTTCAAGGATATGGATAGGGAATTCACAAAAGAGTAAACTCAAATTTCCTGTCCTTAAAATAACAAGGAAGTATCACTTTACCATCGACGACTGACAAAATTGTAAAATTTCAATAAACCTACTGCTGGTGGGTATGAAGGGAATTACATATTCTTTGCTACTGGAATTATACATTATTCTCATCATTTTGGAAAACTATTTAGCAGTGCTTCTAAAATTTTAAATAACCATAGCCTTAGAAGCAACCCCATTCTTCAGAAGTAAAAGCACCACTGTGTAAAAATATACATACGAGGATGTTTATTGTACTTTTTCGTAGAGGCAGAAGTCTGAAAGAGTGAATGGCCTTCAATTGAGAAAAAATTATGATACATTTACACTATGGGCTATTAAAAAGCAATTACAAACAGTGAGTAAGACCTGTGTCATTTGTCTTGGAGTGATTATGACAGTTGTTGAGTGAGAAAAGCAAGATGCAGAGAAACAACTAGAACAACACACAACACACACTATAAAAAGTGGCAGAGTTTTTACAAGAATCATAATGGGGGAGGGTGAATTGATGAAGGTGAAGAAAGGGAACAGAGAAGAAGTAGGCAAACCAAGAAAACAAACCTTGTAAATTAAAAACATAACCAAAAATCTCATTTATGTAAAACTACCTACCTGAGTTATGTATACCTGCTTCAAGAGAAACCATAAAATAGTGTAGTCTTGGTCTATAGACTTTAGAAATGTCTAAAATATATTCTTAGGTGAAAAATTATTTCACAGAGTAATATGTAGAGAATGAGTCCATTAAAAAAAAAAGAAAGGTGTGTGTTTATATGTATTTGTACTGAAAAGATGATACATATCCATTTCTTAATTCTGGTTTCCTCAGAAAGTGTAGAATTGGCAAGCAAAGGATGGTTTTACTTATTATACTAGTCCTAATTAATTTCAAAATTTAAAACACAAAGATTAAAAATATGTTAACATTCTAGAATGTATTGTAAAGGGAATAAACTCTATTATGATTCAGAGAGTAATTAGAGACCATCACCTGAGAGAGGGAGCCTTTGGGATAGCCTCTCTGAGGAAAGTGTCTGAGCTGAGACCTGAAGAATAACAATGAGCTTTATTGTGGAGAGCTGGACAAAGAATATTCTAAGCTGAATCCACAGGCCTGACAGTTCATTTGAAGGGCAGAAAGGAAGCCAGGGCACTAGCTGTGTCAGGGGCACATGGATAGGTGGTGTGGATTAAGGTCAGGGAGGCAGAGACTTATAGACCACTGCTAATAAAAGTTTGAGTTGAACCGCTTCTAGTCAGCAAACAGGAAAAGTACTTAAATTTTAAACCCTTTATAGCAGCTTGACGTTGCTGAGATTCCAGCCCTTGATCACCAGACTCACCTCAGTTCAGGTGAGTTTGGATGCTGCAGCTCATGTTGCAGATTGCTTCCAGTCATAGGCAGTAGGACCGTATGTCAGTCCATGGTGCAATAGAGAAAAAACAAAAGCATAAACTAAAACAAACTTATCCTCTCCGCAGGTTGATAGAGAAGCACTGTTATAAGACCTGGAGAGATGTTTGGTTGCTATTCTCAAAGAGGTTAAGCCACTGAAATGTTTTAAAAAGAAATGACTCTTTATATATATATCATACAAAAGAATTTTCTAGTTTAAAACTAGAATTGTCCCACCTTTCATCATGCAGAATGGTTTGGAAAGGATCAAGAGTTAAACAGGGAGTAGTTAGGAGACTATTGTGGTGGTGCAAGTAGGAGATGGTGGTGGCATGGACCAGGTGGTGGTAACTGGACTGGAGGATAGAAAAGGAAGAGTCATGAGGAGCCATGGATGATTTCTAGTTTCCTTCCCTTCCCTTTTCTCTTCTTTCCTTTCCTTCCCTTTCCTTTTCTCTCCCTTTTTTCTTTTTTTTTTTACATAATAACTGGTACACTATGATGATATCTATGGAGATGCAGCTAATGGGAGAAGAAAAAATTGAAGGCACAAATCAAGATTTCTGGCTTGGACAAATTTGAGTTTGAAATGTATATTACACACCAAAATGGAAATAAAGCTCATCAGAGAGGTGTGGACGAGAGGCATAATTTTGGGAGTTATTAGCATATAGGTAAAATGTGAACAATCATCCTAGTTTACCCAGGACTCTCCCTGTTTTAGTACTGAAAGTTCTAAGACCTGGGAATCCTCTTACTCCTTGGCAAACTGGGGTAGTTTTTCACCTTATGTAGATGGTATTTACACCATGGAATTGGATAAGAGCAACCAAGGAAATCACACACCAGGATTGAGTCAGGAAAATATTAAGAGGAAAGAATCTTAGAAGAGCTCACCAGTGAGGAGGTAGGTAAAGGCAAGACAGAAAAGTGTCAGATATCTGGAAACCAAAGGAAGAGAGACTGTCAACCATAGAATGCTGGTGAAGGTCAAGTAAGAAGAGGACAGAACAGCAGATTTGGCAAGATGACGGTCATAAGTGACTGTAACAAAAGAATAGATTCTTGGGAGTGATGGGAAAAAACCTACAATGTCATAAGTTGAATAATGAATGGCAGGAAATAGGATTAATAAGTACTAAAAAAAATCATCCTAGCAGCCTTGCAATGAAGGGGAGCAGAGAAATGGGCAGTAGTTTGAAAAGACTGAAGAGAGTATAAAAATGCTGTTTATGATTTTATTTGGGGAAATGAAACTACTATGTGAGTGCAGTAGGATTGCCTGGCAGTGTTAAATAGCTGTATGAAAATTTTAGCATAAATTTCAAGTGGTTGTATTCTTCCTAGTTGTTTATCTACAATTACATTTAGCTTCTCAGATGCTGGCGTGAAAAAAAATTTTTTTAAGGTTTCAGCCAATATTTGGGATTTTTCAGGGGAACGTGCTAGAGAAAAAAGGAGGCACTCAAGGTAAAATAATTAAAAGGGAATTATTTCAGTTAGGAAACATGGACTAAAAGCCAGGTTAAAGGGGGAAGAGGAAACATAATTAAGTTGGAAGAGAGTGAAACGTGAAGGCAATGGGTTAGATGTTTCACTGAAGTTGAGGAATTCTGGCAAAATGAGTACTTGGGAATGCAATCCGAAAGAACAGCAGTTGGCAGCCAGGGAAGGGAGTGACTGATTTTAAGTTTTCAGGGATGGTGAGTTACTGCTGATGCAACCAGCATCACTGGTTGGGAGCGGGTGGAGGAACAGGTAATTGAAGGTGAGGAAGGGAAGGATCTGACAGGCAGGGTAAATGGTTCATCCGTATGCAGTCTGAAGTTACCAAGAATGATGGCATGAGTTGAGATGGAGAAGAGAATGAGTCAAGAGGGACAAACTGGGTCAAAATATGAGAGTAAGGAGGAGATGTAGTGCGTGGTTTAGTCTGATGGTGCAAGCTTCAAATGGGAGGGAGTGATACATAGCCAACCCCTTACCTTCTGGTCCTGTGGTATATGGGGTATAATAGAAAAAAAAAAAAAAACCAAAAACCTCTGCATCAGACAAGGAAAATGGTATCATCAGGACTTAAGGTAAGAAAAGAATTAAAGATAATTTAAGAATTAATTAAAGATAATGCTCAGAGAAGAGATTGAATTGATAAGGAAATCTCAGGATAGTATATTGTTAGGATTGGCTACATAATTTTCAGGGCCCAGTGCAAAATGGACATGCCAGACATGATGTTCAAGAATCATTATGAATTTCGGGACTTCCCTGGTGGTGCAGTGGTTAAGAATCCGCCTGCCAATGCAGGGGACGTGGGTTCGAGCCCCGGTCCAGGAAGATCCCACATGCCATGGAGCAACTAAGCCCATGCACCACAACTGTGCCCTAGAGCCCAGGAGCCACAACTACTGAGCCCGCGTGCCTAGAGACCGTGCTCCACAACAAGAGAAGTCACCGCAATGAGAAGTCCGTGTACCACAACGAAGAGCCGCCCCCGCTCGCCGCAACTAGAGAAAGCCCGCACATAGCAACGAAGAGCCAACGCAGCCAAAAATAAATAAATGAATAAATTTACAAAAAAAAAAAGAATCGTTATGTATTTCAAGATGGCAACAAAACATTATGTCAAATGTGGGCCCTTCTAAGTGTGGGGTCCTGCGTGACTGCACAGGTAACATGCCCATGAAGCTGGCCCTACCTATTCTGGGCCTAGGAAAAAGATTTGGAAGGGAGGGCAGCATTTGGTCAGATTAAGGGATATACTATATTTCTTTGTTTGAGGCTGCTATGTGCTAACCATTGTTTAAATGCTTAACCAATATTATCATTTAACCCTTCTAACAGGTGAGGTAGGTGGTATCTCCCCCTTTGGCAGATGAGGAACCGAACGCACTGGAAATTTAAATGATTTGCCCAAAGTCACAGTAAGTTGCAGCCTGATTTGATTTGATTTGATTTGTTTTTTTACTGTTAAAATTGAGATATAATTCACATACCATAAAATGTATACATAAAGTTTACAATTCAGTGGTTTTTAGTATATTCACAAAGTCGTGCAACTATCAACACTATCTAGTACCAGAATATTTCTATCATACCAAAAAGAAACCCCATACTCATGAAGCAGTAACTCCCCATATCCCTCGGCAACCATTAATCTATTTTCGAACTCTATGGATTTGCGCATTCTGGACAATTAATATAAACAGGATCATACAATATGCAACCTTTGTGTCTGGCTTCTTTCACTTAGTATAATTTTTTTAATAAATTTATTTTATTTAGTTTTGGCTGCGCTGGGTCTTCGTTGCTGTCTGCGCGGTTTTTCTCTAGGTTGCGGCGAGCGGGGGCTACCCTTCGTTGCGGTGCGCGGGCTTCTCACTGTAGTGGCTTCTCTTGTTGCGGAGCACGGGCTCTAGGCGCTCGGGCTTCAGCAGCTGTGGCTCGCGAACTCTAGAGTGCATGGAGCCTGATTTTAGATCTGCGTTCCTAACTACCAGGCTGTGTTGCTTCTCAGCAGTCCTAGAGTTAATAGATGACTTGGAAGACTCAGATTTAGGGCTAACCAAAGTAAACAGCGGTGTGAGATGTGACAGAATTAGTCCTCATTATGTCCCCAGAAGAAGAAGAAAAATCAGCTGCAAGGTAGTTTTTTATTTTTTTATTTCAGCTTTATTTAGGTACAGGTGACATAAAATTGTAAAATGTATTTCAAGTGTACATCGTGACGATACGATATACATATACACTGTGAAAGGATTCCCTCCATTTACTTAACACATCCATCACCTCACGTATTTACCTTTTGTTTGTTTTTCTTTTGGTGAAAACATTAAAGTTCCACTCCTTGAGCAAATTTCAATTAAACAATGTACTGTTATCAACTGTAGTCACCATATTTTACATTAGATCCTCATACTTCATATATCCAAAGAAAATAAAACAGGATATAAAAACAGGATATCAAAGAGATATCTGCATCCCCATGCTTATTGCAGCATTATTCACAGTAGCCAAGATATGGAAACAATCTAAATGTCAGTCAATGGATGAATGTATAAAGAAGATGTGGTATATATATATATAAATATATAATGAAATATTATTCAGCCATGAGGAAGAAGGAAATCATGCTATTTGTGACAAAATGGATGGACCTTTTGGTATTATGCTAAGTGAAATAGCCACATAGAGAAAGACAAATACTGCAAGATATCACATATATGGGGATGTTTAAAAAAGAAAAAAAAACACATACAGAGAGAGTTGAAACGGGGTAGCCAAGGGCTGAAGTGTAGGGGAAATGGGAAGAGGTTGGTAAAAGGGTATCAACTTTCGGCTATAAGGTAAATAAAGTCTGAGGATCTAATGTAAAACATGGTGACTGTAGTTAACACTGTAAGGTATAGTTTTGAATACTTAACATAAAAGCATCCTGAATCAACTCTCATGTGCTACTTTCTAAAGAGGAAAGATACTTCATTTTTTAGGAAGTTTCTGGGCATGGATTTTTGCCAAGTTGGTGTAGGTAGTAGATGAAGTAGAAGCCTCAGGTCATGAGATGACTTATTTCACATAGCTAATCCTAGAAAACCACAGTTCTAACAAAGTGTTACAATCAGAAATCATTTGAGTAAATTATCTGATGAAAGTTTAAGAAAAGTAATTGGGTAAATAAAATCATTATGACGGTGATACCACAAAAGGAAAAAAGTCCTCATATATGGAAGAATTTTTACACATTGAAAAACTACCTATGTCCCTTGGAAAAATTTGTGATCTAATTTCTTAGCACTCCGTTTTGCTTTGGCTATATACATAAGAACTCAATGATCTCACCATGTACTACTTGGTCTGTATGACAAATTAGTTATCTTATTTATGACTGAATCTCAGTTTATTCTTTGTCTCCAGATACTTTCACACTGCTATGTGTATGAGGGACTGGGGGAAGAAAAGATGCAATTAATTTCAGTCGAACTGATTATTTACCAATGCTTGTAAAAAAAAAAGACACAGCTGGTTGCATGATTTATTGGCCTATGTAGTCTTTGTGCTTATTGAAATATGAATTGATTAATGTTCTCTGTCTAAACTTTGCTTTTGTTTTAATGGACTAGTAATAAATAGGAGTTTGGGTCAGTTTGATGTAATCCAAAGTAGAAAACAAAGAACAACTAATGAGTAGCTCTCCTAATTTTTTTAAGGCATTCCCTGGAGTATAGTATTTCCTTTCTAGCTATGCATTGTAGATGACTGTATCTGTTAGCACAGTTGTGTATGTGACACTTGTAATGGCACAGCTAGATTAAGAATGGAGGAAATACATTCAGCCTCTTTTTTTTTTTAGCATTACTGAAAAAAGGCATCTTCAATTAATTATACTTCTTAGTTAACAGTTATTTTGTAGATAACACACTTTCAAAGAATTAAAATATAATAAAATATACAGTAGTGCTACTGTATAAACTGTATCTTTCTATTATTTTGATATCCACTTTCTGGCAGTAGGACTAGTGTCCTTATGAGAAGAGGAGGAGATTATCGGGATACACGTGCACAGAGGAAAGGCCACGTGAGAACACAGCAAGAAGGCAGCCACCTGTAAGCCAAGCAGAGAGGCCTCAGGAGAAATCAACTCTGCCACCCCCTTGATCTTGGACTTGCAGCCTGCAGAACTGTGAGAATATATTTATGCTATTTAAGTCACCTGTATGTGGCATTTTGTTATGGCAGCCCTAGCAAATTAATATAGTTGGAAACTGTTCTATATTTTTTAAGTTAGTGCTAAAAATAACTCACATCTGTTTTTAGAACTACTAGCATACATGATTGTAAGTGAATGTCAATTGGAGACTTTAAAAAAATTCAGTTTGGATGAAATTAGACACATTTTCATTTCTCTGAGTTTAACACGTTATTTATATTAGAGCAGTAAAGATTTTCACCTTTACAAATAACTTAATTATAAAACATTTAGAAAACATAGGACAAAAGAAAAACATAATTTCTTATCCTACTGATATATTTTGATATATCAACAAAGCCAGTAATAAAAAGTGGAGAAATTAACTCTACACACGTTTATTTAAACTAGGGATTTAAAATTTAGTATATGAATATTGTCATTAAGTGTACTTCATATGTACATACACACACACACAAACCTTTTGAAAGCTATGTCATCAAATTCTACTGCATCAATTTAGCATAATTAATGTAACCAATCTGTTGTTGGATAATTAGAATTTCAAATATTCTCAATTATAAATATGATAAATTCTCTATGACAGATACTTTCAAAAATTAACACATATACATATATTCAGCTATTGCTCTTCTTCTAAAGCATTCTCTTCTACCTTCCAAACAGGAAGGACACTTTGTTTTGGCAATTTCAGGCGTGGGGTTTTGCTGTGTTGATCCAGGAAACAGATGAATTAGAGCAATGGGTAAGTCTCAGAGGCTATGTTAATCCATGTGAGGAAGACACATGCAAGAAAAGAAAAACGTTGAGTTGAAAAGATGGAGAAAAGAGGTGAGAGAGAATAAATGGCCAGTGCTCAGTTGTAGAAAAAAGTTTTGGAGAGTAATAGACAATCAGAGACATTGGGAGCAGCTGCCAAACTGTCATGAGGATTTTAGGGAAGATAAACTGGGGAAGATTTTTGGAACTTCTGTGTGGTATGAGCAAAATACCCACTCAAAAGTCCTTTTGAGGAAGATGAAAATTTTCATTTTTTAAGTATTTTTGAATATTGGATGATGTTTTCTTTAAAATTTAAAAAACACTGATTAAAAACTACCACTTCATTTGTAATACATAAACAGGGATTACATATATGTGTGTGTGTGTGTGTGTATTTGCAGCTTAATTCTTGAATACACCCATAATTTATAAATAACATGCTTGATAAAAACGGTGTGCAAAATTTAAAGGTTTTAATCTATATTTTCAAACTGCTATACAAGAAATTCTTTTTATCCACTGACAGTATTTAAAAGTGCTTGTTTTCTTACCATTTCTTCAACTTTGCCAACTGATAGGTAAACAATGATGTCAAATTATTTCATTTTTTTATCATCTTTATTGGGGTATAATTGCTTTACAATGGTGTGTTAGTTTTTGCTTTATAACAAAGTGAATCAGTTATACATATACATATGTTCCCATATCTCTTGCATCTCCCTCCCTCCCACTCTCCCTATCCCACCCCTCCAGGGGATCACACAGCACTGAGCTGATCTCCCTGTGCTATGCGGCTGCTTCCCACTAGCTATCTACCTTACTTTTGCTAGTGTATATATGTCCGTGCCTCTCTCTCGCTTTGTCACAGCTTACCCTTCCCCCTCCCCATATCCTCAAGTCCGTTCTCCAGTAGGTCTGTGTCTTTATTCCTGTCTCACCCCTAGGTTCTTCATGACATTTTTTTTTTTCTTAAATTATGTGTGTGGATATTTTCTCGTATTACTTCTCTGTCTCATATTATTACCTTTCTCTCTCTCTCCTTCTCTCTCTCTCTCATATAAATGGCTGGCCTATACATTTTCTAATTAAAAATTGAATAATATCTCATGAAATGTATAGTTTCCAATATTTATAAGATTTATAGCACAGTATTTTCACTTTAAATGAAATGCAAAGCTTATATGTTACATAAAGAAATCTAGTTTCAGGTAATGGTGAAATGTAATGTTTTCCAAAACTACAAAATTTTGTAGTTAGAGCTCTTAGGAAATACTGTTCTTAGTTATCATTCTCAGAATATGGATTATTTCTCTCAGTTAAAAGGGTTGACTTTCAGATTCAATCTTATTAAGTGTAATCTTGAGCTATCTGTAATGAGGTGGATGGACCTAGAGTCTGTCATACAGAGTGAAGTAAGTCAGAAAGAGAAAGACAAATACCGTGTGCTAACACATATATATGGAATTTAAGGAAAAAAATGTCATGAAGAACCTAGGAGTAAGACAGGAATAAAGACACAGACCTACTAGAGAATGGACTTGAGGATATGCAGAAGGGGAAGGGTAAGCTGTGATAAAGCGAGAAAGTGGCATGGACATATCTATCAAACGTAAAATAGATAGCTAGTGGGAAGCAGCCGCATAGCAGAGGGATATCTGCTTGGTGCTTTCTGACCACCTAGAGGGGTGGGATAGGGAGGGTGGGAGGGAGGGAGATGCAAGAGGGAGGAGATATGAGAACATATGTATATGTATAACTGATTCACTTTGTTATAAAGCAGAAACTAACCATTGTAAAGCAATTATACTCCAATAAAGATTAAAAGAAAATCTTTCTTTTAAGAATCTGTCAGAAAACATATATCTAGCTTTCAGAGAAAATTGGTGAGTAAAACACTCATTTATATTTTTACATTTTATCTCCTTTGCAGTTTCAGATATTTTATCCCCTACCTCCTATTTAAGCCTTAGGCTTCCACCTCTGCTCTTGATCCCATTCCCTTTTCTGTTTCTTATTTCAAGTAGTAACATCTATCACTCAGTCACTCAAGGCAAAACTTGCATATCACATTCGACACCAGCTTTTCCTCTACATTTCCCAAGTGAAATCGTATCAATTTTATTTCCTGAATATATTCAATATGTTTATTTTTCTTGTTCACGGCAAATGGTGCTTAGCATAGGCCCTTATTAGCTCATCATGGTATTCTTTTCCACAAAATTTTTTAATGCATCTTCCTCATCTAATAAATTCCAAACTCTGTAATCTGGTGTATAAAGCCCCCTCTCTTCCAATCTCTTGTCTCTCCAACTCTTGCATTTTGTATTGAGTTATTTGCTGTTCCCTAAGATTCAACATATTGTCTCTGTTCTTTTCAAAAACTGTTTGTTTCCTTGGAAGTAAGAGTCTGTGTCATGCCTTTTTCTTTGATTTCCTAAATTTTGCTTTTCTTTTAAGAGTTAGTTTACCTGCCTCTTGAGAGACTATCTGGTACAGCCCAGGTGCTCATCCTCATACGTATTTTTTGTTGTTGTTGTTAGGCGGGCCTCTCCCGTTGTGGAGCACAGGTTCCGGACGCTCAGGCCCAGCGGCCATGGCTCACGGGCCCAGCCGCTCCGTGGCATGTGGGATCTTCCCGGACCGGGGCACGAACCTGTGTCCCCTGCATCGGCAGGCGGACTCTCAACCACTGTGCCACCAGGGAAGCCTCCTTATACGTATTTTTATGATACGTTTCCTTCTTCTTTTAGTCTATCTGTATCATGATTAAGCTCTTTGCTCCTCTTCTACTTCTCTGATGACTAGAAGTAACTTTATGTATGGGACTGTCTTATTTTCCTTTGTGCTCACAATATCTCACTTAATAGCATATATACATATATGCTATTAGCATGGATACACACACACACACACACACACACACACTCTCTCTCAATACGTAATTTTTGGACTAAACTGAATGCCACATCTTCATTTCTCCTCTATTATGAGAAATATAAGAAGTGAGCTGCTCTATTTTTTTAAAAAAACTTTGAACAAGTTCAGAAAATGTTTACTATTTTACTTTCTTATTACATTAGAGGAGGAGAAATCGCTAATCCTTGGCCCCAGGTTTATATATTTAGTGTAAAGGGATATATCTTATAGGTCTTCTTGGTCAGGAAGAAGCTCACATTCAAATCCAGAAAGTTCTTTTTATTTTTTTAACTTTAGAGAAAACCTCTATTTTATGAACCATGACCTGCCTTCAAATAACAGCGCAGAATTAACCAATAGAGAGGAGACACAAGAAGAAAAAGCTAAAATATGTAGAAATAGGGATCCAAAAGGGAGACAGACCAAAGGTAGGCTTGGAATTCACTGGTCTTGATCAAATCTTTAATAAGCTTACAGGCTTCATGTAGCAGAGTTGCACTCACCTATGGATTCCACACAGCCCTTCCAGTGCTTTATCTTATGGATGGAGGGGACCCTCTGTAAAATATCATGAAGTGCAGCAACATAATTTAGATTATGAGAATCTAAACTAATTAAGTTTGCCTTGACCATTCTATACCAAGAGCTCGCCTATACATAATTTTTCACATCTTACATAGATATATAGACATACACACACAATTGTTTAATTATTTGTCATAATCTTGTTTTCCCTGACTTAAATTCTTTAAAGCTAGAATGTATAAATTATATTTTTTAACTCCATGCACATAATACATTGGTTGTGCTCCAGATATCTACCTGATAATTTTTAGTTTCAAAATTTTAAAAATCTTTTTTTTCCTCAATGAACATTACTAAGAAGTCAATAACTCATCAGTGCATAGGTAATATACACGAATTCTCTCCTACCTCACCAAGTTGGGGAAACACCTAAAACTAACTAATGGCACTTTTTCCTCTCATAAATTTGTATAATTTATGGCAGCAGAGGACTGGAGAATTAATGGAAGGGTTAAAAAAAAAAAAAAAAATAGAATCTTCCCTCTCTTACATTCGAGAGATTATATGCCTCTGAACCCTAGATTCCTTGCATGCCAGGACTGTGACTTATTAATATTTTATCCTCAGTACCTGGCACATAGTGAGTGCTTAAGACATGTCTGAATGAGTTAATGGAGGAGAGAAGTCTAGGTCCCTGACTGTTAAGCAACATCTCAACAATTTAGCGAATGAACAGAATATGTGTGGGGTAGGAATTCAATCAATCAACACAGGCATGTACAAACCAACGTGCAGATTAGTTAGAACCAGAATGAACTCTCCCTGTGTGGGTTTAAATTTAGTTAGATCTGTGATCTGGAGTCTCAGATCACATCTGTTACTTGATTTTGGATCTTGACAAAACGTGACAAAGGAGTGGCATTCAATGATACAATCGAGAAATGGATCTCTTCATTCTATTTTTGGGGCGTAGGTCATTTATCTCCTTGTCTTCTTCCTGTTTTTAAACATTTGCAGGTGGCGAGGTGATGCAGAATCGGCACAGTCTCTCAGTGTCATAACCGGACATGGGGTTGACCACTGTAACACCAACCACAATCACCTACAGGGCACTTTCAGGGCCCTCTGTGCGATGAACTGGACCTGGCAGCACTGGCTGTTGCACATGATTGGGGTAAGACACACTTGCACATATGCAACCACTGTGCTAGGCCTCCAGGCTGCAAGAAACTGAAACAAGGGTTTGGTGTCTTAAGCTGAGGTACATCGTGAATAAATACCCAATACTGACCGTTAGTATTATGCCAAAGTCAGGAACCTGTCTGAATAACCGAACATGACATTCATTCTCTAACTGCTGAGGCTGAGTGAAGGAAGGTGGAAAAGTATATTTTTTGCTTAACTGGGCCTATCACTCTGAAATTTAGCCCCAATCATCTGTCGCACTGAGAGGGGAATGCTGGAATGTTACAAAGCATATCCCCCCCAAATAGAGGAAATGTAGTTCAGAAGCCAGAGAATTCGACTAGTCCCCTCATTTGTTTTTCAAGTTTTGCTCAAATTGGCTCGCAAATTTATCTACTATGCGTTGCACATGGATATTTTTGTCACTGAATGTTTTACAACAGCTGTGATCCTGATGGGGATTTAGTTAACCAAAGGCCCCTCTGCATGCAAGCGGTCACCAGGCATCTAATGGGCTGAGGGCTGAAATGACAATAAAGTGAGCAGAACCATGCAGCTGTGGACCAAATGTAGGGTAATAACTAGCAGTTGGCCATTACGGGGTTAACTACTGGTGTTCTGGTAAGCGTAAAAAAATGTGGAGGTCCTGCTCAAAAACACAGCCCAAATTCGAATAGTTCCATTGGGTTAGAGTTAAAAATGCTTCTGCTTCCTTTTCAGCTGGTGATTATTTTTAGGACACCAATCTTGTTGGAGTGTCTAACACATATATAATAATTATAATTTTTTGATAATTATGTCGTAGTTTTCCAGCATGCTTTTAATCTAAATAAGGGATCTTTGCAGAATATCAGCTTCTTAGTCTCTGGGGTTTCAGCCACTAGTGCCTGTGCCTTTATAATTTCCAGACTTGTTGCATTTACTCTGGGAAGAATTTTTACCTACATTTGTTGAGTTAAAGAGCCATCCATTCTGTTGTTTTAAACAAATGAAATTGTATCACTGCAATGTCAGTCCAAACATGTGTAATTAACATGGAAAATATGTCTGAGCCATATTGGTCAAGATAGATGACTTCCTTGCATGACTTATAAACAGTTAGAGGCATAAAGCCAGGATGTCAAAACCAAGTTGTATACTGCAAAGGTTTATCTGGGAGGACTTTCAAATTACAAAGGAAAAAAGAAAGACAAAATCAGCCTGCCATGCTTTCTTAACAAGGGGAGCAGCTTTCTGCTATCTGTATAAAAATAAGCCTTCTGTCCTCCTTTCGACATGTGTTACTCGCACTGCAAAGGTCAAAACGGACATCTCATTCTTCTGGAAATGTTCATCAAACAATATAATGGTACATGTCAGGGCTTTCAGATCATTCTGGCTGGAAACGGGCCTCTATGCTCCTTTTAAATTTTATCAGTGGCTGTGCACAGAATTCTCTTTGGAATTCTTTGATCAGTGGCCTAGGCTCTGAAAGAAAGAGAACTCTATCCCCTACATGCTTTTCTGAGTCCTCTGAAAGCTACCAGCTTTGACCTTTTCCTAGGGTTGTTTTCCTAGGTAATGATCCAGTAATACTATTACTTACAGGTAGTAGAGTTGTAGTCACCTTACCTGCAGATGCTCTTCCGTTCCTTTGCTGGATGAAATGAGCTCATTCGGCGTGCACCTGAAGAATCTTTTTTTGTCCTCAAGTATAACCCAATCCTGTTTTTATGTTATCAGTGGCATCAATTAGAAACTAAGTGTGCCAAGAACCTCTGAGAAAATCCCACTTGTGACTGAATCACATCCAAGGAAGTATAGTTACCAAGGCATAAGTTAACTTAGGATAAGAAAAATCCAGTTTGACTATAGTCCTATACAGCAACACCTCCCTTTCTAGAAGGTGTAATGAATTGTCAGTGTACAGGTTTGTAGACTTACTTATATGGGAAATTCTTCCTCTGAGAAAGGTCCCTTGGTTTCATTCTGGTGGTGCCATTTCAACAAGGTTCTTGACCACTTGGTTCGTGAAAGCTTGCTGTTCATGAACTAAACTCATGTATGTTCTAATAGTAAAGGCCTTAGGATGTATAATTCCTTCTTTAATTATCAAGCAGCTTGAGCTCTGAATGGTGTTTTCATATATGAGAGGGTGGGAGAGTGAAAGCAAAAGAGAGAGAGAAAGTGAGGGAGAAAAAGAGGGAGAGAGAGGTCTAGGAATATTTTGCTCTACTGTTTCAAAAGCGAAAATTGTCTAAATTGTTCTATCTTGAGGTTATCTGAAGAAGGGTGCTCATAAAATAAGACTGCTTCCTACTGCAGACGTCAGTTTTACTGTGGATTGCAGGAAAGTTTTACATGGATTTTTGATATCTATCAAGGAAAGGGAAGTTAATGTTCCGCCGGGCAGGGAAGGTAAACATAAAACACATGGGCTCCTCGGAAACTGAACAAAACGTGGAAGCCCTCACTCATCCTTGGGAATGTGGTAAAGCTATGAAAGCAGAACCATCATCACTCCATCTTTCTTGGCATTTAGTCCCACGTCAGCATTCTAGAAAACCTTCTCTACCCTTCCTTCCATTCCACACCTCTGATAACATCTGATGAGACTGGCAGGATAAAGTTGAATAACTCATGGAAAAGGGATGCATTCCTTTCCGTCTTCACCCTGCTGGGTACCTCAGTATATCGAGGATGGATGCCTTTATTCTAGGCCCCATCCCTCAATTACAGGAGCTTTGCAGTACTCTTATCTGGATGGATTGAAGACCTAATAGGAGAGTGGGAAAAGTATTAGGCATCCTCAGAAAAGGAAAGCAAACAACTTATCAAAACAGGACGTAGGGTGCTACCTTGAAGCCCAAAACTCAATTTTATTTTTTTATTTTTTAGTACACACACTGATGCCATGAAAACAACTGCCAACAAATCAGTAAGTATAGTCCAAGGGATTTATAAGTTGAAGATGTACGGTAGTAAATTACTGTAAGATATATTCTCAGCCAAAGCTAACCTGGGGGGTGTGTTATATAAGTGTGTTGTACACGCACGGGCATATGGTCACATACACATGTACCAAGGAATGGATCGGTCATCCTGAATATATTCAATCCCTTGTGAAATACTGGGCACTGGAAGTTGGAAGCTGCAGCAAACACAGCATATGCTATAAGCATTTCACTTATTAAAGTATCTGACACTTGGCAGGTGCATTCAAGAATGACAGCTCTTGGCAAGTTCATCTTAGCCTTGCACACGAATAATAAAGAGAAAGGAATATTTTCAGTCTGGCAGAAATAAGCAACAGGTGCTAAAGGCCTTGTGCTGTAGTTTAACAGGAGGGAGTATATTGAACAGTGTGAAATAAGCAGACATAATTATAACATACTTGTAATGAAAATGATGGCTCCTAATTAATTCTGGTCTACACTTGTTCAAAGACCCTGGGGCCAGCACACCTTAGGGGAAGGATTATACCCTTTAATAATAACAGAATGCATAAAATATTTAATAGTGTACCCTTCATAGAGTAAAAAAGTCCCTTAGGGATTCTAAAATCTAAGGGCTATTTTTTCTGACGTGGAGCTTTAGTGGTAATCCCATATGTTCAGGGCTGTGGAACCTCCAGTATGTCCTCATCTAGAATCTATTTGTCCGCTCTTTAGCGTAAGGAGCTTAATCCAGTATTTCATTCTCATCTCTCATTCATTCTGGTTCTTGAAACAGATTGTTTATTGCATCAAGGCTGCTATTCACCACACATGTAAGATCTCTAATGTCACAAGCAGTTATTCTTGAGTGACTCCTGTTCTAGATGCTGTCAATGAAGATGGTATAGCCCAACGTTCATACACCATTGTATCCCTACTGTATCTTTTGGGTCTAGTGCTTTGTTTGCAAGATTACTAAGAATGCAATAGGGCAATCTTGACAATTGTAGTAAAACTGACAAAAATATTTAGGCTCTGGAGTAAGATTTGCCCAATTCAGAACTGTTTCTAAATCCTGCATATGTGGTTTGACTTGATTAGTTCAATTCCCCAAGGCCGTTTCTTTTTCCATAAAGTGAAGATAATAAAAGTCTTTACTTCACAGGCTCTTTTGAGAACTGAGTTAAGTAATTCATATATTTACCTTAGTAGGATATCACATTGTGTTTATTTGAATATGTTACTTTCATTTATGTTTTCTAGAGTAAATTCCATTGAAAATAAGAGAGTGGGAACAGGGGTTGCTCTGAAAGAGCATATGATACTCACACTTCTCTAGATGCAATTTCTAGGATAAACCTTCTTCCTTTATCGTGATCTGGGGCTTTGCTACGTAAAGTGTGGTCCGTAGACCAGCAGCATTGGCATGGCCTGGGAGCTCATGAAAAATGAAGAATCCTGGGCCCCACCCCAAACTAACTGATTCATAATCTGTATTTTAATGAGATCCCAAGCGATTTGTGTGCACTTTAAAATTTGAAAAGCTCTGGTCTATACAGCTAAGGTCCTTACGTGTCCTTTTAGATTTTCCTGATCTTACGCCTAATTTAATCATGTTTATTATTATACCTGTATATTTTTGTTAACCCAAATGTTTACTTTTAAAATTTCTGAATTGCTAGACAAGTCTTTCAGAATAAGTGACACTTTATTGATGCACGGTATTTTAATTTTTCTGGTACACACTCAGACCCCCAAAGCCATACTGATGCTACGTCCCCTCCCTTCTCTCACCCCGAAACACCTTAAAGACTCTCATCATTTGATTACTAGATTTTGATTTGCCTGTTTCTAGAGAAACTACTAAGACATATTGGGCATTCCCTCTTCTGATTTTGAAATTGAAATAACATCTATGTGGGGCTTAGTGAGAGAAATTTAAGAAAGGCACGGATCATTGGATCATTGCTTAATTCCATAAATTACTTTCCTTGTCTGTATTAAATTGTTGATAGATTTAATTCTGCCTTGAAGAAAATGTTTAGTTTAAAAACAAATGTTTCGAGACAAATTTTGATCATGCTTAATAGAAGACAAATGCATTCAGATAAATTGAAATTAATTCAAATTAATCATTCAAAAGTTCAGGTAAAGATTTTTTTTTTAAATGATTGGTACAAGGTTCTGCTAAATTTACATATTTTTTTCTCTTTTAAATAACACTTTCAAGTTACATATAGTCCTTTAACTTTTTTATGTGTAACACTATTATTGTTTCCAATTAATGGGGATATTTTCCATACTGATTTTTTTTTTTCACTTACTATTCGACCACCATCTCATAACAAGAACAGCTTGAGAGTGCGTGTTAACAAAGTCAGACACTACAAATGAACTTCACAGTTCTCTGCACTGCTCATTTTCACCTCATGAATCCAAAAGTGTCTATGAATTTGAAAGATTGCTGCTGGTGGATGATCTCACCTTCCACACTTCCATATTCTCTGGTTACGGTTTTTCTCCTGTAAATGGCTCCCTGTACTTGGAGCTGCAGTGCCAAACTTTCTAGACAGGCATAAATTACTGCTGTGTCTCCCTTCCTCTTTTTCTTCATTTATATTTCATACTGTATGACAAACTGAAACACTGAGCAACGGATGGTGCTAAGGAACGGTGACTATTTACTGTGTTTTTTTTTTTGTGCTCTGGGCATTTTATATGTCTGAAATACCGAACTGTATGATACTAGAGATCAAACAAGAGGACTTGAAAATTTTCATTTGTTGCAAGGAAGCTCTGGTTTTATAAAGGCAGCTGCAAATTAGACTTTAATTGCTAACTGAAAGGAATGGTTGCAATATGTTGTTGGGCAAAATGTGAAAAATACAGAAAGGTCAAAGTAGTAAAGTATATATCCACTTACATAGAGCACTGAATCATTCACTGAGCTGACATTCCTGCTGTAAACTCACTCACTTTCATAAAAGATTTTTTTTTCCGTTTTAGGAACAAGAAAGATGTCTGTGTCATGCCAGCCCTAATACCTAACCCATCTTAATGGGAAGGGCAGCAGAGCAAATACCTTTCTTCCTCTTACTTGGTTCATTTTTAATTTATAGGCTTTAAAACTATTTATCAACTAACTTCCTTCCTCCCTTCCTTCCATTCTCTTTTTTCCCAAATAATCTTAAACTTTCTCCTGAGGGGAATACCAGTTTTCTCCTCACTGTTCATGTAGTACGTGCTCCCTACAAATTCTTTATCTTTACCCTAAAGATAGAGGCTGTCTTATTTTCTGAAACAGACTGGATGCCAATTTTTAAAAATTTAAAACAACTAATAGTGGTAAACTCTGTAATTTCTCTCAAAAATTTTTCCCCTAAATTAGGGCTTGACATTATACTGGAACTGAAATGCTCAAGTTAAAAGAAGGAAGGAAATGAATATTTATTGAGGGTCTACTATGTGCCAGAAGTTTTCCCTACATGATTTCTTTTAATCCTCATCACAGCACTGTGTGAGAGCTGTTATTCTCTCTAATTTGCAGTTTAACAACTGCAATTCAGACAGTCAGTAGCTTGCCCAACATCATATAGCTACTAAATCTGTATGACTCCAAAGTCTTTCCCACTTGATTATATATACCAGTGTCCTCTCCCTCAATTTTGCAAATGAGACCCATAAGGAGCAAAGAGACTGGGGGCTTAAATTGGTGTCTGAGTTTGAACTAGATAATAGGTTCTCTGTTCATCCCACTGTGCCATTGGCAATACAAAGATGGGGGAAAAACTTGTGCAACTGGCCCTAAAATTAAAATTCACATTAAAATATCTGTAAGAAAATTTACCATGTTCATTTTCTTGAGGGATGGAATCTATTAATATATTTCCTGTCTATTACTGACAATAAAATCTCATGTGATTCCTCCTCATGTTTCTTTCTATCTCTTTCTCTCTTCAGTGCCATGAGTTGATCAGACCCCAGAGATAACGACTGTTATTTTTAAGGAATTCTGTATATGGTTGCAGGCAACACAACTTTCTCGTCTCCATGGAACTGGAGCATAGGTCAGACTATGCTGGGCCAAACTCCAAATCTATAGAACGAATTTTCTATTTTCCAACCATTAAGGCAGACTGTCCTCATAAATTTATGTAACTGCTCAAAGAGTGAGCCTTATCTTTTTCATGTTTCTCTAACTTCTTCCTCCCAACTTCAGAATTGAAACACAGTAGGGACTCGTAGTACAATAAATATTTTTGCATATTTGTTACTCTTTTTTTCCTCCCACCAGAGTTTACACAGAACAAGAACTCCACAGATGATAAACAGATACAGATGTTTTCCATGACTGTTACCATATTTACAAATGAAAATATAAGATTTGGTAGGCAACAGCTAGTTAGACTGGGGGAAAGGATTGAAAACGTTTCAGGGTTGTGTTAAGACCTCTTATACCCATTGCTTTTGGAGAGGTAATAAAAAACAAAAACAAAAACCACATAGCAAAATCTGAACATCACCTGCCTTAGAGGTGTGCAGAAAGTAGGCTATACATCCTCTACACCCAGGCCAGCTTGAACTACTCCCTGTTCCTTAAATATACCTTGTTCTTTCCCTTCTCTGAGCTTCTTTTTAAGATGTTCCCCCTGACGTAACTGTCCTCTCTTGCTCCCCTTCTACCCGTCAAATTTCCACACACCTCTCAACATTGGGTTTAAATGCCACCTGCTTCATGCCGGCCTCCCAAGAACTGAGGGTCAGGAAGTCCCTTCTGTGTGTGACTGTAGCAGTTGGAATACAGATCTTTTGTAGCACTTACCACTCACTGTACTAAATTTGGAATATTTTTATATCGTTATATCTTCCTTATAAGGTAAAGAATTGTTTCTGTATATCAAAAAGTATAATCCTCACTCTTTTCTATTTTTGTTCACTTGGCTTCTGGGACGTCATGCTTTCTCAGTTCTCCTCGTCCCTCATTGGCCATTTCTTCTTGGCCTCTCACTCTTTCCCTCCCTCCTCCTCTCCCTCTTTTGCTTTTAGTTCCTCAGTCTGGACTCTTCACGATGTAGTAAAGCTTGGTTTTTTAACTTGATCAATATCCACTCACTCCCAAGATGACCTTATAGAATTTTACAGCGTTAAATACCATCTAAATGCTGATGACTCCCAAGTATATTATCAAGCCTGGATCTCTCCCTCAACTCCAGATTTATCTCCACCTGTGTGCCGAATCATCTTCACCTGCCTCCTCACCTGGCATCTCACATGAAACGTGTCCAAAACAGAAATCGTAATTCCCCCCAACCCCCGCCCCACCAAAACTTGCTTTACCTTCCCCTCCTTAGTAAATGGCAACCAGCATTTTAGAAGCATCGATTCATCTCTTTCTCGTAATTCATGCATACAATCTTTCAACAAATCCTGCTGGTTCTATTTTCAAAAGATATTCAGAATCTGACTACTTCTCATCATTTATCCAAGCCATAATTATCTCTCATCCGGGATACTCAGTGACTTGCTAACTGGTTTTTCTTGTCTCTACACTCACATCCTGCCGTGTGTGTGTGTGTGTCTGTGTCTGTTCAAGAGAGCAAGCATCCTGATTTAGGTATTATTTAAACTTAGATAATGTCCTCTCTTATTCAACCCCTCCAAAGGCTCCCATCTCACTCATGGTAAAAATCAAAGTCTTTGCAATGGCTTACAAGGCCCTATATAATTTGGCTCCCTGTTACCTCTATGAACTCATCCTGTGCTTCTTCCCGCCCCAGGTGTTCAGTTACAGCATCACTGGCCTCTTTTCTTCAAGTGTTCAGTGTCCCTCCACCTCAAGGCCTTTGTGGCTCCCTCTGTTGGGAAAGAAAGATCTTCCCCAATAACCTATATTTTATTGCACCCTCATTTTTTTATCCATCTTTCTTCATATTTTCCCATTATAAGCTTAGTTCCCCCAGTACTAAGTTCTCTGGTCATCCTGTTTAAACGTCAACCCACCCCCTTCCTTCTCTGCTTGTTATTGGTGTTTGTTTCTGGTTTTCTTTTTTGGTTTTCATTAGCCCACCTTTCAGACGGTGCATGAGAGCCTGGCCCAAAGTAGGTGCTCAATGAACGTTTTCAGATTTGTTGAATTTCATAGTACCTTCCATGCACATAGTAGGTGCTCACTGTTTTTTAATCGACAGTGTGAAGCTCCAAATTATATTTTACACCAGAAAGGGGAATACAGATTTTTATCCATTTCATGAATTTTTCACAGTTAATAAGAATTGAAAGTGGTTGTATATCAGAAACAGGTGTGTTTCATCTGTGTATAGTAAAACACTGAGTTTCAAAGAGTGGAAAATTTCGGTTGTTCATAGCAGAAGGAACTATGGAACCAACAACAGGTTCATCGAGCCAATGGCTATGTTAAAAGAATATAGACAGTGCCACGTAACTAGGAAAATGCTCATTCAAATGCTCGAAGGGCGCCTTTGATCATGTTTAAGTAAAGAAATTATGAAATGCTTTTCACTTAAAGTCTTCCCGACACAACCACAATTTGGCAATTGTTCTCAAGCATAAAGCCAGAAAAAGATAAAACATGGTGGCCTTCTACTCTAAACCCCATAAATAATTTTATACCCCCAAATAAAACAGTTAACAATAAGACTTTCTGAGTGAAAGGAAGAGATTTTGTAAGAGCCATTCACATCATAACAGATGTGCTGTCTTGCTTCAGCCTTACTTTATATCTTTCCTTTACCCTTTTCTCTCATTGAGAACCCTATGGCATAAAGTTTCATTTCAAAGATTTAAAATAGGACATGGAATCCTAGGCAGACTTAAGAGCAGTTGTACAGAGCAATCTATCGTGGATTTTGTGACTCTTACGCAACATGCATAGTTTCCCTGGGACCAGGATATTTTTGCCCTAAAACTGGCCCAGTTCCCCTGCACAAGATCATCCTCCTTGCTCAGAAATAATGGTAGAATTGAAATAGATACCACTCAAATTGAAAGAGTTAGTCCGTTCTAATCCAATAGAAGACTACTGGCAATTCTCGGAGGTCACTGAGTTTAGGATCTAGAGATCATCTTCACTAGTCAGAACACTGGACTGCAAAAAGCTCCAGAGACAATTTTGAACTACCTAAGCAATTTTCACCACCTTCAGTGTACGCACCTAGAGGATTTACTGACAAAAGTATGCTGTGCATGCATTTTTTTTTTTGAGCATTAGATTGGCAAAAATGCCCTGGATATTTGAGCATAGGCTCCTTTGTCTCTTTCTTTTAACCCTGCCAGACCTCCCTAAGATATATGCCACAGAGAAGCCCCCATCCTCCGGTGTCCATGATGAATGATTTGGGAATAGTCCAAACAGTAAGGGAGGGATTTAGCCCAGCTTCCTTGACTCTAGCCCCATTTATTTATGAGAAGGTTGTGAGGAGATTTACAGGGAAAGTAAAATATTCCATAGTGTGGCTTTTTATGCAGACCGGTGCTTAGGAATAATCATTGCTGTCACTGCTTTAATGTTGAAGGGGAAAAAAAAAAAAAAAAAAGACTTCTGCAACCCACGTAGTACAAAAAAAGAAAACAAAAAAGCAATAAAGGAAAACCAGGAGTTGTGTAGTTTGATAGTTTGTTTCTAGCTTCTTATTTTATCATTACACCCTTTGCTCCAGAACTTTACTTTTCTCTAAATTCCGTCAAACTTAATTTCTTCATCTCTGTTCTCTCTTCTCCATTTGTGTGTGAGCGTCTGTGTGTGTGACAATAATTGTTAATACCCACAGTACTTCATTATTCCTCAGAAAGACCCTCAAGAGTACCTGCCAATAATTTGTCCATTGTGTAAATGATGAAACCAAAACTCAGAAAGTGAACCTTTCTGAACCTAATGTTGACAGGGAAAGAAAGGTAATGGTAGGGAGAGCCCAAACTCAAACTTAGATGCCCCTGACTTCAAAGCCTTGTAGTTAATCACTGTATCTTCTTGCCTTTTATGTAGAGGAAGAACTTCTGCCATTTGCTTGCTGGCACGGGCGAGGTCTGTGAGCAGGCCTCTCATATGCCTGGCTCATCGTGCATCCCCTGGCCAATGCACTTGCTTCATTGCTTTCCATGCTTGCTCTTTACTGTGAGAACAGGGTCCTTCTGGGTAAGGAAGTCATTCACTTCCACGTTAAATAATCACGGAGATGCGGGTTTAAACAGAATAGCAAGCAGAACATCGAAGCCTTATTTAAACTAGAGAGCTGTATTCAGTATTTCTCTTGCTTCTTTCCATTTCAACTTTAAGTTTTCAATACAAAAGAAGAAGGAAAAATCAGCGATGCCTGATTTCTTTTTCCTAATATTTTCTTATGGCAATTTCCAAACATAAAGTTTGAAACTTTTACACGGTAAACACCCATACACTCGGCATCTAGTTTCTATAATTTTGCATGCTTTACTTTTCACCTCTCTATCCACTAATCTCTCTATCCACTAACCTATCTTATTTATCTGATACCTTTTAAAGTTAACTGCAGATATCAGTGCCCTTCACCTCAAAACAGTATGAATATCATCAACCAGGGTCCAATATTTATTGACTCTTTTTTGTTAAGGTAAATTTTATGTAAGGTGAAATGCACGAATCTTGTGCATCATTTGATGATTTTTGATGTGTATCTACATCCACGTAACTAAAACCTCTTTCAAAGTATAGAATATTACTCTGCCAAATCCAACATAATCCTCATCTCCTAGCCCCCCTGCTCACAGAGACAATCACTGTTCCAGTTTTTACATCATGGATTACTTTTAGCCATTTTAGTCTTCATAGTCGTTCAAACGAATCACATAGTAACCACTCATTTGTGTAAGATTTCTTTTACTTAGCATTATGTTTTTGAGATTTATCCATGGGGTTGTAGTGATATGTTCCTCCTTATTTCTGAGTACTATCCCAGTGTATGAAAATATCACAGTTTGTTTATCCATTCTTCTCTTGATGAAAACTTGATCTAGTTTTTCAGTTTAGGCTTTTCGCGAATATTCTCGTGCAAGTCTTTCTGGTGTACACGTTTTCATTTTTCTTGGGTAAATACCTAACAGTAGAATTGCTGGATTGCGAGGTAGGCATTTGTTTAGTTTCATAAAGGAACTGCCAGATCTTTTCCCAAGGTAGTTGCATGGTATTACATTCTCATCAACAATATATGAATATTCCGGTGGCTCCACAAGCTCACCAACATTTGACATTTTCTGTCTTTTAACGTTTAGATTTTCTGGTGATGATATAGTGGTATCTCATTGTGATTTTAATTTGCAATTTCCTGATGAGTCATGACATTGAACACTCTATTATCTTCCTTTGTAAACTGTCCAGTATTTTTGCATATTTTTAAAAATTGGACTCTTGTTTTCCTTGCCTGATTTTGAAAACTGAGCAATATTGAATACAAGTGAAATCACTGTGTCATTTAATTAGTTGTCTGAAAACTCAGTCTTAAGAACCATCCAAATTGCAGGGAGCAATTATAGATAAATCAGGTAAAGGACTATTAGGTGTGGTCTACAATTGTAAGGAAGAAAGAAGCTAAGATTTTTTTATTGTAGTTACTCCAGGGCTGCTGTGGGCCTATCCTGGCTGCAACAGAACATGACAGAACACATTAGCCCGAGACTTGGCAGGCTATCTTTAGCTTTCTATTTAACTCTCAGAAACTGTTAAGATAATCATCCAGTTGGGTTAATGCTTCTCTGAACCTGTCCTTCAAACCTGCCACTCTTTCTCCACCATTCATTCATTATTTCCTTGTAAAACTCAAGTGGCCATCTCACATTATTTAATAATTCTATAAGACATATGGCCAACTGCTAAACTTAACAATGGAGGATCAACTTAAGAAGGAGCAGAGGAGTGATAAATGCATTCCCCTTATTGTCATAAAGTTGGAAAATTATGACCATATGCATGGACTGAGCCAGAAGGGCAGAGAATTCCCTTTGTCTCCTTATTATTCACCCATTGTGCTGTTTTAAGTTCCTTTAGTGGCCAAAGTGTGACAGGAGCAATACATCAGGTTTTTGCTGTAAAATGTTATCTAAAGGCAAAAAGTGGGCCTGTAGGACAGATAGAATTCTACACTGAGCCATGGGATTTATGATAAAATTCTATAACCAAATAAAAAATACCTGTGACTACATTTATGTGAAGCAATGGTGCCATTCTTTGGCTAGTTTAGGTAATCACAGGTGCACATTCTTAGTCATACTAGAGATATATCCCAGTAGACATCTGGGAATCTGTTTTGAATTTTAAAGTGGAAGTTCCAAGACAGATTTGGCAATTCTTTTCAAATTCTCTTTTTCAGAGAAAAATACGCATTGTGGAAAAACGCTGGAAAAATATAGATTGTGATTCAAAAATAGTATGCTGCGTGTATATATATATACAGAAACATACTCTTTTGATTTTGATAGATTAATCTTCTGTGACACCTCTGGATATGCTTTGGGCCCATGTGAAGAGAAATATTTAAGTAAATATATTCCATAACAATGAAACAGGAGTTTAGCCATGAGCACAAACTGAAAGCAAAGCAAAGACGGAAAATCAGAGGGACCCAAATCCCAACCCAATAATATTGGACGAGTTACACTCTGATAAAATGGTTGCGATAGTATTTTTAAATATTCAAACGGGTTTCCTGAGGAACATTAGCCATCAGTGTTTCAGAAAGAAATATTAAGGTGTTTTAATCAAAATTAATAGTAATCTTTCTTTCCTCATTACTGTAATTAATATGCCTGCTTCTCTGTCACTGTGAAATTAATTTTATCACCTAAGGCAGGCAGTGAACCTGTGCTGTCTGAATCTTTTTTTTTTTTTCACTTCCACAGGGTAGGAGAGAAAGGATTTGGAGCATTTCTGTATTTTTTTTTTTTTTCCAGAAAGAGGCCAGAACATGCCATATTGTAAATATTAGCCAAAAATATACGCTAATGAGAAAAATTCAGTAATCCTCATGGGAAGCCAGTCGTTTATTCTTTCTCCTTGCTTCCACTTCTTTCCCATTTCCCTGTGGCCTGCTGGGAATGAGTGTATCAAAGAGCTTACACTTCTGTTGGAGTATGACTGGGCCTATATGGTCTAAAGTCTAGTGTGCATGTAGAGAGGCAGCTTCCTGGTTCAGTGACCGTTCTGTAAAATAGAATTTTCCTGTACATGGCCTCTTGCTGTAAATCTGAGTTGCAGATTTACAGCAAGATATCCCCTCAGTCCTGGAAGATCCAGATAGGGCCTGGGGTGCCTGGCATCCTGGTTCAGTAGCCTCTTGCTATAAGCGACATCGAAATGATTCATAGATAAGGACCCCCAAACACTGGGTTGCAAGAAAGGCCAAGTGATACCTTCAGCTACCTGATAATCTGAATAGTCTTTCTCAACTCAGCAGCAAAAATACAAACAGCCCAATCGAAAAATGGACAGAAGATCTTAATAGACATTTCTCCAAGGAAGACATACAGATGGCCAGTAGGCACATGAAAAGATGCTCAACATCACTAATTATTAGAGAAATGCAAATCCAAACTACAATGAGGTATCACCTCACACCAGTCAGAATGGCCATCATTAAAAATTCTGTGAATAACAAATGCTGGAGAGGGTATGGAGAAAAGGGAAAACTCCTATACTGTCGGTGGGGATGTAAATTGGTGCAGCCACTATGGAGAACAGTATGGAGGCTCCTTAAAAAACTAAAACTAGAACTACCATATGATCCAGCAATCTCACTCCTGGGCATATATCTGGAGAAAACCACACTTCGAAAGGATGCATGCACCCCAATGTTCATTGCAGCACTATTCACGATAGCCAAAACATGGAAGCAACTGAAATGTCCATCAACAGAGGAATGGATAAAGAAGATGCGGTACATATATACAATGGAATACTACTCAGCCATAACAAAGAAAATAAGGCCATTTGCAGCAACATGGATGCAGCTTGAGATGATCATCCTACCTGAATAACTCAGAAAGAGAAAGACAAATACCATATGATATCACTTATATATGGAATCTAAAATATGGCACAAGTGAACCTATCTAAAACACAGAAACAGATTCATGGACATAGAGAACAGACTTCTGGTTGCCAAGGAGGGGGAGGGATAGAGTCGGGGGCTGGGGTTAGCAGATGTTAGCTATCATTTATAGAATGGATAAACAACAAGGTCCTACTGTTGGACCCAAGCCCAGGGAACTATATTCAGTATCCTACAATAAACCATAATGGAAAAGTTTTTTTTAATAAAAGGAATGTATTTTATATATATATAATTGAATCACTTTGCTGTACAGCAGAAATTAACATTATAAATCAACTATACTTCAATAAAAAAAGTTAAAAAATGAAGTCTTTCTCAATGGCTCAGGAGTGTTCTGTACATCAGCGGTCCCCAACCTTTTTGGCACCAGGGGGCCAGTTTCGTGGAAGACAGTATTTCCACAGATGTGGGGGACGATTCGGGCAGTAATGCGAGTGACGGGAAGCAGCAGATGAAGCTTCGATTGCTCGTCTGCCGCTCACCTCCTACTGTGCGGCCTGGTTCCTAACAGGCTGCAGACCAGTATCGGTCCATGGCCCCGGGGGTTGGGGACCCCTGCTGTACATGGACATCTATTCAGGACTCAGGTTCAGATTGTGTTAGTTGGGGCACCCTAACATATTGTAGCTGAGTTTAGGTCTCAGATCCCCAAAGACAGTGGCACACAGCCTGCAGGGACAAAGAAATTTTTCAGGGACTCTTAGCTTTAGATGTGAGTGGCAGCCTCAATCTCTGTCTTTACATATATGGGATACTTATATAAGTTTTTGACATTTGTGCTCTCAGTGACATTTAAGCTTGTTGCATGTTGGATGCTCTAGCAATGCATACATTCTGAGTTGGTTTGAAATATACGAAAAAGTTCAATTGGATTAAAAATTATTTTCTCCTCAGAAATGCCAACATTGGTTGCATTTGTCAGTGAAAGACATGATGATTTCTTCAAAGGTAATAGTTTATACGTGAAAGTTAACTCAGTTTTTCACTGGATATTTGAAAAGATTTTATTTGCCAGTGTGATAAAATTTTCAACATTTAGTATTTTCTCTAATGCTCTGTGTCTTTGTAATTATAAAATGTCAAGAAAATGTACTACTTTTTGCCCCCAAAGATATTTATAGGCACTCTTAAATCCCTTCCAGCTTCCTCCAGTGAGCCGTACAAATCCTGTCATTTTCTCTGTATGCTGTGACAAGAAAAGCATGGGGAAGCCCTGCAGCAAGGCATATTGGTTACTGGTCTTTTTATAGGCAGCGGCTACTGGTAACTTAAGGACCAAGGGTGTGTATCTTCCTCCCTTCACTAACGAATTAAAGTTTCCTCCTCTCGTGAGAAATTATAAAACATAAAGGAATCAATCAACCCTGGCCTGTACTCTATAACAAACTATATGTGGTTCATAAAATAATTATTTAGCAACCGCAACTATAAGTGATATGCAGGTATTACTATCCAGTATTATCTACCAGCTGCCCCTCCCAGGACCCTGGCCCCAGGCACAGACTATTGCATTTCTCTGTTACACATAGTCCTTCAACAGCCTGTAACCTGTCTTGTTTACTCTTCCGTTCCATGCTCACGCCTCCCCTCTTTGATCTGGTACTGAGGGCGGAAAATCTCCAGATACTCTTTTCAAATGCTTTAAAATAATTTTAAAATAAACTTTCTTAATTTATACAAAATACAGAACCGTGAATGAAAGCTATTTGTAAAAACAATAAACAAAAATGTATAGAAGAGAACTCATTTTTTCCTAAAGTCCTCCCTAATCTCACACTCCTTGCCCCAGAAACCTTTCTCTCCCTCCCTCTCTGTCTCTCTCATAATATATAGGAACTTCACCTCAGCTGCTCAGATTTCATCAGCTGCAACTTATTGACCAGTGGATTTATTGACCACCCCACCTGGTGCCAGAAAGATTTGAAATCACTTTTAAAATAGACACTGCAGGAGTAATTCATGTGTTTCCCTGAGTTCTATACTTAGCTCATTCAATAGACTTAAAAAAATCCTATACCGATTGATTTCAAGAGAATATTGGTGGGGGAGACAAATTCTCTGTCTGGAGGTTGGGGGTAGACTATTGTTCATGGAACACTTTAACCAGAAGGTTGGGCTACTATATCACATGGACTGGAAGGCTGAGAGCCTTTCACTATATCTCTGGGGACTTGATGGGTGTAGAGTCAGATTGCTTTCATTTCTATCCTCCTCCACCGCCACCACCCTCATCCAAACCACCATCATCTCTCACTTGGGCACTTCAATGTTTACCTAGCTGGTTTTGCTTCACTGCTTTCTCACAGATCATTTGTTCCTCCTAGAATAGCTAGTTATAACATGTTGCTCTTTTCCTTACTCTGACTCACAGCCTTACATCATCTGCCCCCATCATCTTCTATTCTCTTCCCTGCTCTCTGTGGTCCAGCCACATTGTATTTCTTGCATTTCGTCAACTACTCCTAGCCCTTCACATACTTGGGACCTTTGTTTTTATTATTCTTCCTTTCTCTCTTATCTTTCCCATCTACCCTGCTCTTTACAAGTCTAGCTTTTTCACATTGATCCTATCCCGGCTCAAACAGCATTTCATCTGTGAGCCTTTCCTGACAATCCCCCCCTCAATAGCATCCCTATTCAAAATCTTCCCAGCCTTCTGTTTATATTCTTTATAGCACTGTCACCATTTGTATTTCTTTATATCATTGTGGCCACTTATGTGCATCTCCTGTAAGATAAGAATGCTAGCTCTCTTATTTCATCACTGCGTTTAACGCTAGAGCAAGGAGTAACACTAATTGATCACAAATGAAAAAAATTATTCTTACAAAAGAATTACAGTGGGTTACATAAGAACTTAGATCCAAGAACCAATAAGGAAATAATTTTCTATTTCAGCCATATCAGTTATTATCAAGTGTAAAGGGTCCAAGTTTGACTGAAAATCTCTCTTTGGCAGCTGTCTGCTTCATCTGCTGCTTCCTCCTCTCCACCTCCCAGGCATCAGGGTATTTTTGCATCAGTGCAAAAATCTAGCTTGGCAGTACTTCAGCCAAATCTTTGCTATAACATATCTGATGGTCCAGGGGTTTTTTGTTCTTTTCCCTGGGACTTTTTTACGTAGAAGAAAAATGGCCATTTAATCAGTACCCATGATCTTCAGCAAAGGGGCAAGAGGAAAACAATCTGATTATAGCGGCATGCAAATGACCGCCAGACTTCACACTTCATGGGCATTTCACATTTTGCAAAAGAAACTTATCGATACATATATTTCCCGTCATAAGAAAAATATTTGGAGGGATAATTTTTAGTACCCCTGACTCCCACACGTCTGAGTTTTGGGCTAGAAGAAAAGGATTTAGGGACTTGACATCTTCCATGTGAAAGATTGCCAAGATCTTGCTTAAAGCATACCAACCTACATTAATCCCCAATGAAAGTATCATGCAAGATTTCACTCTTCCTTTTATATTAGTCAGGCATGCCTTACCTATCTTCCCTTTCTGTAAGTATTATATTGGTAAGTTTGCTTTGTAAAACACATATACTATATTAAGTAATCTGTCAACTGAAAGCAATATTGGATGTGGATTACCATTTTGTTCACATGCATTATACTTTTGCAACCTTGGCTTATTTGTATCAAAATTCCACTGGCAGTGTTTTGCTTTTGATCTGTGAGCTATTAAAAGCCCTGTTACTACAGATGAAAGGAGTTAGAAAGTTCTATATCATAATGCAGTGCGATCAGTAATTCACAGAGCAGGTAATTTGCAATGACTTGCCAAGCCTTTGACTGCACCAGGTTTATGGCTATTAGCAGTTTCCCCTTTCAAATTTGTATGGTTCCATACTTCCTTTTTGACCTCTTTTTCATCATTTATGGTCCAGTGTGGTAGTGAAAAAAACACAACTTCTTGCTTCGTGCACGGCTGTCATTCAAACCCCAGTGACTTACTGAGCACTTTGACATTTGTGATGATGAAAAAAACATTAAGCAGGTGTACAGAACACTAACCAGGTTCCTGCAACAATGCTTTATGGGATTCACAGTGTACCTCTGGGCTATAAACTGATGCAGGCTTGATTTTCTCTATCAATTTAATCTCAGTGTTCAAACTGCCATTCAGAGAAGGAGGCATAGTTTTCACTAAAATTGCAGTTAAATAAAATTCCCAATAATAGTGTTAATATAGGACCCCATAAGAACAATTGGAAGGGCAGTGACTGCCTACCACTAAAATAATATTAAAGTAGGGCTCACATGTCTACTTTGAAGTCAAGCAGTTAGGAGTACTACTTGATACCGGACTATATAAAATTTAAGCCCTATAAAATGTCTTTAGCCATGAAAACTTACAGCTCAATGGCACGCTTTAGCCCCTTAGCTGTCTGAATTGCATGTGTACCATGTGAAGGAAACACCACGTTATTCTGTGGAGGTTTTTCTTTGCACATTTAAAATTGGTCATCTGTCGTACAGGTGTGTAGCACCTCCTGGTGTGGGTTAGTCTGCCCTCAGGTGCGGTCTGTCTGGGAGATGTGGAAACCTCCGAAACTCAACACAGTCCAGGTCCCCAATTAGTGTGTTTGGGGAAGTGTTCAAAGTCAGAACCCCTGAGCACAGGGATTTTCCCAACTCAGTACTAGTTAGACATCTCAGAATCTACCATTCAGGCCCAGAACCATTTTCAGTGTAAAGTGGCAGAAATGTCACATGCACGTACAGGCTCACACATACCTAACAACGAAAGAAATATTGTTGTCAGGATCATCCACTTCCTATCATCATTCCAGTATGAAAAGAAAATACCTTTTCCAATAATATGGAACAGACAAGCATTGCACTTTGACCTTCTGGACGTTTATCATATTTAGTAAATTAAGTGAAAAATCCTAAATCTAGAATAGAACATTTTGAGTAGTTTTACATTTGGAAGTGGTGGCTTCTAACAGAGAGCATAAAAGTTACGTCCATTTATATCTAAGGCAGAAATACCCTGAAAGAGTAATTATAGGCAACTTGGGAAGACAGAGCTGCAGACTCATGCGTGCTTATCAATGAAGAAGGCTATTCACATAAAATAAATGCATTTGAAGATCAAAGGCTATAAGGGCAATCGGTGCACGGGTAGTGACTCATGTATACTGAGCATTTTGCACAGAAAACTCAGTGTCCTTTTCAGCCACAGCTGGGCATGTGGAGAGCAGCAACATTAGTTGCTTCTTTGAATATAAAGTAGTCATAGCTATACTATTCCATGCTTGCCTAGCAAAAATACAGTGATATCGACAGCTTCCCTTGTCCTTACCATCTAGCTTTTGTAACATTTTCATCTTCTTTCTATACACATCAATTTCATATCCAATACAATGACCATGACTGCTCATCATACACCTTCCTCCCAGCCAAATGTATCTGTCAGAGAGTAGTGACGTAAACGGGACTAAGACGGGAAGTTCAATTAAAAAACAAAGCGATGCTGATGCTTTATGAGTTTTACAGAGATGGCAAGAAATTTTATATCTGCCGTGTCCCTCAGGCTGGTTGTAATTTCAGTGCAGAGTGGAAATGGTCCTGAGAAATTATTGATCTTGACTTTTACCAGGCCTGCAGTAAAGCAAAGGTAACAAATAATGTCATGCTTGAAGTTGGTGAAAAAATATTTGCAGTCATGGTTGTAAGTTGGGGCCAAACTCAGGAGCACTGAACCCAAACCCAAAAGCACACTACCTTGTCTTTTGCCAGTCTCATGTAATATTTTTATCTGTTTAGTTTCACTGATGAGATTTTTAGGTTAGTTAACCAGTACTTCTTGCTAACCTGTCTTGATGTTTTATCAGGTCTTACCTAAAATCACGTGCTTGTTTTGAGTCCATGTGCTGACAACTACTTAAATGCATCACTCTTTATTTATTGCAAACTTTGCCTGTGCTTTCATCTTTTCAAAGATTTTGCATGATCCTTTGGTGTAGGTTATTTAGAAAAATGAATGAATTGATGAGGTCTAACCTAGAAAAAATATAAGCGTCCCATAAAAAAGTGCAAATAGAAACCAAAGGGAGGAGAACTGGCAAAAAATAGTTTACTTATATGTAGAAAACTAGTGCATTTTATTTCTTTAACAGTTCATTCAACTGTGGCTACAATTACGTATTTGCATTATAACGAGCTCTGAAAGAATTTGTACCTAAAGTGGGAATACCAAAGAAAGTCGTTTCAGTTTATGAAATTACACTTTGTACGTTTATTTGTTCTCTCTCAACTTGAAACCCACAAGTTTTTATTAAGGCCATGGTTCATATTTCAAATAGCAAGAAATCTTCACGTCTCCCTTTTCTTCCCCCTCAAAAATAAATCTACAAAGCACCTGGATTTAGAAGAACAACATAGATCTATTGCCATTAACTCTGAAAACTAGCAAGCACTTGCATAATAAAAATAAACAGTGTGTACCATAATCGATGAGGAGGCAACATCCCACATTGTTTATTGATTCATAAGGTTAAGATTAAAGTGGGATTCTTGCCTGTGTTTATCAACAGGTTTTTTTTTTTCTTTCTTTTTTTAAGCAGTAAGTGAACCTGGAATCCCACAAACCAATCAATAAAGTTTAAAAGCTTCAGTGAATCTAACCCATAACAGGTCCTTGTTTGGAGAACATGCTCAAGAAACACATGTGCCTTTAAGAGGTCTTGAAAGACTTTACACCCATGGACCATTACCATTTCCAAACACCCTGCAGCATTACCAGCCCAACATATGCTGACTGTATATCACCGTGACCCTCTCACTAAAGCTCTTTTGACTGGAGTGCTTTTAATACCCACTTTCTCAGCTGAGCTCAGGAGTGATTTGTTTTACATGCCACATTAATCCTTTCCACATTTTCTGGATGAGGCAACCACAATTCCACTTGTGAGGTGTTTCTAAAACACAGTTATAGGAATAAAGCAGCAGGGTCCCAGACTTGACAACTTCCCTCTAGGCAGCTGACAAAGTGGGCTATCGTGCCTCGGTTTAACTCTCGGTTTAATGAACATTTGTGCCCAGACACTAGGGTGGGCCAGCCTTCCAGGCCAGTAGGAAGCCGCATTTATTGAAGGCAATTTACTCTCAATTAAAACACTGTAGGAATCTTCATAGATGTAATGCTTTCTTGATGCTATGCATATTAGTAGAATTAAAGTCAAGAATAAATGGAAAAGAGCAGTAGAACTGAAACTATATAAAACACATATCGGTAAAACCAAAGAGAGTTTATACATCACACCCTCATAATTGTAGGAAGAGAGCTTTATTTATTTATGTATCTTTTAATCAATGGGCAATTAGTGTTCAAAGCACAGGCTTTTATTACGTGGTAATTTTACAGTTTTAACTTTAAAGGCAACTTATCCACCCCTACTCCCCAAATATATTCCAAGACCAGTGAACTTCTGTCGCATGCATTTATGAACTTTTCTACATTTTTAATGTTCACTGAATGTAAGTAATGTAGATTTTTGAAATTTCAGGTTGTCAACAAGGCTAACTGATTGACCCAACCAACTGTTAAAAAAAAATGTTTTTACATGTCAGCACTTGGCTGATTTTATTAACTTGTTAGTATTATGCTCCCAATTTTATGTGTTAAAATCTAACTGTACAAGCAACTTGAGGTCTAAAATTATGCCTTCATCCAGTCCTAATTTATTGTTCTTCCCTCATAAATTTTATTTGCAGCTTCAATGGTCTGAAAAAAGCAATAAATCATAGTGAGGTGAGTTTTACGTAGTTTAGATTGAGTTCCTTATTTTCACTCGAAATTAATCTAATCCATTCCTTCTGGTGTCATTGTCATGTGGCTAATAGTATGTCTCAAAGCAAGAGATCATTTGAGTCAGAGGTCTTTTTTTCTAAGCTACAGGATATCAGTTACACACACTCAGGTGATAAATCTTTTACATAAATTATAGGGAAACTGATGTAATGTTTACCAAATATTTAGAGTTCTGTAAGTGAAAAAATACTCCCCTATTTATTTCTTGTCCCAGGTTGCTTCCCTTAGGTAATCAGGGGTATGATTCTAGCTTTTCTGAAGAAGCCTTCTGGAGGCGTGATGTACTGCGGTTTCCCTACCGCTGTGGAAGCCCTGGTTGCTAAACTGCGCCTGGCATAGCATAGGTGCTCATTAAATACCCGTAAAATGGATGATGGATTCAAACATACCCCTTCACGTTCTAAACAACAATCTAGTTTATAATAATAATAATAATAAAATAACATTTTAGCAATGCCTACCAAAAAAAGTTAGCTATTTCCTAGTGATCTTTAAAACAAAAAAAATCTGATCACGTGAGGGGAAAAAAAGCCATTGAAATCTCATTCTCCCTTTTTCTCTCTACACACATACCCACACGGACACACCTACACCACACTAAGCAGAGACTCTACTTTAATAGTAATTAATGTAGGGGCTTCCCTGGTGGCGCAGTGGTTGAAAGTCCGCCTGCCCATGCAGGCGATGAGGGTTCATGCCCCGGTCCAGGAAGATCCCACATGCGGCGGAGCGGCTCGGTCCATGAGCCATGGCCGCTGAGCCTGCGCGTCCGGAGCCTGTGCTCCGCAACGGGAGAGGTCGCAACCGTGAGAGGCCCGTGTACCGCACAAAAAAAAAAAAAAAAATTAATGTATACTCAAATGTAGAAAGCAGAATTAATACTTAGCAGATCATTTGATACATTTTTAGAACTTTGAAAAGTTGAGTTTAAATGAATTTGTCAACAGTTGATGGAGAACTGTGAATTGTTTCATCCGTGTTTTAAAATTGATTTTAAACAATGACTTTTAGCTTTTGGAACTCTTGTCTCAACATCTAGAATCATCTCAAAATGAGAGGATACTTTCAAGAAAAAAGAAATGCCTGAGTGTAAAGTACTGTCTTAAACTTTATTTCAAATGCTCTGCTTTCAGTTTCTTTAAAGAAAACTTTCTAGATTACCTTCTTTCTCTAAACTGATATTTCTTTAACAGGATCTAGAATTCCTTGGCTAGCTTAGAATCATAAAAGCACTGGTTTTTACCCTGCTTGGACATTTGCTCAGTTGAGTTTGGGTTCATATTTAGTTATATCCACTAAAATTGCCCATTCTTCTTTTGCCATTGGGCATTTTTTCAATCTTAACAAAACCAAGTCCATATTATAGGCCTGCTGGCCAACATTCCAGATAAATGAACGGTTTTAAAGAAAAATGGTGCTATTTTTCAAAAGCCTGACATTTAGAAAAATACAAGTCCAGAACTGAAGCCTTCAATAATTTTTCCATGCCTATATGCTACAAGAAGCAAATGGTTACACAAACGAATACATCTGGGATTATTTTCAAGCTGTTATTCCCCACCAGGGAAAATATTTAGAAATAAGGCTCAGTCTTTGTGCTGGAACTACAAAGAGGCCAGCCATCTTGATGCTTTTCCAGATTGTTTAATGATTTTCCTCATATTATGTGGTGGCTTTATTGCCCTGTTTCGTATACCTTCCCATTCACTGTTGGTAACCATTTATGTTGGGTATGTTCCAATTTCCAAATCTGTTTTGTGGCATTTATAGCTCGCAGCTAATAAGGCCATTCAGTATTTTTATATATATAAAATATTAAAAAATATACTTTACCATGGAAAGTTAGAGGAAATGATTCAAAATTTAAAAACAGCCTTATTAAAGGATGGAGTAAATTTTCCTTTAAACTGTTAAGTGAGGGTGACTGTGGTTCAGAGGTGCCTGCTTCTAGAGTCCAGGAAATGCAGTATTAGGGGTGTGTGTGTGTGTTTTATATGTATACGTAGGTATTATATGTATACATACATATGTAACGCAGCAAGCATATGTGTATTATATATAGAGAGAATTATAAGTGCAAAAGGAATGGTAATTCATTTATGTTACTTTGCAAACTCTGACTTTATAAGATAGAGCCTCCAACAAATATACATATGTATATCCTGGTGTTATTTTCATTCAGCTTGGATTTTAGAGTTTGAGTTTTTAGAGTTTTGCCTTCCTATGACGCCCTATAAAATGAAAATTATTGAGTTTGTTAGATGCATAAATACTATATGTCTAAGAAACTGAAATTTCCAGAATTAACTCCAAATTAAAGCAAAAAAATGAATATTATCATTAAGGTAGTCTTTTACTCAACATACATCTAAGGAGATCATGTTAATCATGCTTTTATTCTACTTTTTCAGTTCTATGTAAGTTAGATATTGAAGACATATTTCCTAACTTCAAATATATTAGATTGAGTTCATAAGTTACTTTGATTTCTTATATTTAGAATGCATGTTACTAAACTAAAAATTTTCATATTTATTATCACACATTAGAAGTGATTTGAGATTTTAATCATGACCAAAGTCTGAAATAAGAGAAAATCCTCTGAAAACATAGTCTTTTTTTTTTTTTTTTTTTTTTTTTGTGGTACGTGGGCCTCTCACTGTTGTAGCCTCTCCTGCTGCAGAGCACAGGCTCCAGACGTACAGGCTCAGCGGCCATGGCTCACGGACCCAGCCGCTCCGCGGCATGCGGGATCTTCCCGGACCAGGGCACGAACCCGTGTCCCCTGCATTGGCAGGCGGACTCTCAACCACTGCACCACCAGGGAAGCCCCATAGTCTTTTTTAATATTACCTTTGTGAATTTCAATTTCAGTGTCATAATATCTTACGGGAATAAAGTTTTTTGCAGGAGAATATAGCCTCTAATTGTTTGAGTGTACAAGCCATGCAGAAGATGGGTTGGTTAATAATGATATAGTTCATCCATTTCCACATTCAGAATTCTGTGAAAGAGGAAAGTCTCAAAGGTAACCCACAGAGGTAAGGCTGAAAGACCTTGTCATTGTGAAAGATTTTTATGCGATTGAATGAGAAAACAATACCAAGTTTTAGATATGAACATTGTAGTGCATAGGTCTACAGAAAGAGAAGCTAATTTCTATGAGAATAATTTGCAGGTCTTCCTACCCTTGAACATAACCTGAGTGAGTGGTGTGCAGTGTGCCAAGAGGCAGTATCTGAGCTCTTGGGTATTTATATTTTAACAAGAATGACATCAAACTGATAGGTCTTTACATGCATCAGATTAATTTTAACTTGCTTTTTTGCAAAGACGACAACTTATTTAATTTCACCAAGTTATGCTTCATGTTAATATATTTGTGTGGACATCTAAAAACTTAGGTGGTTTTGAATTAATAATGTTATTATTTTTCTGATATTGAAAGTATTAAATCATCTTCTAAATCATCACCAATATGAGAGCAGAAATTTAGAGAATCCCCTTAATCTTACCCTTCAACTATAACAAAGATTACATATGTGTATTTATATATAGCATATATGTTAACAGATTCATGTATATTATTTCTAATTTTGCACATGTATACACCAACAGTGTATACAATAATGGTTCATATTATTATGTAAATTACAGAAACCAGATAGAATTTAGTTTAGTTAGAAACAGGTCCTGTCCTGCAACTTTTTACATGGGCCACTTCCTCTGCCGATACACAGAGATATGCTCCAGTGTTTTTAATATTGCACTGTATTCTCTTAATATTGGGTTGGCCTAAAAGGTTGTTTGGTTAATGAATACATTGTTCAATAAAATTCTTGGTGAAAATGAAACATGTGTCTTTTTACTTAAAACTGAATAAGTTATTTAACCTATTCCTTATTGATAAAATATTTAAGTTGTTTCCAAATTCTAGCTATTAGAAACAATTCTTCATTGAGCATTCTCTCATAAACAGTTTTGCATACTTAGGTTTACACAGCTATTGTGTAATTTTTGAAAATATCATTATTGGCTCAATGTGTATGCACTTTATTCAATTTATTGATGCTAACAAATGCTTTCGAAAAACTGTAATAATTTGCATTGCCAACAAAATTGTCAAAATAAAAAATGCCTGTTTTATTACTCCTATACAAACATGAATTTTATCACAATTTCTCTCTTTTCCCTTTACCTTTTTAAAATAATACAAAGTATACAGGCTAATCTAAAAAACGTCTAGCAATATAGAACTGTGTATAATAAGATTAAAAGGCAATTTTTATTTTCTCTTTCGTCTCCTTCCCTCACTCACACAGCTCTCTCTCTGCCCTCTCCACTGCCACCATCTCTGTGCATTTCCAAAAATCTCTATTTGGGCATGTGTTCTTAATGTACATACTACTTGTCAGTCATAAATAGGATCTTACTTGATATTTTATTCTACAGCATCCTTTTCACTAAGAAATGTTTCACAAATAACTTTCTATTTTATTTTTAATGGCTGTATATTATTATGTAGTCCGTATGCTAATTTATTGAATCCTTCTCCTATTGAACAGTGTTTCTCCTGTTGACCAAGGTTATTTTCAGGTTTTCCCTATTACAAAAATTACTTTATATTAACTTCATACTGAAATCTTTACCACTTGTGTATTTGTGAAGAAGAGACATATAGAATTGGAAATATGGAGTCAAACAATATGCACAACTGAAATTCTGGTAAATACTGCCAAGTTACCTTATTAATCATTTAAAAATATTTGCTAACCACATGGCCATAATATTTCATTGTTTGTATTCGTAAATTTTTTGTCTTGTTGAGATGAAGAACTTGACCATATGTTTTTAGGTTATTGAATGTATTTGAAATGCCAGTCCAGGCAATTTGCTAAATTTTCATTTGTGTTTTTCTTTGCTTACATTATAATTTATAGGACTTTTTTCTCTGTTGTAATTATTACCCATTTGTCTATTATATTTTTGTCTTTCCACCCAGTTAATGATTTTCCTTTTTTTCTTATTTTTAATTTTTATGTTTTAAAATTTATTTTTTCCTTCATGGTTTTTGAATTTTGCAACATATTTAGAAAAGCTTCTGTACCCCAAAGATGAAAGATATTTGAAAATTATTTCTTGTGTTTGTTGCCTTTTACATTATAATGCTTTGAAGTCCATTTGGGAGTTATTTTGATGAAAGTGAAGTCGTTGTCAAGGTTTATTTTCCAGAGTTGTTTTTTTTTTTTCTCCAAATTATAAGTCAGGTGGCCCAATACCACTTGATTAATCATCTAGACTATGTAGAAATGCCAGTTTTTACATATATTATTTTCCCATGCATATTTGCATCTGTTTTTTAGATTCTCTATTCTGTGCCATTGATATGTTTGTTTCTCCATCAGTACTGAATGTTTCCAATCACTTTAACTTTATAATGACATTTAATGCTATGTAAGACTAGGTCACCCTCATTGCTTATATTTCAAAGAATTTTCTCAGCTTTATCATTTGATATGAGACCAAAGAGAAACAAATGTCTATTTTCATTGGGAATGCCTTGAATTTTCACAGTAATTTAGGAAGGATTGATATTTTAAAATATTTTTAAATTTTACTCTCCAGTAATACAATATATATCTCAATAAAGATCTTTTTAATGTCCCTTAATAGAATTTTATAATCATATTCATGTGGATATAACTCTTTTTTTTAAGTTTACTTGTAGGTATATTTTTATTGATTTTGTAAATCAAATACATATTTTCTATGTGATACTGCTGTAGAAGAAAAGAATTTATTCTGCAAATGACTACTTTATTGAAATTTTTTATAATTTCTAATAACTTATACAATAGTTATTTTGCTTTCCTAAAGAAATTATCATATAATCTACAAATAATTAAAATTTTGCTTCATGCGTGTTGTTGTTGTTTAATGCATTTATTATTTGTTGACTACTTTATGGAGTAATTAAATAATACTGGTGATAACAGATACCCTTATCTTAATTCTAACTGTGTTGGTTAAGTCTGTGGGTCAACCTGACTTCCATAAGAGATGCTCAGATAGCTGGGTATAATAATAGAAACATTAGAATAATAGAAACATTATTATATAATAGAAACATTATTTCTGGGTGTATCCTTGACAGTGTTTCTGGAAGAGATTAGCATTTCAATCAGTAGGCTGTGTAAAGAAGATCCACCTTCACCAGTATGGATGGGCAGAAGAAAGGTGAATTCTCCCTTTTCTTGAGATGTCCATCTTCTCTACTTGGAGAATTTTTTTAAAAGGTGGTATCTAAGCTGGCTATTTAACTTGAGTTGAAACTTGACAATATAGAGGCTTATATTCCAGAAAGAGTAAGAAGATTCAAGTCACAGGAGATTTGCTGGAAAGTACAAATTTGGGGGTTGAATAACACGGAGTGATGCTTGAATAGTAGACTGGGGCAACTTCTGAAGGATATTTATGCCATGCTAATGATTTTGAGCATTGTATAGTTTGTGTAAAGTCATTTTAAAACATTAAAAATTAGCATGTAACACAATTAGACCATTCATTTAGAATAATAACAGACTGCATAGAAAGTGAGTTTTCAGGTAGAGAAAAAGGACAGTGTCTCAAAACACTGGGCGAGAGATAATGAGGGCATATAGCAGTGGCATAGGAGATAGAGAAGAGAAGATGGATTCACAAGGCATGAATGACTGATGTTATAGTTAAAGAGAATGATGGGAGGGAGAATGAAGGAACGCTGCTTGAGTGACTAGATACCTGTTAGTGCAATTAACAGAAACGAAATGAAACGGGAGAAGGGAGCTGAGGAAAAATGGTAAATTTATCTAACATAGTGTGAGAACAGAGCCAGACATTGTTGTGGGAATATGACATGGCTTCTCCATCCACGGAGCTCTTCACATAGTGGCAAGAGAAATACCAGGACAAGCATTTTTGTAATTTAATGTTGTAAGAGTTTTCAGCAACAATTATTCAATCAAAAGTGTCCCCAGATGACATTCAGTAATCCTGCTTTGGTAGGCTAAGGAAAAATTCTCAGAGACGTGCAGACATTACAAGGACTACACAGGAGGATTTATTTTCCAGGGGCAGGGGTGTGGAGAAGTGAGGTGCGTGCGTGAACCTAGTCTGATGTGGCTGAAGCACTGGATGTCCTTAGAGAAGTGACTGAAGTTGTGGCTTATAAGTAGAAGAGCAACGCAATCACATTGCACTATGGGATACTAAGAAGACACTTGGGTCCTTCTCTAGATATGGGCTAGAAATAGACAAATGATCTCAGCCCTTCCAATGTCACAGTTTTTCAGACTTGAAAACTATTATGTATTCACATCCTATGAAAGGTAGTATCTCTAGCAGAATCTTGGGCCGCACCACGTAATAAACCGAAGTATGAGTTCTGTTGGTGAAATGTATGAGTTCTGTTGGTGAAATGTATGAGTATCCACAGGCCATGAGATGAATAAAGGCTATTTTGTGAATTCAGGTGCTGTTTTGCTGCCAATGAACTTTGTAGAAAAAGGAGCTTTATGGATTTCAGGATGGGAGATCACGGATTGTGGACCTGCATATCTCCTTGGGAGTAATACACTTTTGATCATGTTTGGACTAGTGGGAATGGGTAAAATTGTTCAGGTAGGAAAGTGAATTAGAGAAGAAAGGTTAGTGGACAAAAACTAAGGAAAATTATCATTTAAAGGAAATTTATCCCTTGAAGGAAATCCAGAGGGAAAAGCCTGAAATACTAGAGTGGACATTTAAGAAGGAAATGTCAACTAGATCAAATGTGACAGATTGAGCCAACAAACAGCCATGTGAACAAGGAAATATAAGGCGTTTATAAATACTGTGATCAAAGAAAAACAGGATAGCGTGGTTAGAAGTGCCCAGGAGGCTGCCTTAGGATGGGTGGTCAGGAAGGCCTGTGAGGGTTGCCATGTAAGCCAAAGCCTGAGGGTCATAAAAGAGCATGCTGGAGAGAGAAGCCTGGTCTAGGCAGGGGTTCCGAAAATTTATGCCATAAACGAGAGCTCTGTGGAATTTTGTAGAAGCTTATGGATTCTTTCTCAGAAATATATTTATAAATACATAACATAAATATATAGAACTATAAAGGGAATCAACTATATTGAAACATTACATCAAATACGTAAAAAAAATCATGAATTTTTGATGCAGTAATATACGCACTTGTAAACTATCAAAACTCAAGAGCTCACAGGCAGATCTATAACTCACAATATTAAAATGATTAAGTAAAGAAACAATAGTTCAAGATATATGGAATAACTGTAATGTGACATGAAAGTATCCGTGATTTCTATTAATGAAAAAGTAACGGGTACTCCTAACACAACTGTGGAACATAGTGAAAGAAAATGCTTAATAAAGAGGTAAAATCTTTCCTATCCACGTTCGTATACCCCTGGTCCAAGGCAAAGTTTGGCCATGGTAGAAATTTAAATATACTTTTAGGAAAAGTGTGGATAGAAAGAACCTAAAAATGAAGCACAAAACTCTGAATTCTGCACCCATGATCTTCAGCACTTAGGATAATGTTCCAACACGTTTTCTGTGTGACATGGTAGGCTCCCAGTTTTTCGTGGGGCTTAAAGGAAGAAAGGGCATGATGTGGTGCAAGCACCTGCCGCTTGAGCCATACTGTACTGTGGTACCATATGGATCTCTGATGGGAGAATCAAAGCACAGACTACGGTACCTGCGGTGGGAGTATTCAATCATAGATCCCTGGGTTCTGGCAACAGGCCATACAATTTGTTGCAAAGAACTACACACCTACTAAAAATACACCTACTGCATACCTCCTGGTATGAAACTGGGCCTTGGCAGGAATGGAGCTTCTGACCCTGTGACATCAAGTGACCAAGCATCCAGAGGTGGCCATCATGAACTTAGTCCTCTCAGATTACTGAGTTAATATGGCCAGGTGGACCCAGCAGTCATTGTAAGATGGAAGTAGTAGATTCAGAGTCAGGCATAAGCAGGGACAGAGAGAAAAAGTAAATGCATAAGCATGTGGCCCAAACCCACCCTCACATTATCTAGCACTGTTTCACCAGCAGATTTCCCCCAAGTCACACCTATGGCAGCATTGAAGGTCCCTTATAACCAGCTGATGGAGAAGAATATTCCTCAGTAATGGGTTCACTAAAGGGTTGGTGTGTTATGTTGGTGTTAGTTGAAAATGGATGGCTGATTCACTGCAGTTCAATCCAGGAGTTTCCCTGAAAGGAAACTGTATAGGCAAACTCTCCCAATAGGCAGAGCTCAGAGTGGTGAATTTAGCATCCACTTTGTGTGGAAACAGAAATAGCCCAAGGGCACATGACCTCATGGACAGTGGTAAATAGCCCAGCTGACTGGTCAGGGGCATAGAGAAGTAAGAATGGAAAATTAGGGACTAGGAGGTCTGGAGAAGTGACGTGTATTTGCACCTATGGAATAAGCGCAAAATGTGACAGTCTTAAGTTCCTGTCAATGTCCATCAGAGAATACACACACTGTCCACAAAAGAGGTATTAACCAACCAAGTTGACAGAGAGACTTGGCCAGTAGACGTCAGCCAGCCTCCATCATTGTTCACTCTAGTGCTGGCACAATGGATACATGAAGAGTGAAGTCATGGAGACTACGCATGGGCTCCCACTCACCAATGCTAGTCTAGTGACTGCCCCTGCTAAACGCCCAAATTGTCAGCAAAGAGATCAATCCTTGACCCTATTACAGCACTGTATTCTGAAGAGTCCAATCAGCTTCTTGTTTGACTACACTGGATCCTTCCACTCTGAAAGGAGCAGCAACTCATCTTGACTGTAATCAACACACACGCTTGGTAAGGGATCGACTTTCATGCCAGCAAAGCCTTGTCTGGACCCAGTATCTGAGGATTTACAGAGTGTTTTATTCACTGACACATAATACCAAATAATTTAATAATTACATCAGAGGAGTTATGGCAGTGGAAACAAGACCAAGGGATCCACTCGTTCCTTCCCATACAAGACCAGAGAGAAGCCACTAGCTCGGCGGCACAGTAGTTAGACCTCTTAAAGGTACAGCTGAGGCACAAGTTTGAAAATGATACCCTGCAAGAATAATCCTCCAGGACTTCATCATCCTCAGGACTGAGTGTACACTCTAAATCAAGTACCATCATCTGATGTTTTGTCTTTAAGTAGAGTACACGAATCTGGGAACTAAGTGGTGGAAACAGCAGCCGTATCAACTACCATCACTCCCAGTGACATACTTGGGGAACTTGTGCTTCTCATTGCCACAAATTTAGGTTCTGTGGATTGAGAGGTGCTAGTTCCCAAAGGAGAACCCTTCCACCAATGGACATAAAGTTAGTCCCACTGAACTCTATGCTACAGCTATTAATCTGTTACTTCAGGCTCCTATGCTAAAGACTATGAGGAAAGCAAATGAGTCACCATAGTGGCAGGGGTGACTGACATCAATCTTTAAGGAAAGGTAGGGCTTTGCTACAAGAGGGATCAGAAAGTATTGGGCTTATTCTGAGGTTATTCAGTGGGTCATCTTTTGGAGAGTAATTAATACTCTCATCCCCTCCTCCACCACCTGTTTTAGATGCCCATCACCCTCAACTAGTAGTTCCCTTGGTCTAGGTTTGTCTCAGAGTGGGGTGATCCAGACCCTTATCCCTGTGGGATTTGAGAGGAGAAATTTTTACTCTGTGGTTAAGGAGGACAGATCATCTACAGAGTGAATCATGTAGGTTTAAGAAGAATGTAAACATCTATGACAATCTCTGGGTGAAACGGGAATCAGCATGAAGATTGCTCCGTCCAATGTCATGTTTGTAATGGCATTTATTAGTAGACTTAGGCCATTTTATTTTATTTTTTTCTGGTAATCATTTCTAGCCAAGGAAGAATAACAGAGAACTTAATTGGCTCGAGTAAACCAGAGATAGAAATTGATCATCTAAAAAGTACAACATAAGGATATTCAAGGGGCAAGGAATTTGAGGATGGTATTAGGACAAATCATGCATCCTAGTTTTGGAGGGAAGGATATAAATATAGATTGGCAATGGACATATAAAAGAGATCAAGGAACTAAAAATCGATGACGTGTTGAACTACATAAGGGACTATTAACTAGTAAAATAATTAAAAGTTGTCACCAGAAAATACAAAGGGGACCAAACAATATTTGCACAAGAGATAAGGGACAAAATTGATGACAGAAAAGGTACCTGATACATGATGTGACATCTATGTTAGTTCCTGATGATAAGGTAAATAAGAGATAAATTGTGTTATTGATATTAGAAGTAATTTTGGTTTGAACTACTCTATTTTGTGTGTAGTCTAAGTCATATAAATGCACTGGGAACATAATGACTTTCTGGTCTTCTATACATTTTTTTTTTAATCAAGACAAGGTGAGATGGTCTTAATAATGAACCATGACTGAGACCATGTTTCACTGACCATGATAAAATTTGTCCAACTATGAAAACAGGGTCCCTCCTGCTAGAATACTTAAGGTTTGGTTTTCTTAATTTAAAATATATCCTCTGCGGGGCTTCCCTGGTGGCGCAGTGGTTGAGAGTCTGCCTGCCGATGCAGGGGACACGGGTTCGTGCCCCAGTCCGGGAAGATCCCACATGCCATGGAACGGCTGGGCCCGTGAGCCATGGCTGCTGAGCCTGCGCGTCTGGAGCCTGTGCTCCGCAACGGGAGAGGCCACAGCAGTGAGAGGCCCGTGTACTGCATAAAAAAAAAATATATATATATATATATATATATATATATATATATATATATATATCTCCTCTGCTTTGGTCAAGGGAGATCAGTTACTTTCCATAGAGTTTGTCTCCACATATGATAGAAACAATTACTGAAATAAATCACATAATATTCTCCAAACTGTCAAATGACAGCATTAAAAAAAAGAATTGTTTCTTATAAGTTTCCAAGTAACCATAAGATAAAATGATGCAATCTGCATTTCAGATCGATGTCATAAATTAATGAGGTTATCGTGAGGAATATCCTAAGTAAGTGTGTGTCTGTTTTTTTCTAGGTCAGTAGTAGGACATCACAATTTTATACACTGATTTGTGTTCCCCATAGCAAAGTCTCACTTTTTTTTCAACTGAAGTATAATTGACACACAGCATTCTATTAGTTTCAGGTATATATCATGATTTGATATTTTTATATGTTGCAAAATTATCACCACCATAAGCATATGTAACACCTGTCACCATACTTAGTTACAGAATTTTAAGATAAGAACTATTTTTTTTAAAACATCTTGATTGGAGTATAATTGCTTTACAATGGTGTGTTAGTTTCTGCTTTATAACAAAGTGAATCGGCTATACATATACGTATATCCCCATATCTCCTCCCTCTTGCGTCTCCCTCCCACCCTCCCTATCCCACCCCTCTAGGTGGTCACAAAGCACCGAGCTGATCTCCCTGTGCTATGTGGCTGCTTCCCACTAGCTATCTATTTTTCATTTGATAGTACATATAAGTCCATGCCACTCTTTCACTTCGTCCCAGCTTCCTCTTCCCCCTCCCTGTGTCCTCAAGTCCATTCTCTAGTAGGTCTGTGTCTTTATTCCGGTCCTGCCCCTAGGTTCTTCCGAACCTTTTTTTTTTTTTTTAGATTCCATATGTATGTGTTAGCACACGGTATTTGTTTTTCTCTTTCTGACTTCCTTCACTCTGTATGACAGACTCTAGGTCCATCCACCTCACTACAAACAACTCAATTTCATTTTTTTAATGGCTGAGTAATATTCCATTGTATATATGTGCCACATCGTCTCTATTCATTCTTCTGTCTGTGGACACTTAGGTTGCTTCCATGTCCTGGCTATTGTAAATAGAGCTGCAATGAACATTGTGGTACGACTCTTTTTGAATTATGGTTTTCTCAGTGTACATGCCCACTAGTGGGATTGCTGGGTCTTATGATAGTTCTATTTTTAGTTTTTTAAGGAACCTCCATACAAACCTCCATATGGTTTTTCTCCTTCAATTTGTTAATATGGTGTATCACATTGATTGATTTGCGTATATTGAAGAATCCTTGCATTCCTGGGATAAACCCCACTTCATCATCGTGTATGATCCTTTTAATGTGCTGTTGGATTCTGTTTGCTAGTATTTTGTTGAGGATTTTTGCATGTCACAAAGAGAGAAAACTAGAGGCCAATAGTGATATTGGCCTCTAGTTTTCTCTCTTTGTGACATCTTTGTCTGGTTTTGGTATCAGGGTGATGGTGGCCTCGTGGAATGAGTAAGATGAGAACTTTTAAGACTCACTCTCTTAGCAACTTTCAAATATGCAGGATAACACTAACTATAGTTGCCCTGCTACACATCCCATCCCATGACTCATATATTTTATAACTGGAAGTTTGTACCTTTTGACTCTCTTCACCCATTTCACTGAGCAGTACCCCCTACCTCTGACGACCACCAATCTGTTCTCTGTATCTATGGCAAAGTCTCTGCTTTGATAGACTTTAAGAGTATCCACCTGTGATGACTTTTTAGCTGATGACATTATCTCTTAATTGTGTCAATCTGAGCACATCCTTACCACCGGGGAAAATTAATAGGCTGGTCTACACACCCCCTTGGTTTATAATCCCAAAAATGTATCACAGGCTTTGAGGTTTTTGTTTCCTATTCTTAAATATATTGGCACTCAAGGCTGCTTAAACAAGCATCAACAAAGGTGCCTGTCTTCTTTGAAGTTATTTTCTGCGGAAATCACAGCCAATGACCAAATGATTTGCAAAGATTAAATTGTGCTTATTTTATGGCATTCTAAAACAGCAGGGTTAAATACTGGGCCAGCTGCCAGCCGTTCAGCACCCACACTTTCATGTTTGGCTGCCAGATCCGTCTACACGAATTATTCTGGAGCAGAAATGTGCGATGGCGCCATTCTGGAGAGCAGAAATGAGTTTTTGAGTTTTAATACTTTGAATTCTCCACTTTTACGTGCATACAAAATACTTTTTAAAAATTAGATTGGATTTTGGTTGCTGGAGGAAGGTTTCTCCTTTCTCTTGGAGGAAAGACATCCCTTACACTAGTTAAATTTCCTTTTTCTTTGTTCCAGAGGAATGTCAGACCTCTTTCTCCAACCCTATCAAAAATCAAGATGTGTACTTAGCCATTTTATTTGTAATAGAAGCTATAGATATACATACATACTTAGGTGCATATATATGCATATATATATACACACACATATTAGACAATTTATTCTATGTTAATTTTCACCAAAAACATTTTCTTCTCTATACTCGGCCATAGTCTTCGGGCTGAGGCACGGCTATACATTCATTTCAGACATCTTGATGGCAAGATGAAACAGTTCCACGTGCTGTGCCGATCTCTACACAGAAGAACCATAGTCTCACACTCAAAGCCCACGGTCTATAGCCACACAGGTAAAACTTCATTAGTAATATGAATGATTTAAAAATACAAAAGAGCAACAACAGGTCTAAACAAGTTTATACTCAAGGAAGTAATAAATGGCTACCAGAAAGCAAACTTGGAAGTTTTCAGACAAGAGAAACCACTGTCTCTACTACAGGGTGTGAAGCACTTTTTTTTGGAGAAGGCGGGTCTTGACCCAGACTTAAAGAATATTAGGGATTTCCTCAGATGCAGGAGAGCAATAGGAGAGGGACCTGTGGGTTGCTAAGAAGGAACCATAAAGTCATGCCTAGACTGATTTTTTAAAATAGATATAAGAAGAAAGTTGGGTCCATAGTTTTGTAGGTTGGAAGCTCCATGCTGAATAGCTTGGAATTAATCCTTCTGACAAGAGGGAAAGAATGAACACTTTTGGACAGGACCAAGGACAGCAAGCTAAACCAGTATTTTCAGAAGACTCATGTGATGTTGTACAGGGTGGAATGAAGGAAAATCTGCATGTAGACAGATTCCTCAAGAGAAGGCTCTGGATGAAGTGCAGTAAGGTAACCAGAGCATCATAAAAATGCCAACACAAAGAAGTTCATGGACAAAAGTAAAATCAATAGGACCCAGTAACTGAGTGTACAGTGAGCAAAGCATCTCCAGTTGACTGGTGGAGGAATATGGAATGACAGAATCTAGCTTGCATCAATCACTATTTCTGAAACACTGAGAGTCAATAAATATAAGATGTACCCCTTCTCAGGAGTACATTACCTTAGCAGTGCAGTCCCCAGTGTAGACAAGACGAGAGGGGAGAAGTGACTGGATTGGGGAGATTGGAGAGGAGAGTCTAGTGAGTGATAAGGTCAGTTTTAGTTTGAGTCCAAGAGAAACCAGACAAAAATGGCTGGGAAAAAAATATATCATGTGCTTTAAGACATCTTAGAATGCGTTGCACTGAAGGGACAAGACAAAATATTTTTTCACATTTTGGTTCAGTTACCATTAAAATTAAAATTTTCTGGCAATCATTTTTTATTCATTTTTATGGCAATATTTTATTCTAATATTGCATAGCATTTGTGCACCCTACAAATTTGCCAGTCCCTGCATTCCAGATGGGTAGCTGACCTTTGTCGTTCCTTTCCTTGAGGATTCTTGCAGAGCAGAAAATAGAAGGTACATATAGCAGACTCCTCCTAAGATCAGTGAAGGTACTGTGTTGGAATCCTCTGGGGGCAAGGGAGAGGGGTGTGCCTTTGAGAAACAAAAATATGGGGTTCTTCTCTGACCCAAGATATCACACAACCCTGTGGAACTTTGATGAGATTCTCAGCTTCTCAGCTTTTTTGAAGATGCCTGAAGAGAAGTACCAGGGCTCCTGAGAGCAACAAAACCTCAAGGCCTCCCTGCAGCAGCCAAGGCCAACTGTCAGCACTGGCCAGAGAGATTTCCTATTTCTTAACACTGGGACCTCTGTGTAGGAGGATCCCCAGAAGAACTCAGGCTGAATCTTCCACCAGCCTTGCAGGATGGAAACTCAGTTTTGAAATTAGTTTGATTAAATAAGAAATAGAAACCCAGATGTCTTGTATTATGTTTTTTTATGATTTATCAATGAAAACTGGTAAATTGAAGAATTAAAGACCCAAAGTTGTAGGGTATTTTTGTTTTAGCTCTTTCTTCTACCTATCCATAGATATAGTACACTTCTCCAAACTTCCTTCAGTCTTGGAATTCACGTTATAATCTACTACGTTAAGGGCTGAATGGTGGCATTGCTCAAAAACGTGTTTACTTAGCAGTGGTACCAACATTTTCTGATGCTGTATCTGTTCCCATCATTCTTTCACACTATGAATGAGGTAGTTGAACTGTGCAGAACAATTTCCCAGAAGAATTCTTGCTTGAGTTCTGAGTTCCATCTCCAAGCATAGTCTTGGAGAAGGATAGCTGAACATTTCTTGTATTGGACCTGAAGTCACAGGAGATGCCAGCAACAACAGTTCTTTAGGAGCAGAAAACACTTGGTGAGATACCACGTTTATCCTTAGGCCAAAGTACCCAAGACTCTCCTCTCTCAAATGGGTCCTGATCATTTACATTTAAAAACATTTTGTAATTAACGCGTGTTCATTATGTTTATGCTCGGCCATTACAAATCTCTTTTTTTTTTTTTTTTTTTTTTTTTTTTGCAGTACGCAGGCCTCTCACTGCTGTGGCCCCTCCCGTGGCGGAGCACAGGCTCCGGACGCGCAGGCCAAGCGGCCATGGCTCACAGGCCCAGCCTCTCTGCGGCATGCGGGATCCTCCCGGATCGGGGCACGAACCCGCGTCCCCTGCACTGGCAGGCGGACTCTCAACCACTGCTCCACCAGGGAAGCCCACAAATCATTTTTAAAGACAGTTGAAATAAAGTGAAAAATTCAACAATGGAAGATAAAACCATGGAAGATAATTTTCCCTTACATAAAAAATGTTTCATTAATTATTTTCTTCTTAAATCAAGGCCTCATAGAATCAGAATCAATGTCCCCATTTTAAAAATCATGCACTGCCTCTCAATTATTCTACAGTATTACTAGATGACTAATAAAATTTGTATCATATTATAATTGAAAAATGCACTGGGAAAATATGAATGTGTCATGTTTTGTGATGTTGAAATCGTGCCATAAATAGTCCCAGTCAAGCCTGAAAAGCTGCTATTATTTCTTTTTATTAATGTCTAAGTAATCTGCATTTTTGATAACTTCAGTAAGCCTCATGACTGTCAACGTTTGCCATTTACTTTTTCTTTCCCCCAAATTATTTTTGACACTTTGGTTTCTATTTAACAAGTAAGTAAGCGTCCATTCTTGGTGATGTTACTTAATAGATACCACATGTCCAAGGCCATATGTAAACACCATTTACTGCAAAACAGGTTAATGACACAGTGCAGATATTGTTGCTATGGTCCTATATTATGCAAATAAGACCAAACAATTTTTGTAGCAATTATCTGAACTCACGAAAACCCAACAGAGGTCATCACGCTACAGGTGGGGATTAACACACACTTAAACTTGTACTAATCTCCCTTTGAGAAAGGAAGCATTAGCAAATGCTCTGTGGCAGCTGCTCGTTTTACTATACAGCTAAATGCTACCAACAGAAGGGAATACTTAGGAGACCAATTTGAATTAACACGTTTGGAAATTTAGTGAAAGTATAAACATATATGATATTTAAAAAAAAGAGAGAGAGGGAGAAAGAACCATACATACAATTCTTACTTGGAGCCATGCTTTTCTTTTTAGATTTTCCCTGATAGCTCCATTTCTATGATTCTATCCAGGCCCATAATCTAGATGTGGTTCTCTACAATGACAGCTTATTGGTATATCAAAAAATCTTCTGAACTTTGTGTGATGCAGGTTAATAAAATGCGATCACTTTTCCTGAAGAAGTTGAAGTACACCTCTTGGGACTGATACAAAATAGGAGTGATTCCCTCTTTGGGACGATTAGCTCAAACGACAGCAAAGAAGGAAGCTATCACATGCGCCTGTTTAGTATGAAATGATCCAGGATTTGAACTAGGAAAGGAAGACTAGGGAAGGGAGATTGTAAAGAAAGCAAGGAAAAGGGCTTAATCACAACTGTAGAAGTCAGAATTAATAATTTGTGTAAAGAGGATATTAGGAGACTGGTTTTTACCAGACCAAGAGGTCCATGTTATTTATAGCAACATTAAAGTTTGAAAACTTGCTACATGATAAAATGTCCCTGAAAAGATATATTTTTGCGGTTGTTGTAACCTCATCTCTTTATTATGGGATTTCAGAAGAACAATAGTTTGTGGAGCTTTACAGTTTCTGTTTCATTTATGTACTCTGTATGTAGCAGACATTAAGCACCGGTATATGGCACATACTGCACTATGCACTAGGGATACTCATATAGTTCCTACTTTTAAGGATTTTACAGTATCTGATAGTTGTGTAGTCATTTAAACTTGAAAAATGCTTTCACTTTTAATTTTTCTAGTATTCTGCTTTTCTATATACCCTTTGGGCAACATGACCTTGATATTCATGGCAATGAATTTTTTTTTAAAGGAAAGGTGATTTTTCAAATATAAGGAATTATATTTTGAATAATGTAATGATGACTGTCTTAGCCTGGGTTGCCATAACAAAATACCATAGACAACATGGCTTAAATAACAGACTTTATTTGCTCATAGTTCTGCTGTCTGGAAGTCCGAGATCAGGATGCCAGTAGTGTAGAATTCTGGTGAGATCTCCCTTCCTGGGCTACACGTGACCACCTTTTGGCTGTGTCCTCACATGATGGAGAGAGAGAGTAAGCTCTCCGATGTCTCTTATCATAAGGGCACTAATCCCATCATGAGGCCCCACCCTCATGACCTCAGCTAGACCTAATTACCTCCCAAAGACTCCCTTTCCAAATATGATTATATTGGGTTTAGGGCTTCAATATATGAATTTTGGGAGGACACAATTCAGTCCATAGCATGGACTCAGGTGCCCCATTTGAAAAATTTTGTTTTGCCATATTTGATTCAGAATGTTTTTTTTAAAGTAAGTTTATGAATGAAAGTTCTTTTATACCTTTCTCCAATCATATCATTTTATGTATCTAATAATAACCCTATTCTTGCATTTTGTGTATCTTTTCTGTTCTGTTCTGTGGTGTGCTTTCATATGTTATATAAAATAGTATTATAGTTCATAACTTATTCTTTAATTTGTGCTTTACTTTTAGTGTTTTCAAGACCCCCTGATATATATGTATGTATATATGGATTTATATGTATATGTATACAAATATATAATACAATATAATATAAATATCAAGGAATCTTGAAAATCAGTGTCCAACATATGGTTTTGTTTCTACCATATCCAGGACTCATGGGTCCAGGGATCGGAGTGGAAATGGAAGTGGCACCACTATTACTGCTAGTGATCCATCAGTAAAAATTTTTCTTCTTGTCCTCACCATCTTATGTTTCCCTGGTCTGGAGGTCTCCAAAGGGAGGAATGCTTCCATCAGTAAACACAGCATGATTCCACTGAATTGGAAGGGAAGATGGCCACCTGACCACTTTGGGCTCCTCATGCCTCGGAATCAACAGGCAGTTAAGGGAGTTACTAGGGGGACTGATCCTGACTGCCAAAGGGAAACTGGACTGCTACTATAAAATGGAGGTAAGGAAGAGGATATCTGTAATGCAGACGTTCCTTTAGGGCATCTCGTAGTACTACAATGCCCTGTGATTCAAGTCAATAGAAAACTACAACAACTTGGGCTTCCCTGGTGGCGCAGTGGTTAAGAATCCACCTGCCAGTGCAGGGGACACGGGTTCCATCCCTGGTCCGGGAAGATCCCACATGCTGCGGAGCAACTAAGCCCGTGCGCCACAACTACTGAGCCTGCGTGCCACAATTACTGAAGCCCGCATACCTAGAGCCTGTGCTCCGCAACAAGAGAAGCCACGGTAATGAGAAGCCCGCGCACCACAATGAAGAGCAGCCCCCGCTCGCCACAACTAGAGAAAGCCTACACAGAGCAACAAAGACACAATGCAGCCAAAAATAAATAAAATAAATTAAAAAAAAAAAACACTACAACAACTCAATTCAGGCAGGATTACTAATGGCCTAGGACCTTCAGGAATGAAGGTTTGAGTCATGCCACCAGGTATAGACCACAGCCAGCTGAGGTACTTTCTGAGGGCTAAGACAATATGGAAGGGATGGAGGAATAGGTAGTTTTAAATACCAGTTATGGCCACGTGACCAGTTGCAGAAACTAGGAATATAATTGTTTTGAGTAGTTCTTATTTTGTTATGAATATATTTGTGTGTGTGTATACCTAGTATTTTTTTCTTTCCTCTCTTATCATATAACATGAGATGTATTAACTTTGACTCATAGTAGTTAAGTTTTGTTAACTTTACATCATAGTATTTGAGTTACAGAATATGAAGGGAAGACTGATTATCATTCAAGCATTTTGCATCATTTTCTGGTGAAAGGGTTAGGGGACTTGGGTTTCACACAGGATAGTTGTATCATATTAAGCAGAAGTATGACTTTAATAATGCCTTTAGAGTTTAAATATGTTTGAAAAAGATGTGTATGGGTGCCAAATTGACAAGGGGTAGACTGTGATGGCTTATTTTATGTATCAACATGGCTAAGCTATGGTGCCCAATTATTTATTCAACACCAATCAAGATGTTGTTGTGAGGCTATTTTTAAAAATATGATTAATATTTAAATCATTTGACTCTGAGTAAAGTAGATTACCTTTCATAACACGGGGAGGGGTGGTGTTGGTGGTGGTGCTATATCCAACCAGTTGAAGGCCTTAAGAGCAAAGACTAAAGTTTCCTAAAGAAGAAACAATTCTGCCGTAAGGCTGCAGTACTGGAAACCTTGTCTGCTGACTTGCTCTGAAGATTTCAGACTCAAGAATTCAATAGTTCTGGGCTTCCCTGGTGGTGCAGTGGGTAAGAGTTTGCCTGCCAATGCAGGGGACGCGGGTTCAAGCCCTGGCCTGGGAAGATCCCACGTGCCGCAGAGCAACTGGGCCCGTGAGCCACAACTACTGAACCTGCAGGTCTGGAGCCTGTTCTCCGCAACAAGAGAGGCCGCGATAGTGAGAGGCCTGCACACTGCAATAAAGAGTGGCCCCTGCTTGCCGCAACTGGAGAAAGCCCTCGCACAGAAATGAAGACCCGACACAGACAAAAATAAATTAATTAATTAAAAAAAAAAAAAGAATTCAACAGTTCTAACCTGAATTTCCAGGCTGCTGGCCTACCCTACAGATTTCAGACTTGCCAGCCCCCACAATTATGTAAGACATTCTCTTAAATTCTGCCCCCATCTCCCTCTCTCTCTCTTTCTCTCTCTTGATTCTGTTTCTCTGGAGAACCCAAATACAACCTTATATCCAGCAACCCTGATGTACGCACTTATTTTAATAATTTATGTATAGATTATTTTGGATTTTCTGACTGCAAAGGGTGACAATTTTCTTTCTTTCTTTCCATTCCATACATATTTTGTTTCCTTTCTTGTCTTATTATAAGGGCTAGGGAACCCAATAAAAAGCAGAATAACAGTGTTGATAACAGGACACTAGAGGGAAAAGATTTTAATATTTTATGACTTTTTATTTTGCTATAGATTTTTGAAGATACACTTCAGTATGAAGGAATTTTTTTTTAATTCAGTTTTACAAAATTTTTTATAAGTAATGGTTATTGCAATTTGTGTAATTCTTTTTCTGAATGTATACAGAAAATCAGGATTTTTTCTCTATTTCTTTAATATAATTAAATATACTGATAGTTCAATATTTGAAAACCAAGCATCACTTGAATAATCCCTTCCTGATTGGAATATTTTTTTTACATCTTGCAAGATTTGGTTTGTACCTCTTTTCTTTACAAATTTTACATTGTGGTTTATATTACTTTCATTTCTTGCTTTATAGCCCAGTGATCATAATTTGTATACTCCTCCATATTAATTTTTTACTTTTCCTTGAATTTCAGTTAATTTTTGTCTCATAAAGTTTAAGTTATATAATTAGGTATTTAGAATTGAACCTTTTATCACCATGGTCAATTGAACCTTTTATCCTCAGGAAAATTTCCTTTTTATATCTGCTAATGCTTTCTGACTTATACACCTCAATATTATTATCACTACAGTTGCTTTTTGTGTGTGTGTCTAGTTTCTGCTCTTCATATATTTCCTTTTTAAATTTTAATTATTTTCTTAACTTTCTATTTAGCTGTGTCTCTTGTAACAAGCATAGAATTGTTGCTGTTGTTGATAAATTCAGTTAAAATCTTTGGCTTCAATAGGGAATTTAATGTATTAACATTTACTGTAATTACTGACATATTTGTGTTTAAATCTATATTCTATAATTTATGATATTTATACATTTTGTGTATACATATTTCCTCTACTTTCTACCTCTTTTGGTTTGAATTCTTTATATTATTTAATCTCAGTTCATTTGCTTGAAAATTGTAACTAGTTACACTGAAGCTAGAGCTTACTGTATGCATGGGTACGTATGTAAATTTTTACCACCCTTCAAGACTTAAACATCAAACTCCCTTTGACTTTCAACTCAGTTATTGGCTATTTTCTCAGAGAGCACCACATGACAAATGCCAGTGAATAAAAAACCCTGTGCCAGGAGGGTACAGTTGAAATAATCCAACGTAAGAATGATATTTTCCAGAAACTACATGTTTTACCTTAAAAATTCATAAGATTTTCCTCACGGTGTACTAACTTGTTTTAATAGTTAAAAAATAAGTTAGGTAAATATTAAGAAAAATAATTTAAAAATAAATAAAAACAAGCAAAACCTCTTAGTTATTTGATGTAATGCTATATCACTGTCTTGATCAGTTCTTAACAAGTGAGATGAATGCAAAGCGATTTGATCCTGCATTTTGAGATTATCACCTGCATCAACCTACTTTTCTGTTTCAGTATCACAGTATTTAAAAGAGAGTCAGAGGGCTTCCCTGGTGGCCCAGTGCTTGAGAGTCCGCCTGCCGATGCAGGGGACATGGGTTCGTGCCCCGGTCCGGGAAGATCCCACATGCCGTGGAGCGGCTGGGCCCGTGAGCCATGGCCGCTGAGCCTGTGCTCCGCAATGGGAGGGGTCACAACAGTGAGAGGCCCCGCTTACCGCAAAAAAAAAAAAAAAAAAAAAAGAGAGTCAGAGAAGCGGGTGTTTATAAATGTGTATTTTTTATTCACTGTTTTTTAAGTTGTCAGAGTAGTTATGAAACACTACCAGAAATGTGCTGCCTTGGGCAGAGATAAAAAACTGTATAATTTTGCAGTTGGGAAGGCTTCTGTCTCAGTCACTTCCTACTTAAGTAGCCAACCACATTGCCTGGCACAGTGTCAGCACTCAGGAAATGGATATTGTTGTTGTGGTGGTTTTTGTTATGATTATCTTTAGTTGTGGACTGTTCATACCTTAACAGTATGTAGTATCTTAGACTCAGAAGGATTGCAATGCAACTTTGAGGATAGTCCCTTTCTTTAGAAAAGCTACTTTCTAACCTAAGAAGTAAGTTGCCTGTACTTTTTTAATTCTTCTAAAACTTTGTGTTTTTTTCATTTTGTGCGGTACGCAGGCCTCTCACTGTTGTGGCCTCTCCCGTTGCGTTGCGGAGCACAGACTCCGGACGCGCAGGCCCAGCGGCCATGGCTCACGGGCGCAGCCGCTCCGGATCGGGGCACCAACCCGTGCCCCCCGCATCGGCAGGCGGACTCTCAACCACTGCGCCACCAGGGAAGCCTTTTTTTTTTTTTTTTTTAACATAGTCTCTTGTTCTTCCAAAAACACAGTTAAGAAAATGAAAAGGCAAAAAAAGCCTGGTAGAAACTCTTTACAACACGTATCAGACAAAAGATTTGTATCAAGAATATGTAGAGTTCTTCCAAGTCAATGACAAACAACAAAAACAACAACCCAAAAAATAAACACAAGATTTGAATAGACGCTTCACAAAATATTTCAAATGGTGAAAAACATATGAAAACATGCTCAATATTAGAGAAATTCAAATTAAATCTACAATGAAATACTAGTATGCACCTATGAGAGTGGCTAAAATTAAAAAGACTGGCTAAACCAAGTGTTTGTGAAAATATGGAGGAATTGGAACTCTTATACAATGCTCAAAGGAATGGAAAATTGTACGATCATTTGGAAAACAGTTTGGCAATTTCTTGAAAAATTAAAAATACACTTTCCTATGACCGAATAATTCCAGTCCTAGGTATATGCCCAAGAGAACTGAAGGCATATGTCCATACAACACTTGTGCCTGCATGTTCAAAGCACCTTTATCTGTAATACCAAAAACTGGAAAACAACTCAAATGTTCCTCAACAGATCATTTGATAAGTAATTACATGTATCCATACAATGTAATACTCTGCAACATAAAAAGGAATTAACTCCTGAGACACTCTTAAGAAAAAGTTAAGTAATCTAGTATTCATGAGTGGCTTCATGGTTAGAGAGAGTGACTATAAAAATAAGTGCAATTAATTTTAAAAACACTGACTTCTAAGATTGAAACAAACTGTAAGTGGCCTCTTATACAAAAAAAAAATGTTGATTTCCTGACAAGTAGTTATCTATATTAGTAAATTCTGAGGATACTTATAATACACTTACCTAAGCAAACTTAGAAACTTGTACACATAAACCTTAGTGTCTGTACATTTCAAATTTCAGCTGCTTTCATTTGATGCTAAGCAAATAATGAATGACCCAGCTTTGTTATTTGTAGTAGTCCACAAGTATGTAACATTTTTATGATAATATTCTCACATACAGTATTTATTATTTTGCATTATTTTTAAAGAATATTTACATCAAAACAAAAAAACAAAAAACCTCTGACACTAACTGCAACAATATAGTTTTAAGCAAAACTGACTTGAGCAAAGTTGCATAGCGAATTGATCTCCGTCTTACTTTTGCCTTTCTAACATCTGCTGTTTGCTTCCAAACAACCAGGATCCTCTCCCTCTGGCTTTCATCCCGCGAAGCCTCTCAACCTAATGAGGCTTGCTCTACTTCCCCTCTGCTCATCCAGCACTTAATCTTGAGAATTCCTGGAGCCAGAGGGTAAAGGATGTTCCCAAATTCAGAACTCCTCCTTTGAGATAAATGTCGAGAGTCCTTAGTGCTCCGACCAAATGCTTTCGGGTTCTCACCACTTCAGGCACATATTGGATGCGCTTGCTGGCCCGTGTTTGTGGTTGTGGGGGCCATGAGACCAGTAATGACAGATGAATTGTAATTATAAGTGATATGTATAACTCTGGAGATCTGAGTACCCAACTGTAACTTCAAGACTATTTTCGGGACTTCCCGGACAGCGCAGTGGTTAAGAATCCGCCGGCCAATTCAGGGGGCCTGGGTTCGATCCCTGGTCCAGGAGGATCCCACATGCCGTGGAGCAACTAAGCCCGTGCGCCACAACTACTGAGCCTGCCCTCTAGAGCCCACGAGCCACAAATACTGAGCCTGCGAGCCAAAACTACTGAGCCCGCGAGCCACAACTACTGAAGCCCATGCGCCTAGAACCCACGCTCCGCCACCACAAGGAGAAGCCTGCACACCGCAATGAAGACCAATGCAGCCAAAAATAAATAAATACAATTTTAAAATAAATTCCCCTCCTGTCTTGCTCATTAAAAAAAGAAAAAGGAAAAAAGACTATTTTAGGGATCCCGTTTTGTTTTGGAATGATGATGAGAGAACTCCCTGAATGTCTGTGATGAGCAGAAGCCTTCTGCTCCCATGCTGGACATCTCATGTAAACAAGAAAAAAATAAAACTTCTATTATTTTAAGTCACTGTGACTTGGTGGTCATTTGCTCCCACAGCATGAACAAGCCTATCCTGAGGGGACCAGTATCATATTGTCACAGGAGCATTCTAGCAGCATTGCTTTAAGTCTCTGGTTTGGAGTTCATAGGAACGACTCTAATGGTAGAATTTCTGCCGTGGGACAGGGAGCAAGAGATCTTATGTAGGGGAATAGCTGGGCAAACAGAAACCACAAATGCACCTCAAACTGTGTTATAAAAGCAGCTACATATTCAGCACATCTGCAAAGTTGCTTGCTGATGATGTTCTAACTGATGGATATTTTTGTGTTTTCAGTTTCTGGTTGAGAACGAAAATTTTGTGAACTAAAGATTCTATCTGCCACAAATCCTCGCCTTTTCACAGCATTTTCTTAACGTTTTGATTCTCGGCTACAAAGGTAACTGGTGGAAGCCACTGACTGCAGAATCCCGTACTCAAAGCACAGTATTGGGGGAGGCTTCTTTCCTCTCTTTGACAAATGCGATTAGTTTAAAATGAAGTCAGAGGAAGCTACTCTACAGTTATCGAAAGGCTTAGAAATAAAACCCCAACACTTACAGTGATAACATTGCCCACGCCTCCCTGAAAAAACTTTCTGAAGCTTAAGTAGGAAAAAGCATTGTAAGAGTGATGACAGCGGCTCACCAATAATTCTTTAAAATATGACTAATAGTACTGGAACAAGAACAAAGATTTTAGATTTTTGGGGTGGGAGGGAACACACACAAACACAATGCCTGGTCTTTGTTTATAGACAAATTAGATCTAACTTCTTAATGTGAAAATCAGTTACCTGCCAGAAACTCAAAAACATTTTTTTATGAACAATTTTTCAGAGATACTGCCAATCCTTTCCCTAAATAAAGTGAGATTTCAAATCAGCAGAGAATTAAAATATATTTACTTAAGAAAAACTCAAGCAGAAGGGCATCTGATGTTTTACAGACATTCCAACACCTTCAGGAAATTTGAACTCACACCAAAGGGTCTGATAGTCATTTGAGTCTCCATCGGTACTGGAACACATGTGCACACAGTGCACATTGAATTGCTCCAATGGAAAAAAAAAAAAGAAAAGAAAGAGGAAGAAAACTGGTCTTAAATTATAGAAGTCCTCTACCATTCTTAACCCCAAAGTCTTTGGCAGCTTGAAACACAGTGACGTAGAGTGATATGGTCACAAAGCTTCCTTTGGTGCTAGAAACCACAATGCTGAGGTCTAAGCAACTGCTGCTCCAGGAGCACAGCAACTAGAAACTAAACAGCCCAGGAGACATCTAAGGCTGAGGGACAATCTGGGAAGCAAACTAAGAAGGATGCATTACTTGTTCTGATTTTCCTTGGACAGCCGCTTCTCCGTTTCTTCTAAGTTTAATTATTTGCTTCATGTTGTCAGCTTGTTGCCAGAATTTGGATGTGCTCCAATTAATTTTCACAATTCTTTCTTGTAACCAAAAATATCCCTGCCATTTTCCAATCCCTGAGCTAGGTAAGACCATCTTCTAATATATATTCTGGGAGTATAACAAGTGGAAACTTTAGATTCCATCGTGGTGAATTCACTATTAGATTATTTGGAGGCATGTTAAAGCCACTAAATTAATTGCCACCATTTATTATAATGTTATTGTCCAGATTATGTTCTATCTATTATGCATCATCTCATTTAATCTTTAAAGTAAACCTACTATTATTACCCTGGTTAACAGATGAGAAAACTGAATCTTAACAAGGTTGCTACACAGCTAGCAAACAGGACGAAGAAGCGATCAAAACTCAGTGCTTTCATCTGTTGATGGACACTTAGGTTGCTTCCATGTCCTGGCTATTGTAAATAGTGCTGCAATGAACACTGTGGTACATGACTCTTTTTGAATTATGGTTTTCTCAGGGTATCTACCCAGTCGTGGGATTGCTGGGTCGTATGGTAGTTCTATTTTTAGGTTTTTAAAGAACCTCCATACTGTTCTCCATAGTGGCTGTATCAATTTACATTCCCACCAACAGTGCAGGAAGGTTCCCTTTTCTCCACACCCTCTCCTGAATGGATAAAGATATGGCATATATATACAATGGAATATTACTCAGTGATAAAAAGAAACGAAATTGAGTTATTTGTAGTGAGGTGGATGGACCTAGAGTCTGTCATACAGGGTGAAGTAAGTCAGAAAGAGAAAAACAATACTGTATGCTAACACATATATATGGAATCTAAAAAAAAGTGGTTCTGATGAGCCTAGGGACAGGACAGGAATAAAGACGCAGCCATAGAGAATGGACTTGACGACACCGAGGTGGGGGGGAAGGGTAAGCTGGGACGAAGTGAGAGAGTAGCCTTGACATATATACACTACCAAATGTAAAACAGACAGCTAGTGGGAAGTAGCTGCATAGCACAGGGAGATGAGCTCGGTGCTTTGTGACCACCTAGCGGGGTGGGATAGGGAGGGTGGGAGGGAGACACAAGAGGGAGGAGATATGGGGATATACGTATACGCATAGCTGATTCACTTTGTTATACAGCAGCAACTAACACAACATTGTAAAGCAACTATACTCCAATAAAGATATTAAAAAAAAATAAAAAGAAACTCAGTCCTAACTCTTCACTGCTGCTCTGTGTTGCCTTCTTAGATACTTCCTTTTCTGCTTTTATTAAAAATGTTAGTTTCTCTTCAAAGTGTTATCCACCCTCCTCAGTCAATCCCTAAGAAGGGTGCTCCTGCCCGGTGTCTTTCAAGCCAATAGAATGAGACCGAGTTTGGTTCAGAAGCAAAGGGAAGCTTTCCGGGGCAGGTGCAGCTGTGCTGCTCCAACTGCAGATCGCAGTGCCAGGGACAGCGCTTCTGCACGTGGCCTGCCAGCTGCAGTACGGGGGTGGGGGCGGGAGGCCCATCTATGCACACGGCCAGCCAAATTGGGGTGTCGGCAGCAGCCGTTCTGCACTGGGAACTCTAATCCCATGTGTTAGGTGCAAGACCTCTGTACACGGTGGCCCCCTACAGGCAAGGGAACTAGACTAAGAGCAAAAGAAGAGGGCAGAGCTTTCACCTGGATTCCATCTTATTTTTCTGCGGGATCCCAGTGAGCTTTGCTGGTGACTAAAGGAGCATCTGTACATCTTTGAAAGTGACAGTTAGTACTCATATCAATGTTTCCCCTGGAAAGGAGATGCTGATGGTTGAGTGCTTGAGAGCACAGTCTGGAGCCCTGACCGCCATCTCCTAGCTGTGGGACCATGAGTGAATCACAGACATTCCCTGTCTCCCATTGCTATGCCATATGGCCATGTTATGGAAATTTATTTATTTTATATTTACAGAGCACAAATAGTATGAAATGTAGGTGTTATGATTATCTGTATCCATGAATATCATATTCACATACTTAAATAAATTGTAACCCACAGATAAGCTATCCCAGCTCAGCCACCCAAATGACGCGAAAGGTCCTTTTCAGGAGGTTAAGTAAAAATCTTCACTGTAGCTGTGACTCAAAGAAGCCCCCGTGAGCACAGGAGGCAATGAAGAAGTGATGGTATGCCATACTGACTGGTAAGCTTTTAGTTCAAACTGTTTCTCACTGCCCGCCCCCCTCCCCAAAATCCATGCCATAGTAATCCTGTTCGGAACTTTATCTTACATTTCCACAGCTCTTTGGGCCATCTCAGTTGATACAGTTCAAATTTCCTGCTAGTCAGGTAGCACTAATATCTGCATTTCCCTTTTATTCCCCCCACATCATCTCAGGGCTTTCTTCACTGAGGAGCCACGTCCAGATTTGGGGTGAAAATTGAAACTGGAGAGCAGCATTGGGGGCGGCAAAGCCAGGAGCATGGAAGGACTCATTAATCAGGATCCAGAACTGCCACTGATGAGAACTCTGGGAAGTGGGGCACATTCTTCCCCTAGGGTGAATGTGGAAGTGCTTGGCTTCTTTCTTCTTTTCTCTTTTCCTGTGGTGCCTCAAAAAATGTGCAAGCTCTGGCTCCAAGCCAGTGGGGTGATTTCTTTGTTTAAAGGAAAGTGTAAAGTATTTTCACATTAAATGAAGAACTTCAGACATCTCCGGGAATCTGTCCTTTGAGGGCTTGTTAAAATTCAACAAAGACCCATTTATACTTTAAGAGAACCTCTTCTTCCTTTGCCGGGTTGCCTTGGGGATTTTCATTTCTTTCTGCAGCACCACTGTATTTTGTCTTAGCTTTTCCTCTCAGAGGAATTATGGTCACATTTTTTATTTTTAAACCCTCAGATCTCTCTTGTTCTTATTTAATCTCATCTATGTTTTAGTATTCATCTTTAAAAAAGAAAAAAGATGTATGAGTTGATTTTAGCTGCCTTGTCCACTTGTTAGGGGGTGACAGAAACATTTGTTTCTGATTTTTGAAATTACAAACATCACAAGAGATTCACTAAGAAACTAGTTTTCTCTGAGTTTGTGAGTTCTCATTCCAAGTTTTGTAAGACTCCTATATATCTTAAATCTTCACAAGGGATATCAGGAAATAATTTTAGGAGGAAATATCCAATTGAAAGTTAATTCCAGCCCCCTATATTTATCCGGAACATTCATATATCTTGCTTTTTGGATGGTGAATAAAAAAGACTCTTCACCAGAGTGAAGAAGAATGTAAACTATGGGAAGTTAGAGTTTCATTCACGGCTGTGTGCCCATTAGCCCGCAGAGTGCCTCGCACATACTAGATACTCAGAATCTGTTGTCTGAAGGAATAAATGAACACATTTTAAAATGATAAAATATTCAGCCTTAAAAAGTTATGAATTGCCTCTTTTGTCTCTTATAATTAAGCACTTGAACGTTTTCTCTAGCGCCAATTGTACATTAATTCACAATGAACTATATACCATAATACCTTATAGGAATGATATAAACACAGCTTTTCTCACAAACATGGAAGACTACAGTTGTATTTCTAGGTTTTCTTGGGGATAGTGCCTGTAACAGACGCAGTGTGGACATCCAGTTCAATAAGGCTACATGGCCTTCCTGCGGCTGTACCAGCAGCCATCTCGGAATTGTACCCAGTGACACACATAATTCCATAGCTTCAATGTTACACATGAAGAAGGATTAGTCTTTATTATTGTTGGAGAATTCTTCATACTCAAAGAATGTTTAAGTGAGATTATTTCCTGCCTAATTGCATGTGATTAAATCTTCTGGGATAATGAAAACTGATTATGTGCATGACTGTGGATACTTTTCTCACTACATAATAGAGGATGTAAGTAATGTCATTCATGGAATTTACTTGACTGAAAAATTACTTGTTTTAATCCTATGGCAGGATTTCTATGAGAATTGTGGGGGAAAGCTTTAAAAATGACACTGAAAAATATTTATCTAAAATAAATCTATCTACCTACCTACCTATCTATTCTATTATCTATCTAATCAGTCTACGAGATGAGCAGCCAAGTCTGAGAACCATGCCTGTACCTGAAATTGGTTCTTCCTTGAGGACACTGTTACCTTAGGAGTCCCCTTAATTGGGGGCTCTTTTCTACACTCTCCCCCCCCTGGGCCTGGAGATGGGGCAGATGCACTTGTTGCTTGTTGTCATTTCTCAGCAATCCTCTCTAACCCCCTTTCATCAATTCTTCCTGCTTTAAAGCTCATGCTGTGAGAGCTCATATTACCCTTCCTTGTTGCACTCATTTACTGACCACTCGGTCACTTTCCCTTTTTTCTTAAGATTTTAATTCTTAGATAATAGTCACTCTCTCCTAAACTACTGCCGTCTTAATTCTTGCTGACTTCAAAATCTATGTAGATGCTCCTTCAGTCTAGCTCCTTGGTGCCTTGACCTCCTCTCCTCTAAAACAGGGGTCCCCAACCCCCAGGCCACAGACCAGTACCAGTCCGTGGCCTGTTAGGAACTGGGCCACACAGCAGGAGGTGGGCAGTGAGTGAGCGAGGGAAGCTTCATCTGTATTTACAGCCGCTCCCCATCGCTTGCATTACCGCCTGAGCTCCGCCTCCTGTCAGATCACCGGTTGCATTAGGTTCTCATAGGAGCACGGACCCTACTATGAACTGAGCATGCGAGGGATCTAGGTTGTGCGTTCCTTATGAGAACCTAATGCCTGATGATCTGAAGTGGAGCTGAGGCAGTGATGCCAGCGCTGGGGAGCAGCTGCAAATACAGATTATCATTAGCGAAGAGGTTTGACTGCAGAGACCATAATAAATCAACTGGAAAACAAGCTCAGGGCTCCCACTGATTCCGCATTATGGTGAGTTGTAGAATTATTTCATTATATATTACAATGTAACAATAATAGAAATAAAGGGCACAATAAACGTAATGTACTTGAATCATCCTGAAACCATCCCCCCCCCCGCCCTGGTCCTTGGAAAAATTGTCTTCCATGAAACCAGTCCCTGGTGCCAAAAAGGCTGAGCACCACTGCTCTAAAATGATCACCTCCCATCTACATAAGACAATCAGTACTAAGGTTATACCATATAGTTTCTTTTTACTAACAACTCTTAGTTTCCAAAATTTGCATTGTCAGGAATCTTTCTCCATGACTATTACCTTTTGTCTTTCCACTTCATGCATATTTATACCTCATGGTGGCCAAAATCAGTCGATCATACCACTTGTTCATTGTCGCCCTTATCAACTCCCTTTCTTATTCAGCTACCTTATATGCCATGACCCGTCATTATAATTTCTCTCTTCTCTCTCCTTGCATTGTATCTGTCTTGCAGAATTTCACCCATGTTTAATCCACGGTTAAATCCATCTCTCTGCCTACTCCACATCTGTTCCCATACAGATGAATATGGCTGCAGAAAAACACAACCATAACGATTGTCTTCCTTTAAATTTATGACCTCTAATCTCAAGTGGGCTCTTAATATTGCCTGGCAATCATATTATATTCCCCTAGTCCATTCATTCTCCCACTGTCCCTGAAAAATATTTCCTACTTTTTCTTCTCTCCTCAAACTTCTAATGCTTCCTCTTAAATCCTAACTCCCAGCTGATGACCTTGCTTTCAGATAAAATAGAAACGAACAGAAGAGAGCTTCCACAAAGTCCTACCATAATAACTAACCACCTACTTGCATCTGTTCCTTTGACTGTGGATGACTTAAGGGCGTTCCTATCTAAAGACAATTCTTCCACTTGGCAGGAGATTGTTTTGCTTACTTTCCTACTTCTAGATATTGCTCTCCCTCCAATTATTATTTTCTTCCATTTTCTACTAGAGCATTTATAACAAACATGCTCTATTACTCTCGTCTGAAAAAAGGAAAAGGATTTTATTGACTCTATCATTCCATTCAGCTACCACTGAATTTTCATATCCTTTTACCTAAAAAACTTTCAAAATGTTTTCTAAAGGAACAGTCCTCAATTCTTCTACCTTTCTTTCTTACAGCCCCTCCAATCAAGCTTTAGAACTCACCACTCTGCTGGAATTGCTCTTGTTTAATCACTGATGACCTCCATATTGCTAAATCCAAACCAGTTCCTGTTCATCATCTCATGTGACCCATCAACAGAATTTGATAGTTGATCACTCCCTCCTCCTTGAAAGTTTCCCCATGTGGACTCCAGGATCCTACACTCTTCAGGTTTTCTTTTTTCTCACTGGCTGCTTCAGCTAAGACTCCTTTGAGGGTTTCTCTTAATCACCTGACCAGGAATCACTGGAGTGACTCAGGGCTGAGTCCTCAGACCCTTCTTTTCTCTCCCTACACTATTTTGGCAATCACATCTTTTACATGATTTCAAAAATCATTTCTCCACTGACAGCTCCCAGTTGGATATCTCCATCCTAGACCTCTTCTATAAACTCAAACATCTCTCTACTTAGATATGTAATAGGCCTCTCCAAGTCAGCAAGTTCCAAAATCGTGCTCTTACCATTCCTTTCAAGTCTGTTCTTCACAGAGTCTTATCCATATCAGTAAATGGCAACTCCACATTTCATTTTCCAAGGCCCAAATCTCTGGGGTCAATTTTTCTCCTTCTCTCCTAACCTGCTTTCAATCCATCACCAAGCACTGCTCACTGTACCTTTAAAATAAATCTATAATCCAAGCATTTTGCACTCCCTTCACTTCTATCAAGTTAGTCCAAGCCATCATCATTTTTTGAATGAATGATCATAACAAGCTTCTAGCTAGTATTCTCATTTCTGCCTTTGTCTCCCCAACAGTTTATTATCAATATAGCTGCCTTAAGAAGCATAAATTCAAATATGTCACTCTTCTATATAAACTCTCCAGTGGCTTCTCATCTCACTCACAGTAAGAGCTGAAGTCCTTATATTGATCTACATAATCTGGTCTTGGTTATGTCTCTGTGGTCAACTTTGCTGGTTGCTCCATTCTCGTGATATTAGCCACTCTGCTTTCCTCATACTCCATGAATAATCTGCCTTCAAAACTCCTGCAGTCGTTTTTCTCTACAGAACAATTTTCTACCATAAATGCACATGACTGGATTTCTGTCTGTTTCTACTGAAGTATAAATAGGCTGATTCTCAGTGAAGCATTTCCTGGCCACCATATTTAAAATTCCATTCCCTATTCCTCTTATTTCCTTTATTTTTCTCTATACAGTAACTCCCATCAATATCTAGCTTACTATATATTTTACTTGTTTATTTTATCTTATATCTCCTTTTAGTAAAGTATGGGTTTCATTCTGGTGTGTTAACTACCGTATTTCCAGGCACTCAGTAAATATTTGTTGAATGAATAAATGAGTGAATGAATACAACAGTGCTCATGTTTTTTTTTTAATTAATTAATTTATTTTTGGCTGTGTCGGGTCTTCATTGCTGCGTGGGCTTTCTCTAGTGGTGGCGAGCAGGGGCTACTCTTCGTTGTGGTGCACAGGCTTCTCATTGTGGTGGGGTCTCTTGTTGCGGATCACAGACTAGGCACGTGGGCTTCAGTAGCTGTGGCTCGCAGGCTCAGTAGTTGTGGCGCATGGGCTTAGCTGCTTTGCAGCGTGTGGGATATTCCCGGATCAGGGCTCGAACCCATGTCCCCTGAATTGGTAGGCAGATTCTTAACCACTGCAGGAAGTCCCACTCATGATTATTAAATGACAAATTACTGAGATCTCAGGGAAATAATGACTCCAAGGGTGAAAAAGAGGGGGAAAAAGTATCAAATATTTACATTAAAATAGAAGACGCTTTACCTGAGAATTATGTTAGTACTATATTCAAAGAGCTAAGACATAAGGACAAATTGTGTAGTATACTTTCCTATATTTATAGCTACATAGCTCACATGAGACTCATTGATACGAACACTTGTCCTTCTTCAGAGTTTGATGGAATGTTAAGGTATAGTTCAATGCATCTTCTAATACTCAATAGTTCAACACCAATTTGTATAGAACAGAAAACCTACAAGCCTCCAGTAGCAATCACAGAAATGTAACAAGGTGACTTCGATCATCTCATTTAGTGATTTTCGTTAATTTTATGCTATTATTTTTTTTATGGTTTAAAACGGTAAACCTAAACATTTAGGGCCAAAATGGAGTACCATATGAAGTGGGGAAACCTTTCACCCATAGTGTAGATTTGCACTTGCATTTTATGTAGAACACTGGACAATTCCACTATCTCTCAAAAGGTCCTTTTCACTGTAATCAACTATTAGCACTTTATATGCTTGTGGGGTTTTAAACTACATCATTAACTAGTCTGTGCTTCCTCTCCCACCAGTAACTATAGAGTTACTTCTGAAGATCGGATCTTTTTTTTCTTTTTTTTTTTTTCAGTGAGTGAAAAGCAACCAGAGACAGCTTGAAGAATTCCAAATGCTGTCAAAAAAATAAAAAAAAAACAGACTGAATTAGCTGAGGGAGGAGAAGGGAAGTGGAAAAGAGCAGTCACACAAGTTCATGGTCCTGGCTTTTTATCATGCCTACACTTGGGGCCACATCAGCGGCCTTGCTTTTGTGCCAGAAGCAGTGCAAGTCATAATTAGAATATGGAATATTGCAAAGAAAGGGAAAAAGGCCCCATCTGGGCAGCCACTTTAACTACAAGTCCAGAACCTGTTTTATAGCTGAGGCACAAAGACTGTATTAATACATGTGGTTAGTACCTTTTCTATACATACTGTAGATTCATTGTGTCTGCTTTTCCTAGGTGGAGCAAACACAGACATACAATATTTTGTTCTCTTTTTGCTGTTACACTTCCTTTCTCGCCAGATGCAGCAACCCCCTTCCTAAGCCATTCTGTCTGTACTGCTCTGTATGTTGACACCCATCAGCTTGCAAGTGAGTGGGGCTATCAGCGCTGGATATTTTCTCCTTCACTGTCACTGGTCTAATGACATCCTCTGGTTTATGCGCTTTTCTCTCCAACACCACCATAAGCTAGAATAACTCACTCAGTCTGGGTGTTAGGTACCTCTCCTATAATTCATGCCAAGTAAAGGAAATCCCTAGACTTAAGGACAAATAGTGCAGCATACGTACAGAGTACTCAGCAGTCTCCATGTGTAAACTTAGCTTTAATAAAATGAAATAAAGCATTTAAATGTGCTTTTTTTTCAGATAAAGAAGTAATTAGGGATGAGAGATCTTAGTACAATAGGACCATTATTCTCAGTATCACCATGAGAGTGAGAGTTCTAAATACTTAGGTGGATTTCAGAGTCCAGAATGCTGTGGGAGCTTAATAAATGACTGTTATTATTTAAGTGTTGACTGAGTCTTAACGTTAATGGATACCTTTGGGAATATTCTTTAGACAACAATAATTTATCCAGTCTTGGTATCAGGGTTTGAGTAAATGTCTTTACTGCAGTATCAGCATGAAAATGCCATATACATTTTTGTATTTACAGAGGCCAGTGGGGCCCAGCATATAGTAGGTATTCCAAAATATGCTTTTTTTAAACATCTTTATTGGAGTATAATTGCTTTACAATGGTGTGTTAGTTTCTGCTTTATAACAAAGTGAATCGGCTATACATATACGTATATCCCCATATCTCCTCCCTCTTGTGTCTCCCTCCCACTCTGCTTATCCCACCCCTCTAGGTGGTCGCAAAGCATGAGCTGATCTCCCTGTACCATGCAGCTGCTTCCCACTAGCTATCTATTTTACATTTGGTAGTGTATATATGTCCATGCCACTCTCTCACTTTGTGACAGCTTACCCTTTCCCCTCCCCGTGTCCTCAAGTCCATTCTCTCAAACAGTTGAATTTAATTTCTTGGATTTTTATAGCCTCTTTGGGTTGTGTTTTGGCAGCTAAAGCCAATTGATAACTGTATTCTGGCTGCTGTAAAGATAAATGCTTAGGAGCAATGTTTTAGGATTTTGTACAGCAGTCCTTGTCTTTGGAACTTACTTCTCTTTAGAATTTTCCTTTGTTAGAATGAGAGAGGCCATTAGAATCAGAGAAGTCCAAATTTCAAGCCATACTGGTGTGGGTGAAATATCTCTAATGCATTTGTTTGGATTTTTGTCTTTTAGATTTAGTACATTATTTTCTTTGCAGCTAGTTTCAGTAACAGTAATTTTCCAACAGAGATGTTTGTTTAAACCTAGGTACTGTGTATTTTAAAGCTGGTATCATTCTCTTGGTACTGGTTAGTGAAGGGTAAAATGCAATGGAAACACTGAGCCTTAACCCACTTTCAAAATAATCACAGAGCATAGTAATTCTGCATCATCTAATGTGGAAATCATCATATAAGAGTAGCATAATTACACAAAAAAGGAGCCAACTAAAAACAAAAGAGAAGAAAAAGGTAGGATAAAACAATTAAGATTGAAATGAAGTTCCTTGAGAAATTCCTACAAAGTTGTGGGTAGAAAGATCTGTGAAAAAGATCACAAATTATGTCTGCTATGGGTTTGAATCTTTAAAATTCCTTTGTTTTCTTAATTTGGATTAGAACTTTGGTTGATTTGGGCCTAAGAGCTGATCTTACATTTCTAGAATCTCTACCTGATTACTTATCTCTTCCAGTCCTTTTCAAGTCAATTTTACTGGTTTTAAAGAGTATTTCTTAAAAACAGTTACCCATGTCATTCATGGATATTATTTTGTGCTTGCTAAGGAATTATTTTCTTATTATTGTTTCTTAGTTAATGTGTCAAAAGAGTCATGAATTTTTTATGTGCTGGCGTTGCGCTAAGCAAGCTCCTTCGTTTACATTAACAGATCGATAACTTAAAATAAATGGTATCAACACTTTCTTCTAAGGCTATTATGTTAAATACAAAAATAATAAATTAGAGAGGTGACTTCAGCAAGCTGGCAAAATAGGAGGTCCCCTGCTCCTATGCGCCCTCAGCAACAATAATTTGGCAGCCAGCCACAGACTAAAGTGCCTTTTTGGGAACTTTGGGACCCATGTAGGTGACTGTGAAACCCCAGTGGAGCCCAAGACCGAGGAGGGGTACTTTGAGAAGGTAGGCCCATGCCCAGGTGGCTGACTCACCAACCATGGTCCTGGATATAGACCCAGAAATAGCCCCATCCCCCTGTGGAATTGGCTATAGCCCCATTCGGCCTTGGTCCTGCCCCCAGGACCATCCCCCAAGGGACCCAGCAGGATTCACGCCCATAGGTGCCTTGGGTAACAAACCTGCTGACATTGGTCCGGGGTGTGGTCCTGTGTCTGACTCTAGCCCATCTTGACTGAGATCTGGAGGCAATTCTGCCCACCCAGGGACCAGGCAGGAGACACACCACCTGTTTCCCCCACATACCCCTCCTGAGGCAGGCCGGCCATGCTCAGCCTGACAGCAGATCCAGAAATGGCTATGTAACTCAGCCTCAGCCCCTCTCAGCTATGGTCTGACAGCAGTCCTTCCTGCTCAGACACTTGGTGGGAGAAACTTTCATCCTGGCCCCTGGAGGCAGGCCCACAGACCTCCATCCAATTGCAGGGCCTAAAGCAGCCCTGTGGTCCTGGCATAAAAACAAACACATAGACTGGTGGAAGAGAACAGACAGCCCAGAAATAAACCCATGCATATATGGTCAACTAATCTTTGACAAGGGTGCCAAGAATACACAACGGGGAAAGGATAGTCTCTTCAATAAATTGTGTTTGGAAAACTCAATATCCACATGCAAAAGAATGAAATTGGACTTTTATCTTATACCATACACAGAAATTGAACGTGAAATTTATTAAAAACTTAAAGTAAGACCTGAAACTGTAAAACTCTTACAAGAAAATGTAGGGGAAAGCTTTCGGCATTGGTCTTGGCAATGATTTTTTTGGATAGAACACCAAAAGCACAGGCAACAAATGCAAAAATAAGAAAGTAGGACTACATCAAACTAAAAAGTTCTGTATAGCAAAGGAAACAGTAAACAAAATGGAAAGACAACATATGCAATAGGAGAAAATATCTTCATTCCATGTATCTGATGAGGGGTTAATATCCAAAATATAAATAGAATTCGTACAACTCAAAAAACACAACATGATTTAAAAATGGGCAAAGGATAAAAAGGAACGAAATTGGGTCATTTATAGAGATGTGGATGGAACTAGAGACTGTCATACAGAGTGAAGTAAGTCAGAAAGAGAAAAACAAATATCGTACATTAACGCTTATTTGTGGAATCTGGAAAAATGGTACAGATGAAATGGTTTGTAAGACAGAAATAGAGACACAGATGTAGAGAACAAACTTATGGACACCAAGGGGGAAGGGGGTGTGGAATGCGTTGGGAGATTGGGACTAACATATATACACTAATAAGTATAAAGTAGATAAATAACGAGAACCTGCTGTATAGCACAGGGAACTTTGCTTCACTTTGCTGTACAACAGAAACTAACACAGCACTGTAAAACAACTATACCCCAATTAAAAAAAAAAGAAAATCACTGAGAGAGGACAGCAGGTGTCATTAGCAAATGTTACTATAGCTCCCCTGACTTGGTGAATAAAACATATTAAATATCTGGAAAAATAAATGGGCAAAGGACTGGGGACCTAAATAGAAATTTTTCTAAAGAAATACAAATGACCAACAGGTACATGAAAAGGTGCTCAACATCACTAATCGTGAGGGAATTGCAAACCAAAACCAAACTGAGCTATCACTTCATGCCCGTTAGAATGGCTGTTATCAAAAAGATTAGAGATAACCAGTGTTGGGGAGGGTATAGAGAAAAGGGAACTTTTTTTTTTACACTGTTGGTGGGAATGTAAATTGGTGCAGCCATTATGGAAAACAGTACAGAAGTTCCTAAAAAAACTAAAAATAGAAATACCACATGAACTAACAGCAATCTCACATCTGAGCATATATCTAAAAGAAATGAAATTGGTATCTCCAAAAGATATCTACCCACTCACGTTCATTGCAGCATGATTTACAATAGTCAAGATATGGCAATAACCTATGAGTCCATCAAGAGATAAATGCATAAACAAAATGTGGCGTGTGTGTGTATATATATATATATATACATACACACACACAATAGGATATTATTCAGCCATAAAACAGAAGGACATCCTGCCATCTGTGACAACATGGACATTATGCTAAGTGAAATAAGGCAGATAGAAATATAAATACTGCATAAGCTCACTTATATATGGAATCTAAAAAAGTTGAAATCATAAAACCGGAGTGGAAAGGTGGTTGCCAGGTGCTGGGGGGGAAGTGAGGAGAGTAGGTAAGAGGGTACAAATATCCATTAATGAGATGAATAAATCAACATGATGACTATAGTTAATAATACTGTATTACATACTTGAAATTTATTGATAGTAGATCTTACATATTCTCACCACACACACATACACTCACACTTGGTGCAAATATCACTTCTGATCTGAGATATTTAAGAGCCAGTGTGCCTCAAAAGCACCTATCTACAAAACAGAAACAGACTCATAGACATAGAGAAGAGACTTGTGGTTGCCAAGGGGGAGGGGGGAGGAAGAGGAATGGACTGGGAGTTTGGGGTTGGTAGATGCCAACCATTATATTTAGAATTATAAACAACAAGGTTCTAATGTATAGCACAGGGAACTATACTGAATATCCTGTGATAAACCATAATGGAAAAGAATATAAAAAAAGAATGTGTATATGTATATAAACAACTGAGTCACTTTCAACAGTGTAAATGAACTATACTTCAATTAAAAAAAAAAAAAAGAGCCAGTGTGCATCTTCCATCTCTTTCTGGCAGCAAATTTGGAGGCCATGTTTTGGCCTATATTCTTGAGTCACCATTTGGTGGAGATTTGCTCTAGAGAACTTCTTGCCCTCTTTAGACTTTTATGACATAAATAAAGCTTTATTATATGAAGTCAGTGATACATCAAGGTGTTTGTTTTTTTTTCAATTATTGCAACATAGCCTAGCTATGCTGACTGATAAGAGCCCTTTATATTTATAATCACAAAAATAAAGCATTTATATATTAATCTTATTCCCTTCCCATTAGGTTTGAAGACGAATGTGTGGGACTTGTCTTTATATACCCTTCAATGCCTAGGCATAATCAATGCCTTATATATACAGAACTGAGCCTGAATACTCAAATGAATTAATGAAAAAAAGGAATTGAGGCTATTAATTTCATATATATGTGTGTGTGTGTGTGTGTGTATTTATATATATATATATATAGTTGTTGTTTTGTCTTGTTTTAAAGTAGCAGAAGTATTCCCACAATCCACGTAGACTAGCTCTCTTTCAAATATCAGAAATGATAGTTCATATAGCAAAGTCTGTTGCTATGTAAAAATAACCTCACAAAACCTCATGGTTTTAGGATAGAACAAATACCCAGACCCTTAGAAATATACTGCCAATTCAAAATAGTTGAGTTAGAAAGTCCTATGAGAAATTGACCAGATTTGTTTTTCAGATATTATACTATTTTCTTGGCCTCTGATCTTGGGGAAGTGTTGGCACATGGCTCCAGTTCCTACTCTTCATATTTGCTTCCTGAATGGAGAAACCCTGGGCACTGTTTTCCTTTGTTGAGGTGGCCAATTATGTTGCCGGGTGGTGGTCACAGAACACTTTTATAGCTACTTGCTTCAATCTGGCCTGTTCTGCAAACCTTTGTTCCACTTGTGGTCAGTGAACCCAAACTCTGGAGAGGTTAGTTTCCCACCTAAAGGGCCCACCAGGCTGGGAGCTTTAACTGAGGATTGGTTTTTCCCTGTCAATTTCATCTTTTTCTATTTGCTTCTACCCTCCCCTGGTTCTCATTGAGTTGAACCCAACATGGTTTTCACTTAGTTAACTGTTATGTTGTTCTAGGTATTAATATCATTGTCAGTACAGTTGTGTGAACAACTTTTGTTGGTTATTCTGGGCTTCTCCTAGTAGGAAGACTATGTCTATAATAGCAATCAAATGCTTTGGAGGAAAAGCATTCATCCCATATTTTTCACTAGCCAATTCAATTGAAGAGAATTTCAAATTCCTATTTAAAATATTTACTATTTCTGAATTTTAAAAATTAGAACATGAATAAAAAGTATAAAAGGAAAATAAATTTAACCCATAACCCCATTACCCAGAAATAAACAGTTAAATTTTGATATATTTTTCAGTCTTTTATTTTTTAGCATTTATTAATTATATACATATACCTAAACACATACGCACATATACCCAAACTTCTTCAAAATTGAAATTGCAACTCATAATTTTTAATTTAATGTCATATTACAAAAATTTTCAAAGTCTTCAATTACTGTTATATGCTATGATTTCTAATGACTAAAACAATCTTAGTCACTTGTACATGCAAACCATCCACTTTTTCATGCACATATGGAATTTTTCTCACTTTTTGCTATTATGAATACTTTCAGATTGACTGTCCTTATATATCTATTTGTACATGTATAATTATTTACATAAGATCATTTCCTAGAACTGGGTTTTCTGGGCAAAAATGCATATAAACTTTTATGTCTCTTGGTTTACTACTCAAGCTTTCTTTCCTACAAGGTTTTGGCAAAGTACATCATACCTTTCATAGCATGGATAATTATTGTTTTCAACCTTCATTAGACAGATTAAAATTAGACGCCATTGTAGATCTAATTTGCCACTTTTTAAATAATATAGTCTTTGTATACTTATGTCTGAGATTCAGTACCTCCCTGTGATTATGATGTTTTTTCCTTCTCTTTTCACAATTTTCTTCTCCTCCAAATTGTTTTCTTTTACTGTATGTTTTGATCGCCTGTCTTTCACATTAGAGGCTTTCCTAAAATGCTTGGTAATCCTGGGTTCTTTACTATATTCAAGACTGAAGGACCTGAAAAGCTGATTATAAGCTCTGTGCCTGTGATGGGACCTGTTGCTCTTGAGACTGACAGTAAGATGATTTGACTTGGCCACGTGTTGTGGCTCTCTCCATGTCAGTGTCTTTAGTCCTCTTGTTTGGGGTGACTGTATTTCCCACTGACTCACTGAAGTCCTGTCCAGAAGTTTAGTCAAGTCTTGGCTGTAACACTGGTAAAAAGGCAAAGGGACTTGAGGAGGAAGTCTCATTATGCAGTTGGCAGGTGTACCCTTCATCTCCCCGGGTTTTTTTGTTTGTTTTTTGTCACAGCACACCTGCCCTCAACTTTTCCTTGTGTCCCTCAGTCAAGATATCCCCTCTGTCAAGTTTCCAGGGAGCTTTCGACAATGAATAGGGTGGGGGAGGGGCAGCTGGGGAGAGAGTGGGAGAGGAGATCTAGACAGACAACTGCTTCTCAAATAGCTCTCATCCACCATCCCTTTACTCAGCCATCACCCCCACTAACTGAGGTACACGTGGACATCAATTTCTGAGTCTTTTGAAGATTCTGTGGTGCAAATCAGGCCAAGGCCACTCATTCGTCTGTTTCCCAGGCTTCAAAATTCTGTCACTATTGTCTCTACTCCTACTTTATCCTTGTAGGTTTATGTCTTTTAAAATAATCCCTTTAGTGATATTACAATGGGGTTTCAAGATTCAGCACTTTTGGACGGCCCAAAGATAACTGTGAAGTTAAGCATTTCTCTTATAACAGAAAATAATAAATTATTTTTTATAATGTAAATGGAGAGTTTTATAATTTAACTCATTAACCTGCATGATCGTAAGCAATATGACTAGACCTACTTTTGTAATTGTTTTGTGTATCCTATTTATACTATCTTCCTATTTCTTTTCTTTTATCCTTTGCTTTCTCTTTCATTAAAAAAATCTATTTATGGTTTCTAGACAATTATTTTACCCTATATATTATTAAAAAAATCAAATGTCAACAAATCTTTTGATCTGTTTTTTGGTAATCTTTAAAAACAGAATGATTTTAATCTTACTTCCCCAATGTAAGTTAGTACAGCCATTTATGGAGGTTTCTCAGAAAACTAAAAATAAAATTACCATATGATCTAGCAATCCCACTCCTGGGCATATATCCCGACAAAACTCTAATCCAAAAAGATACATGCACCCCTATGTTCATAGCAGCACTAATTACAATAGCCAAGACATGGAAACAACCTTAATGTCCATCAACAGAGGAATAAAGAAGATGTGGTACATATATATAATGGAATACTAGTCAGCCATAAAAAAGAACGAAATAATGCCATTTGCAGCAACATGGATGCAACTAGAGATTATCATACTAAGTGAAGTAGGTCAGAAAGACAAATACCATATGATATCACTTATGTGTGGAATCTAAAATATGACACAAATGAACTTATCTACAAAACAGAAACAGACTCATGAACATAAATAACAGACTGTGGTTGCCAAGGGGGAGGGGTTTGAAGGCACGTAGTAGGAGGCTGCAGGTAGCAGATATAACCTATTATATATGGAATGGATAAACAACAAGGTCCAGCTGTATAGCATGGAGAACTATATTCAGTATCCTATGATAAACCATAATGGAAAAGAATATGAAAACAAAGAGGTACATATATGCATGACTGAATCACTTTGCTGTATAGCAGAAATTAACACAAAATTGTAAATCAACTATACTTCAATAAAAATAAATGATCTTACTTCCCCATCTTCAAAGGCACAATGTGTAAATGTGTATAGGCGACATGATGAAAGTTATCTTTGATTTATCATTCTTGTGTCAAATTCTTTTTTTTTGAGAACCTTTTCACCTTTTTAACATTTAGTTGTACTATCATTTTTTGAAACATTATTTGACTTAATTTTAATTGTTCTTCAAGCTTTCATGTGATTTCTTATTATATAATTTCTTACTACTCTAATTTCTCATTACTCTAATTCCTGAGCTTTTCTTTTGATTCATTTTTACATCAACTAATAGTCCTTCAAGCACCTTGTTTGGGAATGCTGTTAGATTTTCTGAATTTTGCAATTATGACACTATTTCTTTGGTGGGTCTACACAATGTTTTAGCTCAGTACAGAAATTAAGGCTAGTAATATTCACTGGAAAACTCTTGACATTGTTTCCTTTTAGTATTCAGTTATTGTAAATATCACTTAGTACACAAGTTCGGGTTTGTAAATATAGAACTTTCTTTATTATCCATAATTCCTTTTGAATTCTGAATCTCAATCCCCATTCCTTAGGTCAAGTGGAAATCTCAGTCCTTTTTGAAATATTCATCTTAGACTTGTTCCATAGTTCCATGTACTTAAACATTGTATTTGGGGTAGGGGTAGGGGTAGAAGGCTTGTTGCATAGTTCCATATACTTAAACATTGTATTTGGGAGGGGGAGAGGGATGAAAGGGGGAGATGACAAATGTCTTGATTTATCTGAGACTGAGGGGATTCTGCTAAAACTGGGGAAGTCCTAGGTAACCTGGGACATGTGAGTCATCCTAGATTTAGACTCTAGTCTTTGGTTCCTATGGTTTGCTTTTGTGATGACTGCTGTAGAGGGCTGACAGGCCCTTTGAATTCAGCTACTCCTTGCTGCTTCCTGCATATGCTTGGCAGACAGGACCCTTTTGCTACCTACCTATCTATCTATCTATCTATCTATCTATCTATCCATCCATCCATCCATCCATCCATCCATCCAACAGCCTGTCAGCTCCACAGAGAAACTTCTGAAGAACAAGATGTGGTGTCCCCTGTCTGTGAACCTATCACCTTCTCTCTGTCTCTTCTTATTCACAGCCTAGTCAATCCTCCTTCTGTGTTCAGAAATTTATGCTCATGAAACCAAGAAAGATTTGGCTTCATAATAAAATCCTCTAGGCTCTCCTAAGAGCTTAAACACTGATAAAAATGTCTACAAAGACTTGTGGCTCATTCCTCTTTTCTGCCGTACGTCTATCCTGAAATGATTACATATAGAGCTGCTTACCTGCCTGACAGGGAAAGGAGAAAAGAAGTTAAAATCTCAACAAGGCATCCAGCTCCAAAGCTCTGGAGACAATGATTCCCTAACCAAATTGTATCCCCTACAAGAAACCTATTTATCCTCAAAATATTGGGATTTCTTTTAATTTTTACATATAATTTTAACAGAATATTTGAAGCCCTTTTGAGTTGCAGATTTAGATTTCTTGTCAACCCAGCAAAAATGGTCAATTATCAACCCAAAGATAGCTAATTAATCAGCTTATTAGGCTGATTTAGCTTATGTTCCAAAGCACAACAAGCCCATATAAGTGTGATCCCTGTTCTTTAGGATCCTTTGGTCTTAATAAATTCTTTTTATTTATTTGAATGCAAAGTGATGCTTTTTGTTCTTTCCAAACCATGTATACAATGAATATAAAAAATAAAATCAAAGTAATTTTTCTGTAATTGATAGTCATATACTCTTCTCTGCATGTTGTACAACCTTCCTGTACATATATATAATAACTCCAGACTATTCTCTACCTCAAGAAAAAGTCGAGGGAATAAGTAACCTGAAGTTAATGTGTATAAGATTTAAAGACATAGACTTTTTTCTTTCAACTTTCTTTAACAACAGAAAATCAGTCTCCTCCAAGTAGTGCCTGGAAAGGTTCCCTAGGCTGTATGCCTTTCCTCACAGATCTGCCTGTATGACTCCACTAGTGCCCACCAGGGGAAACAGCCCTGGTAAGAAAGAATAACAAATATCCTTGGCATAGTTGAGGCTGCCAGTCATGTAATGTTGCTTTTCCTCTTTATTACTTCATCTGGGAAGGTTGACAGGTATTGTTCAGATGAGGGATAGAATGTGAAAGTTTGTTATAGAAGACTTTATTTATGTTGCTTCTAACAACCAGAATCCTCACCATTCTCACAGAATTAATTGATCTCTGCCCCCAAGCACCAGGAATACTGTGACCAGTAAGAGTACTGACTTTTGACCATGAACATTCATTGCAGCTGTCAGCCCATGCAGTTTTCTGACAATATCTAACCTAACCATGTGTGTGCCATGACTTTATTTCTATTATTTTCAGTTTTGCAACTACATTCAATGTACATTTGTATCGGAGTTTACATCCATCAAGGCCTGCTAAGTGTTGTTAACTTCTGATCATTCTGTGGGTTTCATGTTGGTATTATAGTATTCTGCAAATCACAATGGAAGATATGCATCTAGAAATTAACTAGCACACCTTGTTATTTTGCAACTGACCTGTATTTTTCCTCTTCGTTCCCCACCCCCCTTTTTTTGGCTTTGATTGGATCCATTAGCCTTTATCTATATTTATCTTAACAGATGTATGCACAGTTAATCAAATAAATTCAGCAATAAACCCAAGACGATTGTTAAAATGATTAAATAAACTTTGTCAGGCATGTTGTGGCTGTCTAGTCATTATACTCTATGCCTGAAGGTATTTATAAATGAATGCCTGCATCACAGCTAGTCAGTGGTCAGTGGCTCTTTTGGGAGAAACTTATTGAAGAAAAGCCTGTTTCATTTCATTTGTTTTTACTGGAGATTTTTTTTTTTACCATGGCTTGTATTTGGTAGCCCCTTTTTGAATCCACGATTACAATGTTAATACTAAACTGGTCATTAAAAACATTTGGACACAGATACAGCTCACATCACTAAGCTTCTACAGTAGATCAATTCTCTATAAGAGATCTACAATAGGGATGTTGTTATTCTTTTTACTATTGGGAAAATAGACCCAATGGGGTTAAATAAATTGTCTAAAGTAATTTAACAATTAAGAGTCAAATATTCTGGCTCAAGTTTCATTGTCCTTTCACTGTACTACTGGCTCTCAGATTATTTTGATAATAATACATTAGGTATATGAAGTCCACTTAAACTTGCCATTTATACTTTCTTATTGGTGGAGGAAGAGCAATTATAATAAAAATAAAATGTCATAGCCTAAGCAAAATTTGTTCAGGGTGGTTTCAAAGCAGAATTTACTAGAAAGCAAGAAAAGCAACTGAAAAATACTGAATATGTCCAACTCAAGACTAAAACAAACAATGCCTTCTTGGACACTGAAAATTTTCCAGCCAATGTATATGAGTACCACTCAACAGCAGGTTTGCAACACTGGTGGATGTGGTCTGGGAGCCAGACTCCATTGTAGAAAAAACCCACAGTAAATAGGTGGAATGCATTAATTTTTATTTATAAATATTACATTTAGTATAAGGCACAATAATTCACTTTAAAATGTTATTCTAATTTATACATAAATATATACTTGTGTGGAGTTGACCATCATTTGATCATAAGAACATAAGAAAAAACTTGCATTTCAGGTAAATTTTCATCCATTGGGTAAAATCTTTCTGCCCAAAAGGAGATCATAGCCCACACCATGAAAGGTCACTGAAGTGTGGTTTTTACAAAATTTTAAAATTATGTTCCTTGGAAGAAAAATATCTAGCCAACCTTATGCCAAGTCTGATCAAAACTTATGTTATGGGGGCGGGCAGAAAGCAGAAGCAAGAAGAACTGCAATCCTGCAGCCTGCGGAACGAAAACCACATTCACAGAAAGACAGACAAAACGAAAAGGCAGAGGACTATGTACCAGATGAAGGAACAAGATAAAACCCCAGAAAAACAACTAAATGAAGTGGAGATAGGCAACCTTCCAGAAAAAGAATTCAGAATAATGATAGTAAAGATGATCCAGGACCTTGGGAAAAGAATGGAGGCAAAGATCAAGAAGATGCAAGATACGTTTAACAAGGACCTAGAAGAATTAAAGAACAAACACCTAGAAGAATTAAAGAACAGACACCTAGAAGAATTAAAGAACAAACAGAGATGAACAATACAGTAAATAAAATGAAAAATACACTAGAAGGAATCAATAGCAGAATAACTGAGGCAGAAGAATGGATAAGTGACCTGGAAGACAGAATGGTGGAGTTCACTGCCACAGAACAGAATAACGAAAAAAGAATGAACAGAAATGAAGAGACCTCTGGGACAACACTGAACTCACAAACATTCGCATTATAGGGGTCCCAGAAGGAGAAGAGAGAGAGAACCCAAGAAAATATTTGAAGCGATTATAGTGGAAAACTTCCCTAATATTGGAAAGGAAATAGCCACCCAAGTCCAGGAAGTGAAGAGAGTCCCAGGCAGTATAAACCCAAGGAGAAACATGCTGAGACACACAGTAATCAAACTGACAAAAATTAAAGACAAAGAAAAATTATTGAAAGCAGCAAGGGAAAAACGACAAATAACATAGAAGGGAACTCCTATAAGGTTAACAGCTGCTTTCTCAGCAGAAACTCTACAAGGCAGAAGGGAGTGGCACAATATATTTAAAGTGATGAAAGGGAAGAAACTATAACCAAGATTACTCTATTTGGCAAGGATCTCATTCAAATTCCACGGAGAACTCAAAAGCTTTACAGACAAGCAAAAGCTAAGAGAATTCAGCACCACAAAACCAGCTCTACAACAAATGCTAAAGGAAATTCTCTAGGCAGGAAACAAAAGAGAAGGAAAAGACCTGACCTACAATAACAAATCCAAAACACTTAAGGAAATGGTAATAGGAACATACATATTGATAATTACCTTAAATATGAATGGATTAAATGCTCCAACCAAAAGACAGAGGCTGGCTGAATGGATACAAAAACCAGACTTGTATATATGCTGTCTATGAGAGACCCAGTTCAGACCTAGGGACACATACAGACTGAAAGTGAGGGGATGGAAAAAGATATTCCATGCAAATGGAAATCAAAAGAAAGCTGGAGTAGCAATACTCATGTCAGATAAAATAGACTTTAAAATAAAGAATGTTGCAAGAGACAAGGAAGGACACTACATATGATCAAGGGATGAATCCAAGAAGAAGACATAACAATTATAAATATATATGCACCCAACATAGGAACACCTCAATACATAAGGCAAATGCTAACAGCTATGAAAGAGAAAATAGACAGTAACACAATAATAGTGAGGGACTTTAACACCTCACTTACACCAATGGACAGATCATCCAGACAGAAAATTAATAAGGAAACAAAAGCTTTAAACGCCACAACAGACCAGATAGATTTAATTGATATTTATAGGACATTCCATCCAAAACCAGCAGCTTACACTTTCTTCTCCAGTGCACACAGAACATTCTCTAGGATAGATCACATCTTGGGTCACAAATCAAGCCTTGGTAAATTTAAGAAAACTGAAAACATATCAAGCATCTTTTCCGACCACAACGCTATGAGACTAGAAATCAATTACAGGGAAAAAAACATAAAAAACACAAACACACGGAGGCTAAACAATACATTACTAAATAACCAAGAGATCACTGAAGAAATCAAAGAGGAAATCAAAAATACCTAGAAACAAATGACAACAAGAACACGATGATCCAAAACCTATGGGATGTAGCAAAAGCAGTTCTAAGAGGGAAGTTTATAGCAATGCAATCCTACCTCAAGAAATAAGAGAAATCTCAAATAAACAATCTAACCTTACACCTAAAGGAACTAGAGAAAGAGGAACAAACAAAACCCAAAGTTAGTAGAAGGAAAGAAATCATAAAGATCAGAGCAGAAATAAATGAAATAGAAACAAAGAAAACAATAGAAAAGATCAATAAAACTAAAAGCTGGTTCTTTGAGAAGATACACAAAATTGATAAACCTCTAGCCAGACTCATCAAGAAAAAGACGGAGAGGACTCAAATCAATAAAATTAGAAATGAAAAAGGAGAAGTTACAGTGGACACCACAGAAATACAAAGCATCCTAAGAAAATACCACAAGCAACTCTGTGGCAATAAAATGGACACCTGGAAGAAATGGACAAATTCCTAGAAAAGTATAAGCTCCCAAGACTGAACCAAAAAGAAACAGAAAATATGATCAAACCAATCACAAGTAATGATACTGAAACTGTGATTAAAAATCTTCCAACAAACAAAAGTCCAGGACCAGATGGCTTCACAGCTGAATTCTACCAAACATTTAGAGAACAGTTAATATCTATCCTTCTCAAACTCTTCCAAAAAATTGCAGAGGAAGGAACACTCCCAGAATCATTCTAGGAGGCCACCATCACCCTGATACCAAAACCAGACAAAGATACTACAAAAATGAAAATTACAGACCAATATCACTGATGAATATAGTTGCAAAAATCCACAACAAAATACTAGCAAACAGAATCCAACAACACAATAAAAGGTCATACACCATGATCAGGTGGGATTTATCCCAGGGATGCAAGGATTCTTCAATGTACACAAATCAATCAATGTGATACACCATTTTAACAAATTGAAGAATATAAACCATATGATCATCTCAATAGACGCAGAAAAAGCTTTTGACAAAATTCAACACTGCTTTATGATAAAAACTCTCCAGAAAGTGGGCATGAGAGAACCTACCTCAACATAATAAAGGCCATATATGACAAACCCACAACAAACATCATTCTCAATGGTGAAAAACTGAAAGCATTCCCTCTAAGATCAGGAACAAGACAAGGATGCCCACTCTTGCCACTATTATTTGACAAAGTTTTTGAAGTCCTAGCCACGGCAATCAGAGAAGAAAAAGAACTAAAAGGAATCCAAATTGAAAAAGAAGTAAAACTGTCACTGTTTGCAGATGACATGATACTATACATAGAAAATCCTGAAGATGCTACCAGAAAATGACTAAAGCTCATCAATGAATTCGGTAAACTTACAGGATACAAAATTAATGCACAGAAATCTCTTGCATTCTTATACACTAACAATGAAAGATCAGAAAGAGAAATTAAGGAAACAATCCCATTCACCACTGCAATAAAAAGAATAAAATACCTAGGAATAAACCTACCTAAGGAAGTAAAAGTGCTGTACTCAGAAAACTGTAAGACACTGATGAAAGAAATCAAAGATGACACAAACAGATGGAGAGATATACCATATTCTTGGATTGGAAGCATCAATATTGTGAAAATGACTATACTATTGAAAGCGATCTACAGATTCAATACAATCCCTATCAAATTACCAATGGCTTTTTTTTTTTTTTGCGGTACACGGGCCTCTCACTGCCGCAGCCTCTCCTGCCGTGAGGCACAGGCTCCGGACGCGCAGGCCCAGTGGCCATGGCCCATGGGCCCAGCCGCTCCGTGACATGTGGAATCCCCCCAGACCAGGGCACGAACCCGTGTCTCCTGCATCGGCAGGCAGACTCCCAACCACTGTGCTACCTGGGAAGCCCCCAATGGCATTTTTTACAGAACAAAAGACCCCGAATAGCCAAAGCAATCTTGAGGGAAATAAAACGAAGCTGGAGGAATCAGACTCCCTGACTTCAGACTACACTACAAAGTTACAGTAATCAAGACAATATGGTACTGGCACAGAAACAGAAATATAGATCAATGGAACGGGATAGAAAGCCCAGAGATAAACTCACGCACCTATGGTCAACTAATCTATGACAAAGAAGGCAAGGATATACAATGGAGAAAAGACAGTCTCTTCAATAAGTAGTGCTGGGAAAACTGGACAGCTACATGTAAAAGAATGAAATTAGAATGCTCCCTAATACCATACATAAAAATAAACTCAAAATGGATTAAAGACCTAAATGTAGGACTGGACACTATAAAACTCTTAGAGGAAAACATAGGAAGAACACTCTTTCACATAAATCATAGGAAGAACTTTTTTGACCCACCTCCTAGAGTAATGGAAATAAAAACAAAAATTAAAAAATGGGACCTAATGAAACTTCAAAGCTTTTGCAAAAGTAACTATAAATAAGATGAAAAGAAAATCCTCAGAATGGGAGAAAATATTTGCAGATGAATCAACAAAAGATTAATCTCCAAAATATAAGAACAGCTCATGCAGCTCAATATTAAAAAAACAAACAACCCAATCAAAAAATGTGCAGAAGACCTAAACAGACAAAGAAGACATACGGATGGCCGCGAGGCATATGAAAAGCTGCTCAACATCACTAATCATTAGAGAAATGCAAATCAAAACTACAATGAGGTATCACCTCACACCAGTCAGAATGGGCATCATCAGAAAATCTACAAACAACAAATTCTGGAGAGGGTGTGGAGAAAAGGGAACCCTCTTGCACTGTTGGTGGGAATGTAAATTGATACAGCCACTATGGAGAACAGTATGGAGGTTCCTTAAAACACTAAAAATAGAACTACCATATGACCCAGCAATCCCACTACTGGGCATATACCCTGAGAAAACTGGAATTCAAAAAGACACATGCACCCCAATGTTCACTGCAGCACTATTTACAATAGCCAGGTCATGGAAGCCACCTAAATGCCCATTGACAGACGAACGGATAAAGAAGATGTGGTACTATATATACAATGGAATATTAATCAGACATAATAAGTAACGAAATTGGGTCATTTGTAGAGACGTGGATGGGCTTAGAGACTGTCATACAGAGTGAAGTAAGTCAGAAGGAGAAAAAGAAATATCGTATATTAACGCAGATATGTGGAATCTAGAAAAATGGTACAGGTGAACCCATTTGCAAGGCAGAAACAGATACAGATGTAGAGAACAAATGTATGGACACCAAGGGGGGGATCTGGGGGGTTGTGGGATGAACTGGGAGATTGGGATTGACATATATACACTAATTTGTATAAAATAGATAACCAATAAGAAGCTGCTGTATAAAAAAATAAAATAAAATTCAAATCAAAAACAAAACCTTACATTATGACCAGATTAACTTGGTTTTATTGCAATTTTTATATTGGGATTTAGTAAAAGATATAAATAAATAATTAAAGAAGATTACAGTCAGCCCTCTGTATCGACAACTTCCACATCCATGGATTCAACCAAGTACGGATGGAAAATATTTAAAAAGAAAAAAAACCTCCACAAACTTGCAAAAGGCAAAACTGGAATTTGCTGTGTACTCTCAACTATCTACATAGCATTTACATTGTATTTACAACTATGTACATACTATTTACTTTGTTTTAGGTATTATAAATAATCTCAAGATAATTTAAAGTATACAGGAGGATGTGCATAGGTTATATGCAAATACTATGCCATTTTATATAAAGGACTTGAGCATTCTTGTATTTTGGTATCTGTGGGGAGGGTCTTGGAACCAATCCCCCACAGGTATCAATGGACCACTGTATATAAGAGAGCATGGAATCTAGTACTTCTAATACATTTTAATGTCACAATATGTAGAAAATCATAATCTTTAATCGGCACACTGGCATCATTTGGAAGTGATTTCAGGGGTGGGGTGGTCTATGTGAGACTTGATGAGAAACATCATATTTTATGTATTTTATTTATCAGTAATAAAAAGTCTCAATGTTTTCAGAAGTTTTAATGAACAACTTAAACTTGCTAAATAAACATAACTTCTTTTATATCAGTTTTGATGCTTGAAATAGCTCCATACAATAATTTCAATTGATAAAAATTTTAAATGGTTATAAAATGGATTTACATTTTGTTATCTCCTGTAACCATATCCATAACCCATTCACAGCCCATTAATAAGCCATGACAGTTTGGTTGTAAAACAGTGCATTACCCTATCTTCTCTGGCTTCAAATTGGCATTCTCTTCATACATTCTCTTCCCTCTAATACTTTGCAATTTAATAAAGATAAGATGGAAAGCAGACCATATAGAGTCTTAAGGGGAGTTTACAGATCCATTATAATCTTCAATGCAGCTCTTCAATCTCCTATATGTTTTTTTTTTCTTTTCCATTTACATCACATTTTCCTCCATTTCTGGCTGTTATGAAATATTTACAACATTTATCGAGCATTTAGAATTAGTAAAGATTCATCCATCTCAGTACTTTCCATATAAACTAATTACCACAAATCTGTTTAAAATAGATGGCATTATTATTCTACTTATGTTGCATGGATGCTAAAGTATACTGTGTCCAAGTTTGCAGATCCAGGCAGTATGGCTCAGCATTTATTCTCTTAACCAGACTTTGATACTGCTGCTCTGGTACCTGAAGGGATGAGAAACTAGCTCACTGTAGAAATACCCACAATTTTTTTTTCAGATAGCTCTTATGTTTATACCTATTTTTCTTCATGTTGAGCTAACATATGATTTCTAATAATTGCCAAAGCTAAGCTTTCCCTCTTAGCGAATGCAAAATGATGCCTTATTAAGGGCTGCTACAGGGCTGCGTTTGAAATATTTGGAGACAATTGTTCTCCAGTCTTAAAAGGAACCCTTCTTATTCATCTTGGAACGTCTGAGTCCTTTCCCTTCTCTAATGGTTACATAGGTATAAAAAGACCTCTTAAGCCTGTGAGACCATGACTTTTGCCTAAAGTTTCTGGTCTGCTTTGTCTATCACAGAGCGAGGACATAATAGCAACTCCTCCATTCAGATACCTAAACTTCCATTAATGAAAAATCAAATTAACATTTTTGGCAGCTTCATTATAATCTTATTATCAATTTTACGTGGGCAGGAAAGGAACAGCATACTTATTTAGAATCTTGTGCTCTATAGGGGTGATGTTTATTTTATCACTCCACAAGGAGGAGAATGATCATGGAATGTTATGGACTGGAGAGGTCCTCAATTCTGGGATCTGTCCTTTAACCACACTCTCTACGGAGGAACCTGCCCTTTCAAGTACTCCCTTGCCAACAGCCGTGACTTATGGCATCAATTGTGCAAATGAGAGAAATCATGTGGCCACAGTGGGAGGCAATCAGCCAAAACAAATTGGGGGAGAGATGAGAGACTGTGAGACTGAAGGCTCTTGTTTGAACTTGGAGGTGAACGAGAACTGCCTGGGACAAAACCAGTGCATGAGACAAATTAAGGAAATAAAATATTTAGAAATGTAGTCTTGGAATAATAGCAGACTTTGAGGTCTGGCTTTTAACCAGGGCCTAGAATTGGTGGTTCTTTGGTCTAAATAAAACATTCAGTCATTACAAACTGAACAAATATAGTGAGGTCATGTTCAGAAGGAGAGTTTGACTCATTCTTAAACTCCTAATTCCCTGAAACCAGTGTATACAATTTTCTAACAATGTAATTTGAATGATACTGAGGTGAGATTTTTAAATTTTCAAACCATTCTTAACAATTAAACTGAGGGAATCCATGAACAGTCTATAAAGAAAATGCCCATGTTGGGTCAGATAATCTAGAACTGTATTCCTGCAGTACTATTATTTAATATTTAATCTCTCTCTGCTTTAATTTCTTCCTTTGTAAATTGGGATTAATATATTTCTTTCGCAGAATTAAATGTGACATTTCACAGGAAAATCATTTTGAAGTATAACCTACTATTCAGATGTCAGCTATTACCATTAATACTTATGACATTATTCATATTTCTTGAAGAGTCTTTTCTATATATGAAGTTCCTCATTATTGAAAAGTTGGGAATTTCCAAAAAGTGCTCTTTAGAGATTGTTAGCCAACCACCAAACTCTTCCTTCTCTTCTTCCATAGCAGTAGAATTGTAGTTGATTCAGTTCCTAGACATCCTTACAGATGTCCCAGTTTATGTGAGTGAAAGTGGTATGTGCCACTTCCAGGATAATTTCTTAAGACCAGGCAGAGCCTCCTGAGTTTTTCTTTTTACTTCCCATCAGTTCTAACTTGGACTTGGTGGTAACATATGAGAAAGACACCACAGAGGATGGTGAAGAAAAAATATGAATGAAAACTGGATCTCTGAATCACTCTGTGGACCAAAGCTGCCTGACACCCTCAAAGCCCCACCCTGTACTGTTTTGGATAGAGAACTGTAGTTTTTAAGTCACTGATTCTCTGGTGTCTGGCCGATAAAACAGCTTAGTCAATCTTAACTAATAAAAATTATATACATGATGTTTTGCAGTATTTCCATGCTTTCTCTATGATCACAGAAAACACACTGGGGAAAATTAGGAAATGTCCTAAATTATAAAAACTCAAATTGGCAACATGGAATAAATAGCACTGATAGCCTACTCCTGGTTAAAATGATCAATTAGTTAGATTTTTTAATACTGGGAAAATTTTATACTTATATACATTTATCAAAAACTAAGAAATTAACCTTGACACACTAGTATTAAAGTACGGGCCTTATTCAAATTTTACCATATTTAAAAAATTAATGTTAATTTTCTGTTCCAGATCCAATCCAGGATTCCACATTTCATTTAACTGTCATGCCTATGTGGTCTCCCCCAATGTGTGACAGTCTTCAGTCATTACTTGTGTTTTATGACCTTGACATGTTTGAAAAGTACTGGTTATTTGTAGAAAGCCCCTCAACTTGGGTTTGTCTAATGTTTTCTCATGATTAGATTGACACTGCGGATTAATGAGAAGACTATCACAGAAGTGCTGTGTCCTTCTCAATACATTGTATCAGGGGCTACATGAAGTCAGTACATATGACTAGAGATGGTAAACTTAACTACTTGGTCATGGAAGTGTCTGCTGAGATTTTTCATTCTAAACTTTTTTTTCTGTCGTAATTATTAAATACTATAGAGAAATACTGTGCAAATATCCTGTTTCAGCTTAAACTTTTATCCAACTCATTTTAGCATCCATCTTTGGATCTTGCCTGTGATAATTTTTACTCTAGTGTTCAAATGGTGGTTTTCTATTTTCTCTTAGTACTTTTGAATGTGTTAAGTGAAATTCTTCTGTAAGGAGAGTCACTGATTTTTCCCATTGAAATTTATGCATTAATTTATTTATTTACATTATAATATACTTACAGATTTTTTTTTTTTTTTTTTTTTTTGCGGTACGCGGGTCTCTCACTGTTGTGGCCTCTCCCGTTGCGGAGCACAGGCTCCGGACGCGCAGGCTCAGCGGCCTTGGCTCATGGGCCCAGCCGCTCAGCGGCATGTGGGATCCTCCCGGACGGGGGCATGAACTCGTGTCCCCTGCATCGGCAGGCGGACTCTCAACCACTGTGCCACCAGGGAATCCCATATTTCGGGGTTTTTAATCTCAAATACCATAGTAACTTATTCTGTTGTTCAAGCTATTCAAACTTTGTCCATTGGGAGATCCTTCAGTTTGGCTCCTGTGCCCTTCCATATGCCTACCTCCTTCCTTTTCTTTTTTTCTCCACACTCCTTTACTTCTGGCACTATATAATGTTCCAGGCTCATCTCATATTTTCCTGCCTCACACCTTGAGAAAACCATTCTCCCAGGAGCCCTGGTTCCTTTATTAGACAGTATCATTTAGAAACCAATATCTGGGGACTTCCCTGGTGGTCCAGTGGTTAAGAATCTGCCTTCCAGTGCAGGGGATGTGGGTATGATCCCTGGTCAGGGAAGATCCCACATGCCACGGGGTAACTAAGCCCACGCACCACAACTACTGAGCCTGCACGCCCTAGAGCCCGTGCACAACTAGAGAGCCCATGCACCACAACTAGAGAGCCTGTATGCTCCAACCACTGAGCCTGTGCGCTGCAACCACTGAGCCCGCACGCTCTGGAGGTCGTGTGCCATGACTAGAGATGCTCACACACTGCAACTAGAGAGAAGCCCCCAACGAAGATCCCGCATGCCGCAACTAAGACCCGACTGAGCTAAATAAATTAATTAATTAGTTAATTAATTTAAAAAAAAGAAAGCGGTATCTGGGCATGCGGTGTGCTAATCTGCGAATAGGATGTTACTGATGCCAGCTCCATTCAGTAGATAAAGCTAAGAAATATGTGTGCGAACTCATACATGCACACATATCCATAGCTATTTTTCTATTTACCTGTGTGTATAGACCTATATTTTTTTAGTAAGTCAATACTGGTACCATCCACACTAATCCAGCACTGCAGGATTCATTCTCACCTTTCCCCTTTCCTTATTACAACTTTGCTCTCTGCTAGAATGAGACTGGATTTTATTATCTATGTCTACTTACTTATTTGTTCAGTCCTAGTATACAAATAGAATAGTTTTAGACTTCTAACCCATGCCCCTGAGAGAAATTTACACACTAGAACACATTGTGTTAGCTCCTTTTGTCCCCATCCCCTCAAATGTGATTAAGTGATTTACATGTAAAACTGCTTCTCCTTCCTCCCCAACATCCCCTACCTGGCTGATTTATTCTTTAATTTACACTTAATAAAATTTTCTTTTTATTGTGTACGAGTCTATGGGTTTTAACAAATGCATAGAGTCATTTGTTCACCACAGCAATTCCGTACACAACAGTTCTATCACTCAACATTCCCCCCAAGCTAGACATTCCCCAACTGCTGGCAACTAGTGACTTGTCTTTCACCATGTAGTTTTACCTTTTGCATTGCCATATAAAAGAAATCATATAATATGTGGCCTTTGGGGACTGGCTTCTTTCACTTAGCAAAATATATACAAGATTCATCCATGTTGTTGTGTGGATCAATAGTTTGCTTCTTTTTATGGCTAATACTTCATTGCCGGTATATGCATACTGCAGTTTGCTTATACCTTCAGCAGTTAAAGGTCATGTAGCTGTTTCCAATTCTTAGCAATAATGGACAAAGCTAATATAAATACTCATGTCTTTGTGTGAATATACCTTTTTATTTATTCTAGGTAGATATCTAGGAGTAGGATTGCTTGGTCATACAATAGGTGTATGTTGAATTTTATTAAAAAACTGCCAAATTCTTTTCCAGTTTGGAAATGGCTGAGACATATTTTACTCCTACCAGCAACGGATGTGAGTTTCAGCTGCTCAGCAAGCTCACCACTATTTGGTATTGCTAGTTGTCGGATTTTACACATTCTAATCGATGTGTTATGATGTCTCTCATTGTGGTTTTAATTGGCATTTCCCTAAAGATTAACGATCTTGAACATCTTTTCATATGCTTATTAGCCCTTCTTACATTTTCTTTTGTGAAATGTTTGTTCAAATCTTTTGCCTATTTAAAAAACTGGGCTATTCGCTTTTTGTTAATTGTTGAATATTTAGAGTTAAAAAATTTTTTTTGATATGATAGCTTTATCACATATGTACTTTGCACAGGTTTTTTTTCCCCCACTGTATTTTGTCCTTTCATTCTCTTAACTGGTTATTCTGCAGGGAGAAATTTTAATTTTAATGAAGTTCAATTTATCCATTTTTACTTTCATGCATTGTGTTTTGGTGTCTGAGTCATCAAACTCGGGTCACAAACCTCTTTGTCCCAAGTTCATACATATTTTCTTCTATGTTTTCATCTAGAAATTTTACAGATTTACTGTTTTTTGTTTTTTAGATTTACTTTTTATATTTAGGTCCATGGTCCATTTCCAGATGATTTCGTATAAGGTTTGAAATTTAGGTGAGTTTTTATTATTCTGCATATGAATGAAGGAATTTGACTTAAAGTTCCATGAAATTCCAGAAATGAAAGATAAAAACTAGCTACTAAGATGCTATCAGTTACAAGTGACAATTTACCTCTCTATTATCTTCTGACTACCATACCACCCCACTCCCCCAAAAAACTTAAAGACAAAGGGTATTTGTTGCCTCATATAACTGTAGACTGCAGAGACTCGTGGCTTTGGTGTAGCTGAATCCATGCCTTAAATAATGTCATAACTAGTCTCTGTATCACTTTTTATCCCTCCATACTATTCTCTTTCCCAAGGACTCTTCCACACTACTGTGCCGAAAATATGTGTCAACTTTAAATCCAGTAAAACTTTCTCTTTCCTAATAGTTCCAAATAAAGTTCTATATTTGAGTTTTATTAGACTGGCTTGAGTGATACACCTATCCTTGAACAAGCTGCTGTGTCAATGTCATGTAAATGATCTGACAAACTCGGGTTACAAGCCCTGTCCTGAATCTAGTAGCAATGTCAGGCATATTCTAACCATGTAGTTGAACTCAGGGAGGGGTGGCTCCCTAAGAAAAATCAGGGTATTTATATCAGAAGAAGGAGAATGGGATGCTGGGCTGGTAGAAACAATGTTTCTTCACTATAAAAGGCCCCAGCAGAGTGAAAGTGAGTAGAATAACCTGTAGTGGAAGTGAGACATGAACTGCTCCAGGTTCATCACCAAGGGTCTGGGAGAAGCAGTCACTTGTCTTTTCTCAGTATAAGAAATGTGGTAGGGCTTCCCTGGTGGCGCGGTGGCAGAGAGTCCGCCTGCCGATGCAGGGGACGCGGGTTCGTGCCCCGGTCCGGGAAGATCCCACGTGCCGCGGAGCAGCTGGGCCCGTGAGCCATGGCCGCTGGGCCTGCACGTCTGGAGCCTGTGCTCCGCAACGGGAGAGGCCACAACAGTGAGAGGCCCGCGTACCGCACAAAAAAAAAAAAAAAAAAAAGAAATGTGGTAAATGAGTGAAGTGCTCAGAATTCGTAGATAGCATGCCCTTATGTAAGTTACTGTAACCATACAAGTTTAGTATGTAGCATATATAAAATTAAAAAATTTGGAACTTGTCATTCCTATTTTCACTAAAGTTTACTGGGATATTTAGATCAACGTTATTATTATTTTTTAAATAAATTTATTTATTTATTTTTGGCTGTGTTGGGTCTTTGTTGCTGCGCACAAGCTTTCTCTTATTTGCGGCCTAGCGGGGGCTACTCTTTTTTTTTTTTTTGCGGTACACGGGCCTCTCACTGTTGGGGCCTCTCCCGTTGCGGAGCAACAGGCTCCGGACGCACAGGCTCAGCATCCATGACTCACGGGCCTAGCCGCTCCGCGGCATGTGGGATCTTCTCAGACCGGGGCACAAACCTGTGTCCCCTGCATCGGCAGGTGGACTCTCAACCACTGCGCCACGAGGGAAGCCCCGGGGGCTACTCTTCATTGCGGTGCACGGGCTTCTCATTGTGGTGGCTTCTCGTGTTGCAGAGCACGGGCTCTAGGCACGAGGGCTTCAGTAGTTGCAGCACATGGGCTCAGTACTTGTGGCTCACGAGCTCTATAGCACAGGCTCAGTAGTTGTGGCACACAGGCTCAGTTGCTTTGCTGCATGTGGGATCTTCCCGGACCAGGGCTCGAACCCGTGTCCCCTGCATTGGCAGGCGGATTCTCAACCACTGCGCCACCAGGGAAGCCCGTAGATCAACATTATTAACTGGAACGCTAGAAGAGAAAGAGCAGCATGACTTCGTGAGTCTAGGGCACAGTGGGTGCCAGTTGAAAAATCCACAGGAAACGAAAAAAGGGAAGTGATTACTGATGAACCAGAATTTAACTACTATACTATAACCTTAAAATCCATTCCTTAAAAAATAGTTATTACAGAACTTAAAATTCACATCCTGCAGAATCTCAACCAATGAAAAAGTTACAAAGGGAGTGTGAAACTGAACTTGAAATAAAAGTTACTCTACATGTAGAGTAGAGAAAGTTACTCTACATGTAGAGTAGAGAAAGTTACTCTACATGTAGAGTAGAGAAAGGTCAAAAACAGAACTAGGGAAGATGCTAGGACCCTCTAGGTTCTACATTCCTGAGTGACTTTCTGGAGTTCCTAAGATATCTAATCTAGGTTTGTTTATTGTTAGTACAAGAACACCCATGTATATAAGCAAACTTAGTGTATATTGTGGGCAAAATGGTCACAGAATGATAGAATATAGACCCTGAAAGAGATCCAGACACTTAGACCATCTCCTCCACCTAACAACAGGCTAGTGATAATCTGGTCCCTACCTGGCTCAGTCTTGTGTGATTTTTTTTTTCCTCCTAATTTTCTATATAGCCTTTATCTCCATAGTTGGTGTTTCCCAGACATAATATAGACAGTTCTTATCTCCTTAACACCCGAAAGGGTAAACTGACACTGAGATATCCTTGAGGCCTTTCTTAGCTATGGGGCTAATATAGTGAGTGAGGAAAGAGCCCAGCATCCTTTAGTTCACTCAGAGATTGCCACTCAGCAGCTGAGACTATCAACAGCTTTCTTTCATTCATCTGGTCAGTATTTATAGAGCATCTGTGTCAGACCCTGAGCTAGGTACTGAGATGACCATAGTATATAAAAGTCTCTTCCTACTCCCAGGGATCTTTACATTTAATTTATTTAAAAACGTATTGTCGGCAGGGGCGGGGGAAGGGAGATGTTTCTTTTCAAGAGTGTACTAGTGTTTTCCAACACGGGTACACACCCACAGCTAAGGTGTGTGTTCTATGACACATGGCACCTATGATGTGTTTCTTTAAGGAAAAAGAAATAATAAATCACTTTTGATCTTCACTTCCTGAGTGAAGGGATGAAAATATTTTCAGCAAATTGTTGAGATACTTCCTATTGTAAAACAGTTCTTAGAGACTTGGAAGAGTTATTTGCTTACATCAGTTTTTAGGAAGTAATTCATAGAAGAACAATTCAATTGCAAAGCCTAATATTGTTCCTCAAGCTACACCCTCTCTGCCTTTCTGTAGAAAAACACTGCCCAGACTTCCTATTAAATACAATCTTTTCCTAAAAGAAGGCAAGTGGCATCAATTGTTAAACAATGGAATGCCATCTGGAATGATAATTTGTAGTAGAGAAGGTAGCTAAAAAAATGAGCATCGTCATTAAGGAGAATGTACATGCAAAAAACGAGGAGTATTTCATTAAATTTTAACCAATAAACCACTTAATAATCTTATTCAAAACACAGGCTTTGAATTACGTCAAGGCAGAACAGAGAAACACAGATAAATATTCTATTCTCCAAAGTGTGTGTGTGTGTGCGTGTGTGTGTGTGTATACAGATATATACACACATATACACATATACAAATGTATACTATATTTATATGATATATAAATAAATACATTTATGAAATGTTTCTGAATCTTTAAGTATGATTTCACATGGATGGCATGAGAAATTTGGAAATAAAATAGAAAAATAATTTCAAACATATGAAAATAATTCAACACTACGTCTCAAAAGATGATAAAACTGATACTCTTATGAACAATTAATGTAGTTTTCAACTTGCTGAAAATATTTTTTGGTCACTATTTGTGGTTTGATTTTTCATGAATTATAATTATGATATTTCCTTCAAGATTGTATTTTTAAAGCATAAATCTATTTTAAAATTACACATGTCAAATAATCTCCTGAAGATATGTTAGCTGAGACTTTAAAAAAAATCTTGTTTCTCACAAATTCTACTAACAACTGTGTCATCATGGATATCCTTGTAAGCATTTAAATATGAATATTCATCCTTTATGCTCCACTGTGGTATGTGTGTGACAGTATCATATGCCACCTGGACCTCTGACCATCACCCAGGATTAGAAAGATGTTACACTGAGTGGCAGTAGATTGACTCTCACAGCACCCCTTCTCATGACAAGAAACCATGATCCCCATGAGACGTACGGAGTGAGAGAGTTTTGTACTTGGAAGTGTCAGGAAGTAGGGGGATCTACCCTCAGGATATGCAGGTCAAAGTTTGAAGGAAAATACGTTAAAAAAAATAGAAGAGTAAAAATATGGGTAAAATAAACATACAAAGAATAAAGGCACCCACCTTAGAAGGTATTTCACATGTACGCTCTCACAGAGTCAGCTTTTCAATGTCTGAAAATCTCAACTAAAATTATTCAGTGAAATGCTGGAGATTTTAGACAAGAGATAAGAATATAGATGTGACTGAGATTCCATGAAAACATGTTGCTAAGAAGTTTGTTGGTATTAACTGCTTCTTACTATCTTCTGAAGGAATATTTTTTCAACCTCAAATTACTTGTGTACATTTTCTGAAAAATGCTTTCTCTATATATAGTTTTACAATCACTGTAATTATTGGTTTTTACTTTTAATATTCTTACAAACCCCAGTAAATCATCATTGAGATTCAAGAATATTTCTTCAAGAAAGGTAATATACTGCTGCGTTCTATAAGCTACAAGAATGTTTATATGCCACCGTGTAAAAATTATCACTTAGAAATTCTTTTATGGAGCTTGCATAAATTATTTATGAAATTTTGGCATATTTCCAAAATATTTTCTTTTGCACCTGCTACATGATCATTTAACTTAATGTTTGAGAGGACATGCTATTCTTTACCAAAGCAAACTAAACACAGTCTCTAAAAAATATGAACTATTTCTCTTGCCTAACAAATGATTTCTCCTGTATTTCTTAAATTATTTGTTCTCTTGGATAATTCATATTTCTGTGCTCCAATTGTACTTGTTTAGCAGTATAGAGATTTACCTTCACATTTCGTTAATATTCACTTCATATCTTATGTCATAATTATTATTAATGGTTTGTTTTTGCTTAAACATTTCCTACTAACAAGATTAGATGTATCAAATTTGTAAATTTTATTAATTTATAAACATATAAATTTTACTTAAAAGTGATTAGACAAGAACCAAGAATACATAATCTGTATGTGTCATCCTCATTTCCTTGCTTTCTTGACCACTGAGGAGAAAATTCTAGATTTAGTGCCTAAACGTGGATATGACGACACAGTGTCAGGTAATGGGAACATCGATTGCCATGGGAACTGATGTGGAAAATAACTGTAATTTAAGTATATTAAGTATTCTTTAAGAAGATGATATAGGTCAATTATATGACTTTCCCCCTAAAATATCTATTTTTTAAACTAAGCTTTTCTTTTTAAACTAAATGTTATCTGTCAAATATGGTTCTATGACCAATCACAAAATCACCTATGATATTTTCTGGAGGTAATAAGAGGTATACCTTCTTTCTTCTCCCTTTCACTTCAATTTCTTTACTGTTTGCTCTGCTCTGCCACCAACTTCTGCAACTGCTAATCTCATTTAAACATTTTTTTAAAAAAATTAAGCTCCTAAGGCTCTAAAAAAAGAAGCTATCAGATACTAGAATCAAACTCTGGAAACAGACTGGAAAGGATTAGAACGTAGCAACTAGACCTGCCTTTTCAAGATAGGACACAGGCATCTGGGGCCAGGCCCCATATTAGTTTCAAGGAATACAATGATGTAAAGGGCTCTCTGGCTTTGAAGATTTTATGCACTCAGGGGACAAAATGACAAACTGTACTTTGACGGTACCTTCAAAATTCCTACAACTGATGATTTTCTACTTTTTTTTAAAAGTGGCACATATGATAGCTGATATTCAAATGCATTGCCCTGCTATGAGCATATACAGGCTTATGAATATTTCTATCCCACTAGTTACTAGTGGTAATTCCAAAGTAACGGTTATGATAGAGGCTACAACGGTTTGATGACTGGATATTCTGGAAGTCAGATGCCACTGGTCATCAGCACCCAGTGGCAACTATTAGGACTGAACTCAAGTCTCTGGAGAAGCATGGTTAAAGCAAACAGAACCAAGTATTCTTGGATGAACTCAAGTATCAGGCCAGTATTGAAAGAATAAACCAAAACACTCCTGTACTAAAACTGATACAAAGGTCAAGGACTTGGTTTTAAACCTAACACAGAATCCTTGAATTTAGAAGTACAATTTACAGTCAAAAGAGATCTAGTGGCCCCAATGATTTGAAAACAAGTCATGGCTTAGAGTTCCTCTTAACTAATGGCAGGACTGGCTGACAACCTCAGGGACAACTGAGACTGTGAGAGGAGACAATATACCTAAAAGCACCTGGCCCATTATCTGACAGTTGGTCAATAAAGTTTCTATCTCCTTTTTAAATGCAGTAAGATCATCCTCAACCATTCCAGGACAGGTATGCAAAGGAGTGATTTATATGTATATATTTTTAACACCTTTATTGGAGTATAATTGCTTTACATTGTTGTGTTAGTTGCCGCTGTACAACAAAGTGAATCCATGCCACTCTCTCACTTCGTCCCAGCTTACCCTTCCCCCTCCCCGTGTCCTCAAGTCCATTCTCTACGTCTCCGTCTTTATTCCTGTCCTGTCCCTAGGTTCTTCAGAACCGTTTTCTTTTTTTAGATTCCATATATATGTGTTAGCATATGAGCATATGGTATTTGTCTTTCTCTTTCTGACTTAACTTCACTCTGTATGACAGACTCTAGGTCCATCCACCTCACTACAAATAACTCAATTTCATTTCTTCTTATGGCTGAGTAATAATCCATTGTATATATGTGCCACATCTTCTTTATCCACTCATCTGTCTTGGACACTTAGGTTGCTTCTATGTCCTGGCTATTGTAAATAGTGCTGCAGTGAACATTGTGGTACATGACTCTTCTTGAATTACGGTTTTCTCAGG